>NC_134100.1:100457440-101057440 GCF_000715075.1 Nicotiana tabacum | reverse complement strand
TACTCATGCATGATTTACCATAATATAATAAAATCTTGACCTTCAAATTAAATACACTTGGCTCAATGGCCCATATTTTCTTTCTCGTGGTGGTTACACAACTCTATAAATAGCTGTAAATACTGTGAACATAAATACATGACAAAACTCAAATCTTTAATTACATGACCCACAGTGTACATGGAGCTTCTATGATAATGGATACCTATATACATAAAACGAACTAGACCCAAACACCCACTAGAACTATAGCAGGCTCACCATAAGCTGAGTAGTGAAGAAAATCCCTATCAAAGATCCATATCATCTTGTAGAAGTATACCTGCATCCATTAAAAGATGCAGCGCCCCCGGCAAAAGGGACGTGAGTACATGTGGAATAGTACTCGTATGTAAGGCAGTCAAAACAACATATGAAAATATGGTAACTCAAATAAGAGGCAATTAAAGTACTTCAAGAAACTACGAAACATCCAATAAAATCACATTTCAAATCTTATTATACTTCCATTATTCTAACCTTCTTTTAGGATCAACTGCGCCATATGAACTATACGTGGAATACATAATATAATGTAATTGTAATAACATGTACAAACAATGCTAACGAAAGTGGCACCTTCCTCCCTTAATTTACACATATACATTTCGTAGACCATCCTTAGTGTTCACATATCATATTATACACCTATGCGTCTCATAGACCGTTCATAGCGTTCACTTACACGATACAAATGCACCTATTCAAGGGCTTGGAAATACAACATGAATATGATGAATCATGGTAACGATAAATGGGCTTAGATAGACGTTAACGTCAAGCAAATTTATTAAAAGCTTCCATTCAAATTTATCGATATTAAGTCACGGATCCTTTATAACCACCCTCACACAAAGCGACCCTGCCGCCTCATCCCAATATATGCGGGTGGAGGTATATCACCATACCACAATCCAAACACAAAGCGGCCCTGCCGCCTCACCCCAATATATGTGGATGGAGGTGTATCACAATACCACAATCCCAACACAAAGCGGTCATACCGCCTCACCCCAATATACGCAGGTGGAGGTGTATCATAATACCACAATCCCTACACAACACGGTCCTACCGCCTCACCCCCAATATACACAGGTGGAGGTGTATCACAATACCAGAATCCCTACACAAAGCGGTCATGCCGCCTCAACCCAGTATATGCGGGTGGAGGTGTATTCTAAAATACCACAATCCCTACACAAAGCGGTCCTACTGCCTCAACCCAATATATGCGGGTGGAGGTATATTCCAAAATACCACAATCCCTACACAAAGCGGTCCTACCGCCCCATCCCAATATATGCGGGTGGAGGTGTATTCCACAATTCCACAATCCCTACACAAAGCGGTCCTACCGCCTCACCCCAATATATGCGGGTGGAGGTGTATTCCACAATAGCACAATCCCACACAAAGCGGTCCTACCGCCTCACCCCAATATATGCGGGTGGAGGTGTATTCCACAATACACAATCCCCACACAAATAGGTCCTACCACCTCACCCCAATATATGCGGGTGGAGGTATATTCCACAATACCACAATCCCTACACAAAGCGGTCCTAGCGCCTCACCCCCAATATATGCGGGTGGAGGTGTATTCCACAATACCACAATCCCTACACAAAGCGGTCCTACTGCCTCATCCCAATATATGTGGGTGGAGGTATATTCCACAATACCACAATCTCTACACAAAGCATTCCTACCGCCTCACCCCAATATATGCGGGTGGAAGTGTATCACAATCACAATACCATATATAAACTCAAAGCAGCATAGTTTGTCATTACATTTAACGTCATAATTACTCATATCATTGGAATATTTCATGTTCATGTTCATGCTCATCATGGAGAAACATAACTCATTACATTAGCGCATGCATGGTAAATCAATAAGTCGATTTCAATGGCACATGGGCCCACTTCCTTTTCTTAAGGTTCATCGTCATTTATCATTGGACATATCCCTTCTATCTTATTATTCACTCCCTTGACCTCTTGAGGTCATTATCTAGGTTCATGACTCTTGGGGACTTAACAATCAAATTCATTTACATATATTATTTCAGAAGCATACAACTATAGTTGAAACCATTGGGACATACAACACTTCGAAATTCTCATTTAGGCAACGATCATATTTCATGCTTACACTATCACTTACTTGTACTTGCCATGGGTGATCATAGAATATTAAGAGCATTTAGAACATTAAGGAACATCATATCCTTTACTCGTAAGAACATAGGGCTTATAACACATTGGAAACAAAAGTACAAATACGTACATCTCATAACCTTTCACACCCTATATCACGTAATCCATACTTTCAACCACTTACAATATTATTATTTCATTGGCTCTCTTGGCCATACACAAGATTCTTATTTCATGGCACAATGGCCGTATTTCATATTCCACTTTTTCACCCCTTTCAATTTCAAATATCACCATCAAATATCAACATGTAGAATATTTCAGAAATCATATACTTCAAATCCATTTGAAATGGAAACTTCAAACACAAATGGTTTCTTCCCAAAGAATGAGGCATACCAACCAGCAATTGAAACACACATCAAAATTATAAACAATCAATACACCATTTATTCTTGCAATACTCTTTCCCAGAAATGACAATGTACAATTTCAACACATGAGTATATAGAACTCAAATCACCCTGGATATATTCATAAAGCAAAGCATTAGCTAAAGCAGCCACTTATGGGCATGAATTGAGTACAAAAGCTTTTAGGCAATTTTATTTTCGAAGTCCTTTTTAAACAGTTGAGTCGAGTCTCATTTCATATTCTTTATTACATCCTCTCAAAGCATTTGCACTACTAGCCATAATCATAACTTAAATTCTTGGTAAGTTGGCCACACTCTATATCCCCAATTCACTTATTTCAGTTCCAACCATCTTTATAGATTATCAAAAATAAGACATTTACAAATCAAGACTTTAGGTACACATATGAGCAATTAAGAGTCTTAGGAATATTGAGATTTTCTCACACAATTTGGCCTCATAACCTTCATTTGGAACATGACGCAAAGACATAGAATTTTAATACACATATCATTCTTGAACACATTCCCAAAGGGTAACATAATGTGATAGGAACATTCGGGACAAGTTTTGATTACACAATTCTCATCACTTTGCTTATTCGGGACAATCGAATTTATTAGGAACAACTCAGAACATAGAATAAGGAACTTGAGACAAACATACTTGGAACTTACGGGAACATCATGGAATTCAATTCCAAGAGAGAAAGTTTGCCCAACATACCTTGCTTTGAGCTTTCCTTAAATTACTACAACGTTTCGAAAATTCTAGCAATCCCAATCTATTTTTAGACATAACAAAATTGAACCATTATTAGGAAGATATTCACGGTCTCAGCTCATTTGAGCATTTTATTAAACACTAGGTGTGCAAATTTAACTACAAGGTTCTTCTACAAGATTTTCTTCACTCATAAACCCAATGTTTACTTATTTGAGTTCAACAAACTTCCCACAAACCTTATTGGTACATTCATGTATAAATAATACTCTTATACCCAAGAATCATACCCTTAATTAACCATCTTCTACCCAAATTCGAAATTGAAAACTAGGGTATGGAACCCTTACCTCTTAGATGAAGAACTTGAGGGATTTCTTGTTGGATTTCAAGGCTTGAACAAGATCTTGATGAACAAATCACTTGAGCTTCTTCCTCTCTCTAGAACACTCTCAGTTCTCTCTAAAAATATTAGATTTTTGCTCCAAAATGAGCTTCAAGGGTTATTTATCCAAGTTGGGTCGGGTTATAAAGATAAAAGAATGGATACTCCGAAACTGGACCGGGCTACAGACATGGCCTCGCCAGGCTAAAGCCTGGTCTTAGCGTGCTACATGCTTGGCCTCGCCAGGCTAAAGCCTGGTCTTAGCATGCTACAGACCTGGCCTCGCCAGGCTAAAGCCTGGCCTCGCGAGCTCTGTAGCGAGCTACATGCCAGCCTTAGGGTATTTGACCATAACGTTTTGTAGGAATATCCAAATGATGAACGGTTTGAAGCGTTAGAAACTAGACTCAAAGGGATTTAATTTGATAGGTAGATCACCTCATAAGTTATTATAGTTTGGTAGCAGAATGCGTTTGAAGTAGGATCTTGTGCGAATTGAGACATCTTTTCCACCTAATGTATCCTACTTGTTCCACACGAATTCTTTTCATTCACAAAACTCCTTAGTATGTTCCAACACACCTTAAACATATACTTTTCATTTCGAAATAATGTGGTTCTATCCCATGGGTCCCCTTTAAAACTCTAACACATTATTCCTAAATACCGTTGGCGTACTTTAAAATATTAAATCATTAGAGAAATTTTCTGGGGCCTTACAAGTAGCTAATTGATTAGTCAAGATCCTATAGGCATGATTTTTAGGTAAAAATAGAACATAAGCTAGTGAGATCCTATAGGCAGGGTATCTAATGAATATGCTATAATTATACAAATCAAAAGAAAGTTCATTGGCATTTATTTCCTGTATGCTGTCTACTAGCACACAACAGTAGAATGAATAGAGGGTTTACCCCCGTGCTTTGATGGTAGACAAGTTATGTGAGTGTGTGAGTTTTCTAAAGGCATGATTTCTACCACTGGAAGTTAAATGGCATATACATCAAGTCGGATAACAAGTAAATCACATGAATCCTATGGGCATGTTTTCTACCCTTGCATGCAAATATCAGAGTATACCCGTTCCCCATTTTCACTATCACCCCAATTGTTCATTACAGAGTTATTACAGACCCAATGATAAACGTAATTACAAAATATTATACAAGCAATGACAGTAGGCCACGACGGTCCCAAAAGGAAATACCCAGCATTGCCTGGGCCTTCAACAACTCTCACATAGCATACCCAGATTCCCAACATGGAACTATATTCATCAGCACAACCCAGAAGCCATAGGAGAACTAAAGCCAAACCAAACAGCCATAGATTGACCAATATTACCCAGACATTAAATCACTTAAACCAACCAGTTTACATATTCAGTAGACAGTAGGAAGAAATAGCTGAGTGTCAGAGATAGCTCAGGTCTCAGTAGTAAAGAGAGTGGCTAAAAGATCCCACATCCTAGTGTGTCAGAGTTCACAAGGGTCTCATATGGACCCCGAGCAGTGCTCACACTAGGGAGGTCAGTAGTAAGAATCTTGGTGGCCTTGGCTTTCAGCTGGCCAAGAATGATAGGTTCAGAATAGCACAGGTAACAAATGAGAGGGAGTAGATAGTGGTGAAGGGATAGAAGTTGAGTAAATACACTTATAGTTTAGAAAGCAGACATAGCAAAGTTGAGAACACAGAACAATTAATCAAAAAGGTCAAGAAGATTTAGAAGCATGTGCAACACTTAGAAAAATAACACATTGGCAGAAAGCACATTGGGAGTTGGAGGAGAATCAAGTTCTCTTAGATTACAAGATCAATCAGATTATCATACTAAGGTGCATATTATCAAACAAGTCTAAGTGGGGCACTAACTTAAAAGGTTTAAAGCTTAAAGGTCCAAATTATGCTAAGGATTCATCACAATATCATAAGACAAACATGTTAACTTATATCATGAAGCAAAAAAGTATCAAACATGGTATGGAAACACAAACTAAGATAACCATTCTAAAGGTTTCAAACAGTTACTAAGGATATAGGATTAAGCAAAATAGAGATATGCTGCGAGACACATCAACAGGGGAGCAAATCATAGTCGATAAAAAAGGTCTTAACATAGATTAGAACACATTACATGTGCAAGTCTGTCATTACAGAGATTCATAACAGAGTGGGAAAGCAAGCTCATGTCAAATAGCAAACGTAGGCATTCAGGTATTGACATAGTAGACTAATGCACTTAAGAGGGTTCAAATGATTCAAATTAGGCATAAACATGTCTCAGAACTGGCAGCATTAGGTAAAATTAAATACTAAAGAGGTTCAAAACAAAGGCAAAACTAATCAAAGTTGCACGCAAAAGTAGACCAAAAACTCAATTAAGCCATGAATTTCAGAGGTAAGAATGTGCGAATCATAAACACATAAGAACGAAATTGCAAATCCAAGTGACTTACCAGTTAAAGGAACAATAAGAAAGAACAAATTCCACAATGTTTCTGAGTACCAACAAAGAATAAGAACCCAAAATCTCAATGCGTCAAAGTTCCCAAGGGCTTCAAAGGAACCCCGGGCAGTGCTCGCACCAAGAAAAGGTTAAAAAGTTGAATCCCGGTGGCCTTGGCTTTCAGCCGGCCAAGAATCAAGGTATAGAACAAGAGAACGAGAGAACAACAAAGTGATAGCTCCAATTTTTAGTGAAAATCTAGCGATTAAGGTCCCTCCTAAAGGGGAATGGCGAGGGGTTTATATAGTTGTAGAAATCTGGCAAACAAACAAGGCAATACTATAAAATTAACGTAAATAAGGAAATAATATCAAGCAGAATCATTAAAAGTCAGATTAGGAAAAAATTAGGTAAAGCCTAGTTGACAGAAATCAGAGATTGGCCGGAGATCTTGGCTAATCGAACCCGTATAGCCTTGCCATGATGCATATGGACGAGATATCGTCCAGATTTTGAAGGATGAAGCTAATCTCCCTTGATTCAGAGGTTTACACTTGATACAATAGAGCAAGTACTTATGTAACATCATGGAGAAACACCCAGTAACGAAGGAACACTGATATGGTAAGTAAATAATAGGAAAATCCCATTATTAGTGGGATTAGGAGAGGTAATTAAGGGGAGGCGACTAGGGTTATTCAGAAGAGTGAAGGGGAGATTGAGCGTATAGAGGCGGCAGGTTGGTAGAAATAGGCTAGAGTTTTGGGTAAGGGGTAATATAAAGGAACGGGTAGGTTAATTATGGGTCGTTAATCATTTAAGATCAACGACCAAGATCAAACGGGGAAGCGGGGGGGGGGGGTTATTAAGCGGGTCGCGACCGGGTTGGGTACAATGATCGCCTGGTTTGGGCTTGGGGTTTATTGGGCTAAGGTGCTGGGCCATCTTGGTCCGAAAAATTGGTTTAAATCTGGACTACTATTTAAATATGCAAAATTTATTAAAAATAATTTATAAAAAAATGATTAATAAATAAATAAAAATACTATTTATGCACTAAAATGATTATAAATAATAATTTAGCGTTATAAAAATATAAAAATGCTCTTTTGACATAAATAGCATAAATAAAAGCAATTATGGATGAGTATAGGCTATTGCTGCAAAATTATGCAAGTAGCTTAAAAATGCTATTGTAATTATATATAATGAAGTAAAAATATTTAAAACATGTATTATAGGTGCAAAATAATAATTTTAGGTAACTAGGTCATCACAAAATAATTTGAAAGAGTAATTAATAATTCTTCAAGTAATTTAAGTACAGGAAAATCAATTTAAAAGCTCTAAACATTATAGAACATTATAGAAAATGCTCGTATAGATTTGTAAGCTAAATAATGATGCAAAAAAAAAAATGATGTTTTGAAAGTATATATATTATTTGAGAAAATATGAGGGCAAAATTCGGTATCAACACCCGGTCCTCATAAATACTTGAGAACGAGGCTTTACTGGCCCGCCACACAAGCTTTATCAGTTCCCCTCAGAAGATTCGGGGATTTTATAAGCCGTATCTCTTCGGTGATCAAACAGATGTATCTCGAGACCTCCTCACACCGACCTTGACCGAACATCCCCCAGGGATTAGCATTTTCAAAGGGGGTTCAGGTACTGGTTCATCGACGGCAGCGCGCGAAACGGTCTCCTCGACCTCAGTAGCCGGTCGCCAAATAGAAGGATTTTCTTTCTGGGGAACGGTTTTGGAAGTCTTTGCCATCTCTTTAAAAAATGGAGGAAAGTCTGAGAAAGGCGGAGAAAGAAAGGAAAATTGAAGGATTAGACTTGTTGGCTTGAGATGAAGATGGGTAAAAATTCTTGCAAAGGGACTCGAATAACCGGGGTAAAAGTGCTAAAGAGTATTGAAATCTTAAAGGTTCGAGGGTAAAAGGTTTGGATGTAAAGTTAAAATGAACAAATGAGGGGATATGTGTAGTAGCTTAGCGTCGCTTTGCATCTAGGGACGGCTGACCGGCGACTGACATGTATTTAATGCCATTAAGACTTGATTGACGAGTCGTTTCAGTTGTTTTGTCGTTTCTGTCACGGTGTATCAAAGTAAGAATCGAAAGCTCATGTCGTTTCTCATCGTTCACTCTCCGAAAAACGAGGGGTCTGTATACGGGTGAAATCGAGCTCATAGTGCATCCTAGCCTCCGACAAGATAAGCCAGGATCGAGATATGGCAATAAGGGACAGAAATCGAGCCAAAGTCCCACTGGGCTAGAACCCGGGGGCATGACGCTTGCCTTTGAGGATATCGAGGTCATGATCCCGGAATGGGTCCTAGCCTCGAACGACTTCGAAGAACATTGTCAAACAATCCATCATAGCCACAGAAGGCCAAAATATCCGTGACCGGCCCAATGTTACGGCGGAAATCTCGGCACGTATCGATAAGGAACCGGCAATCAGTGAATCAGAAGATTTTTTACCTTTTATAGAGTTGTACCTAAAATAGGACTCCCCTACTATAAAAAGGGGGACTAATAATCCATCTGACACATTGTAACACACACTCAAAAGCAAGTACTCTGCACATGAGCCTGCCGTTGTTTCTATATTACTATATCTTGTAGATATTTATATGTATATCAGAGGCGGAACTAGGATTTGAAGTTTGTGGGTTCTTAATTTGACACCGAACTCATAGCATGTTTTAATTACTGGGTTCGCAATTATATATTAATATAAATTTAATAAATTTTCTAATACAAATATAAAGTCTATGCAAAAGCCAGTGGTTTCGGAACTCATAAAGGATACCCTACCTCCACCCCTTATGTATATACGGGTTATGGTGCCTCCTCACTAGACAACATTGGTCCGCCTTCGACTTTGACGTGTGAGGTTTGTATGAATGGTCTGAAGTTAGGCATTGGCATAACTTAACTTTAACCTGCGATTTTCAACTTTAGATCGCATATTTATTAATTCTAAGGTTGACAAATTATAAGAATTTTGTATATTTCGACTATTCTGTAAACAGTGTCCTAAAAATAGCTATTTGTGCACTTTGTCCCTTATATTTTCAGCAATTCTTCAGATTTTGAGAATAAAAGGTCCACTTTCAAAAAGTGATTTGCTCGAAAAAATTATGTGTGATCTGTACTTTAAGAAATTAAATGATCAATGAAAATTGAGAAAAGGACAAATATTTCTCAGCGTCCAAAATGCAAGCAAGTATTTAAAACCGCCGATTTCCGCGGCAAAACTTCCCATGCAGGATAACTTCGGATAAATTCGTCATTTTTTCCCCTCTTGGATTACGTAGAATTCTCTTATTTCGATCACATTAAGATTTACACATCAAAATCATGCATCTTTTGTGCTGTAACCAAAAAATCATGCATCTTTTATGCTGTGTCACCGCCGTGGCTGACAAAAATACGGCGGCAGTACGTCGTCGTCCACCGCACGCGGCTGCTCCGATGAACGTAAATGATAATGTAGGAAATGGAATTTGTGGAATACTATACAAATGGGTAAATTTTGGTAAAGGATGGCGACCCCGTTGGTTTGTTCTACATGATGGTGTGCTTTCGTACTACAAAATTCATGGACACAAGAAAATTGTGATTAATTTAGAAATGGTGAAAGGATTCAATGTTTTAGGGAAGAAATCATTTCGGTTTATTAATAGCTCTAAATCAACTCCTCACAAATCCCTCAGCCGCAAACCATTAGGTGAAATCCACCTCAAGGTATCTTATTTATAGTGGATTAGATGATAATGTTCTTTTGCAAAAACATATTATGCTTTTTAGATTGTGTTTTTTGCCCTTGTTCTAAAAGAAAAATGATGGTTTTCGGAATACAAGGTCAAAAGATCTAATTTTGGGTCCTAATTCCAATATGAATTCTTAATTATCTGAAAGTAATTTATATTTTTAGAAATTGTATAAAAGATGGTATTCCCTTTATTTCATTTTATATGTTTTACTAGGCACAGAGCTTAGAAAAATATATATAGAGAACTTCTAATACTTTTTATTTGTGTTCGCATAATATTAGTATGAGATGAGGTTAGATACAATTACTTGGCCGTTGAGTAATAGCGACGTCAACTTGTTTGGGATTGAAGTGTACGTAGTTGACTGAGCACGGAATTTAAGTAAGAAAAAAGGACGTTTGATCACATATACAAGCTAACGTTAACTCGTGCTGTTAAACATGTCGTAATATTTATATGACTATATAGAACATGTTATTAAGGATAAAATGTATCGAATCGTCATACAAAATAGTATTGAGATAGTTGTATGTTCTTAAACCATGCATGTTTCGCTAGACAAAAGTTGTCTGCCAAGATCAAATTTTTATTGGTAACATGAATTTCGATTTTGGGTGGGATATTTTAATTAATACTACTGTCTGTATAGGTGTCATCAGTAATGGGAAGTTGTTCAGATGAACGGCGGTTTTTGATAAATGTTGGGAAGAAGAAGCTGCATTTGAGGGCAGAGACTAAAGAGGACAGGTTAACATGGTTGGAAGGATTGGTTGCAGCTAAGAAGTCATTCTTAACAAGTGATTTTGTTCATATGCCAAGAATGAACACTAATTGCAAGGTTGCAACCCAAGAGAGCAAGATGAAAGGTTAATCTCATGAATCTTTTGGAAAACTCTAGCCATGAATATATTGTTCTTTCTTTTTCTCTATTCCTTTATTTTGTTCTTTACTTGATTTTCTCATGGTTTTAAGTGCTACTTGAAAGTACAAGAGGGGGTGAATTATAACTAAATTAAAAACTTAGTCGACTCAGAAGAGAATTACTCGACTTTACTTTATTAGCATGTTTGATTGACGATGAAAATAAATTGCAAGAAATTTAAAAGCTGAGAACACATGAGTTTTATACTGGTTCAGTACCGGTGTGGTACCTATATCCAATCCCCTTAGGTCACAAGGATTCTCTTAGATTTTCAATAGTTTATTACAGTAGTAGTGATTTTTGGATTGTTTACCACTAACGATTTTCAGCAACGATGTTTTACAAACTTGATACAACTCTTATTTTATTTCCTAATACTTCCTATCTTTTGAGACATTAGTAAACTCAAGAATACAGTGTTTGTGCTAAGAACTAGAAAGGCATAGAAAATAGTGGTAAGTTGCATAGTTGAATTCTTGAGTCTACCAGTCTTCTTATACAAGAATCGTGAGTAGCCGTTGCAGATTGACCCTTGATTGAGGCACAAAATATTCTAAGAGATTTGACCCAAGGGGTGCCTCAGAATCCTGCTCAAGAGATAGGCTGGATTCATTATCTTCCTTCTTTTTTGCATTCATAATCAAGGGAGTGATTTGTGGTTTGACTTGTTCGATCAATCTTCACAATCTCCAGCTTCCAGTAAGGACTATCTTCATATAGCGTCTGCACTTGTTCTTGTTTCCTTTTTGATGGCCTTGACATCCTTTGATTTGGCATTGTCTTTGCTGTACTTGATCTTGTTTCCTTTCTAATATCCTTGACATGTTTAACTTCCTTTGATTGAGCACTATCCTCCTAATTTTCTGCAATTAAACAGATACAAATTAGATTTGCACTATTGTCATCATTGAAACTTAAGTGTAACAATCTCTCCCTTTTTGATGATGACAATAAAAAAGAGTAAACAAAGTACACTTTCCTTTCATGTTCTAAAATGCTGCTCCCCCTGAGTTGTTTCCTTGAACTGAAGTAATTCTCCCCCCGAGTTGTTTCTCTGCTTTACTCTCACGTTTCCCCCCCTTTGATATCAATCAAAAAGAAAGAAGCAAGTGCAGATAGAACAAACATAACAGAGTAAATAATGAACATAGTAGTTAGGGTAGCAGATATTATGCCTTCAGCAGAGGCACATGGTGATGGTTCTTACAGGCCAAAGCAAAAGTAATAACAAAACAAAACAAACAAAGAGCAAAAATATTATTTTAAACACACACACACAATCGCCTTAGTTCCTCCCCATAAAGTATTTCAGGGTATTGATCACTTTGGTGCAGAAAGAGTCATAGGAGGTTTTAACTTCTTTGGTGATTTTGTCCATCTTCTCTTTCATGGAGTTAAATGCCCTGATTCCTTGTCTCCTTGTGGCTCCCATGTCCATCCTGAGCTTAGCCACGTATGTACATGTTTCTTTGGTGACTTCCCTGATCTTGTTATCTGTTCTTTCATTGCAGTGAGCATGGTTTTTACCCCATCTAGTCCTTGCTGAATCTGCTGTAGGTTTGTAGTAGCAGTCGACTGAGGCTCAGTTAGTTCAGTGGTTGGCTCAACCTATACTGGAGTGCTTTCAACTTGGCACGTCTGACCCATCCATCGTCACTTAAGGTATAACCCATCATAGCAAAAGTTGTCTTATCATAGATGCTAGAAATGTACTTGGGGGAAAAAGGTGCCAAATCAACCTTCATGACCTCAAGAATGTGTGAGATGAGCAAGCCATATGGTAAACGAGCAGCAGAAGAATATATGTCCTTGATACTTTCAAGCATATACTGACGAATCCACACAAACCAGTCAAGCCTTTTATTGTTCACAAGGCAGTAAAGAACAAAGATATCCTTAGTAGTCAAAGTGCTGAGAGATTCAGTCCTAGGAAGGAGAGTAGTAGTAATCATATGGGCTAACACACGGTGTTCAAATTTAAGACTTTTGGGACCAATGTCAGGAGGGTTTTCAGACAGAAAATTTTTGCCTCTTCTAAAGTGACTTCAATGTCTTTTGGCCAGGAGTTTTGCACAAAAACAGCCTATCCATGAAACTTAGCAGAAAAAATCTTCTCAAATTGATAAGAATCTAGAACAATACGATTACCTAGAACCATTGACTCCAAATAATCTTTATCATTAATGAACAAATTTGCATAAAATATCCTCACAGGTTCTTCATACACAGAATTTCCAACAGTATCAAACAGAGAAGAGAGACTTTGAACATCAAAGATAGAAATCACATCACAGTGCAAATTTTTTATAAGAGAGAGACTTACAGAGCGTCCATAAGCCACCGATTTAGACTTATAAGACTCAAACCTCGATTTCTCACTTGGTCCATAGAAGTTCAGTTTATCCTCTGGCCCAAAATCAGTGCTTTCTACTTTCCCTTTCTTGCATGCAGGCCTTTTGGGGGTTTGCTCCATGGGTCTTTTTCCTGCCTTCTTCTGGCTAATAGGAAGATCCTCAGATGAGTCACTGCTTTCATTAGCGGTCTTGAGAAGGTCTGAGTCAAGGGATGATTCAAGGTCGACAGTTTCTTCAGGGTTTTGGGATTTTTGAACCCGTCTACTTTGTCTTGTGGCGGTGGAGGATGAGATATTTCTCTTAGCCATGGTAGAAGAGTTGGTGAGAAGTGATGAAGAATGAGAGAGGAGGACAGTACTTAACTAGACTTTTGTAACATTGAAGGGTTGCATCGATTAGAGAAAATGGTAAGTTTAGATAAAGTGACACTTTTGAGGAGTTGTTTCGGCGGCACCAATGGAAGAGTAATTATTGACTCACATCAAATTAGTGAATCCATCAATTAAGCAAACTAAAAAGGAAGTAAAATATTTTACAAAGATACAGAAGGATTTTTTACACAATAGACATAATACTAATCTTTTTACGCAGTAGACAAAATCATTCTTCCAAAAGAGGTTTTGTAAAAATAACAACAAGTTGAGACTCAGTACTAATGAATTCTAACAAAATATCACCTTTTACAACATGATCACGAATAAAATGATGCTTAATTTCTATATGTTTTACCCTAGAATGATGTACATAATTTTTGACAGACATATAGCACTTGTATTATCACAAAAAATAGGAGTAGAAGTAAGAGTCAAATCATAATCGAGAAGTTCATGCATGATCCAAAGAATTTATGTACAGCAACTTCCAACAGCTAAATACTCTGCTTCAGTGGTTGATAAGGAAACATAATTTTGTTTCTTGCTATGCCAGAAAATTAGAGCATTCCCTACTAATTGTCATGTTCTACTCATACTTTTCTTGTCAGTCCCATCGCTTGCAAAATCTGCATCTAAAAAACCTTTTAAATCAAAATTGTTAGAATGAGCATACCATAGTCCTAATTCAGTGGTCCCAATGAGGTATCTAATAATGCGTTTAATTGCAGTCAAATGAGATTCCTTTGGAGCTGACTGAAATCTCGCACACTTACAAACACTGAACATTATATCTGGTCGACTAGTAGTGAGATATAGTAGAGATACGATCATCCCTCTATAAATTATTTCATCCACACTTTTTTCATTCTTGTCCTCTTCAACAGTAGTTATTGGACTCATTGGAGTTTCAATAGGCTTTGCATTCTCCATTCCAAATTTTTTTATGAGTTCCTTGGTGTACTTGGTTTGGCCAATAAAGATTCCTTTAGAAGATCGCTTGATTTGTAATCCAAGAAAGAAAGTTAGCTCTCCCATCATGCTCATTTCAAATTCTCCTTTCATAATATGAGTAAATTCTTCACATAATATAGAGTTAGAACTTCCAAAGATAATATCATCTACATAAATTTGAGTAATAAGATTACCTGAATTTTAACGCTTGATGAACAAAGTTGTGTCAATATTACCTCGTTTGAAGCCTTGATTTAGAAGAAATGAGCTTAGTCTTTCATACCAGGCTCAGGGGGCTTGTTTGAGTCCGTATAGAGCTTTTGCCAACTTGAATACATGGTTTGGAAAACTGTTGCTTACAAATCCAGGAGGTTATTTTACAAATACTTCTTCAGATATATATCCATTTAGAAAGGTGCTTTTTACATCCATTTGAAATAGTATGAATCCTTTATGAGCAGCAAAAGCAAGTAAAATTCGAATGGATTCTAATCCTTCTACAGGAGAAAATATTTCATCGTAATCGATTCCTTCTTGCTGAGAGTAACCTTGGGCGACTAGACTTGCTTTGTTATGAACTACTTGACCATATTCATTCAGCTTATTTCTGAAAACCCATTTAGTTCCTACGACAGAACCATTGGATGGTTTTGGAACCAAGTCACACACATTATTTCTTTCAAATTTATCAAGTTCATCTTTCATGACTTTGACCCAGTAGTCATCTTTGAGGGCTTCATCAACGTTTTTTGGCTCAAGTTGTGATATTAAGGCCATGTGAGAGTTGATGTTTTGAGATCTTCTGGTAGTGATACCTTCTTCTGGATTTCCGATGATGAACTTGTGAGGATATCCATGTTCATTTTTTCATTCATTTTGGAACACCTATAGCTGGCTCCTTTTCCAATGTAGTTGACTGTTCAACAGAAGATGGTTCCTGGATTTCAACATGCTCCTCAGTTGATTGATTTTGTTGATTGGTTGCATGATCATGACTGACTTTTCCTGTAACAATAGACTTTGGGATAATAAAAATTTCCTCATCTTCAGGAAATTTTTTATTCCTCAAGCGAGGGTTAGTATCCACAAAAACTACATGAATGGATTCCTAAATACATAATATTTTTTTGTTGAATACTCTATATGCTCTACTTGAGGGAGAATATCCAAGAAAAATACCTTCGTCGCTTTTTGGATCAAACTTACCCAGATTGTCCTTTTCATTATTGTGAATGAAGCATTTACAGCCAAATGGATGAAAATAACTGATTTTGGGTTTTTTACCATTCTATAGCTCATATGGAGTCTTTTAAGAATGGATCGAATCAGACATCTGTTGATGATATGACATGTTGTGCTTACAGCTTCTGCCGAGAAGTGGTATGGGAGAGAGTTTTCCACAATCATGGTTCTTTCCATGTCCTGCAGGGTTTTGTTCTTACGTTTTACCACTCCATTTTGTTGAGGTGATCTTGGGGAAGAGAAATGAGAAATTCTTTGATCATTACAGAAGTTTTCAAAGGTCTGCTTTCGAACTCTCTTCCATGGTCACTTTTTATAGCAAAAATGTAATATCCCTTTTTACATTGTACCTTCTTACAGAAAACTTTAAAATTCCTTAGAGCTTCATCTTTATGGCTCAAAAAAATAACCCAGGTAAAATGAGAAAAATCATCTACAATCACAAATGCATATTTTCTACCACCAATGCTAGCAGTTCTAATTGGACTAGAAAGGTCCATATGCAAAAGTTGAAGAAGTTTTGTAGTAGAAAAAATATTTTTGATTTTAAAGGATGAACGAGTTTATTTTCCTAATTGCAATGCACCACAAATTTGATCTTTTGAAAAATCTAGTTTTGGAAGGCCAATGACAAGATCACGTTTGGAAAGTTTTTGAATAGTATGCATGCTAGCATGGCCAAACTTTCTATGCCATAACCAAGGATCATCAATCATTATAGTTAAGCAAATTTGATTCCCTAGACTGCCAATATTTCTAAGAGTATAAACATTTCTATCTCTACTTCCAGATAGAATAATTTTACCTGATTCGTCTTCAATGAAGCAACCATATTTTTTGAAACGAATCTCATAGCCATTGTCGCCTAGTTGACTGATGTTGAGCAGGTTGTAACCAAGTTTGTCTACTAAGTAGACCTCGTCTACATCACATGATGAGCTGATGGGAACTCTTCCTACTCCAATTATATTTCCTTTTGATTTGTCTCCAAAAGTGACAGATCCACCATCAAGCTTAGTGACAGATCCACCATCAATTGCTTGTCACCTGTCATGTGTCTGGAACACGCGTTATTGAGATACCATTTTCATTTTTGATTCTTCTTGCGGTGTTCCTCACTGTCTCCTTCATCTGCCATAAGACCAAGTGCACTTGAATCTTCATCACTGTCGTCATTCAAAGCCATGAAGCACATGTTGGCAATTTCTTCATGATCAGATTCTTCTTCATCACTCCAGGCCAGGCCCCAAAAGACTTTTTCTTTTGAAGGTTTCTGCTGAGTTTCTTTTTCAATTCAGGGCAGTCTGCTTGAATGTGTCCATGTTTCCCACATTCATAGCATCTTCCATTATTTTTGCCGTTTTCATTTACCATCTTACCTTTTTTTGAAGTTTGGCTTGCCTCTTCTATTGTTCTTGTTCCTCCTTATCATGCTTGTAACGACTTTGGAGAGCATAACAATATTTTTATTTTCTTTTTCTCCTCTTTCTTCTTCTTCAATTTCTGATTCAGCCACAGTTGCTTTAAAAGCGATTGTTTTTCTTTTCTATTGATGAACTTGCCTGTCTAAGTGTATTTTTTCAAATGCAATAAGGTCACCTCTGAGTTCATCATATGCCATCTTGCCGAGATCCTAATATTCAAGAGCAATAACTTTAGGTTGCCAAATAGTAGGTAGACTTCTTACGATTTTTCTGACCTGTTCTTCGCTTCTGATTGGTCTACCAAAGATTTCAATTCTCCAAGAATTTTGCTGAATCGAGAGAACATTTCTTCAACCGATTCTCCGTCTTTCATTTGAAATAGTTCATAGTCACGCACAAAGAGATTTATTCTTGTCTCCTTCACTTTGTTGGTTCCTTCATATGTGACTTCTAGCTTGTCCCATATTTCTTTAGATGTTTCACAGCTTGATATCTTTTCATACTTTTCACCACTAATGGCATTGTATAAAAGAGTTTTAGCCTTAGCATTCACTTGAATAACAACTGCTTGTTCTTTAATGTAATCATCTAAGTTCAGAGGATCAGGTGATACCATGATCTCACCATTTTTATCATTCTTTGGAGGAATTGGAAGATTTTTCTTTTTGATCACACGCCATACTTTGATGTCATATGATATTGTATATGTTTTCATATGCACTTTCTAGTGTGAAAAGTGTTATTCATTGAAGTATGGTGGTCTTATTTGAGAAGTCCCTTCTTGAAACAGAGCTCCAACAATTATGTTTGACGTCATGATCTTTTCCTCACTTGTTGTTAGGCAATATTGTGAGTCTTTGCTTTGATACCAATTGAACGTACAGGGGGGGGGGGGATTAAATTATAACTAAACTAAAAACTTAGTCGACTGAGAAGAGAATTAGTCAACGTTACTTTATCAGCAGGTTTGGTCGACGATGAAAATAAATTGCAAGGAATTTAAAGATTAGATCTTCAATAGTTTGTTACAGTAGTAGTGGTTTTTGGATCGTTTACCACTAACGATTTTTAGCAACGATGTTTTATAAACTTGACACAGCTCTTATTTTGTTTCCTAACACTTCCTATCTTTTAAGACACTAGTAAACTCAAGAATATAGTATTTGTGCTAAGAACTAGAAAGGCATAGAAAACAATGGTAAGTTGCGTAGTTGAATTCTTGAGTCTACCAGTCTTCTTATATGAGAATCATGAGTAGCCGTTGCAGATTGACCCTTGATTGAGGTATAAAATATTCTAAGAGATTTGACTCAAGGGGTGCCTCAAAATCCTGCTCAAGAGATGGGCTGGATTCATTATCTTCCTTCCTTTTCGCATTCATAATCAAGGGAGTAATTTGTGGTTTGACTTGTTCGATCAATCTTCACAATCTCCAGATTCCAAACCGATCCTTGAAGTAAGGACTATCTTCATATAGCGACTGCACTTGATCTTGTTTCCTTTTTGATGGCCTTGACATCCTTTGATTTAGCATTGTCCTTGCTGTACTTGATCTTGTTTCCTTTCTGATATCCTTGACATGTTTGACTTCCTTTGATTGAGTACGTCCTCCTAATTTTCTACAATTAAACAGATAAAATTAGATTTGCACTATTATCATCATTGAAACTTAAGTGTAACACTACTTAGTCGTAGATTTCTATTACTATTTGTTGTTTCTTTCACTTCGATGGTCTTACAACTTGATAGCTGGTATTATAGCTTGTTGCTATTGCTTCTTTTTTACATCTTTCTTTGAGCCGAGAGTCCACCGAAAACAGACTCTCCACCTTCTCAAGGTAGAGATAAAGTCTGCATATACACAACCTCCCTAGACCGCACTTATGAAATTCTACTGGGTTTGTTGTTGGTGTTGTTGTTTTAGTGCTACTTCATTCAATTAACTGCAATGTTTTAGAACTTGGAGATGTGAGCAAGTGACACTGAAAATGGTAGTATAAATTTTGGTTTTTCTATGTGCCACTTCATACATTTTAGTGCAATGTCTGACCTCTTGGAGATGTGAGCAACTGACACTGAAAATGGTAGTCTAAGAATTGGTTTTGACGTTTAAGTAATGATAAGAGAGAAATTGTTTTGTATGTTCTTTGCAGCCATAAATTTATGGTCTAAGTTTTTGTTCCTTTGGCTTAAGTTTCCTAATTTTCTTTCTAAAAGTAGATTTAGGCCTCGTTTTCATGTTCACATTTTCTGTTTTGGAGTTTCACTTAGAATAACTTGTCGCCTCTATTACATGGGGTGTAAGTTCTCCAAGTAATTTGTTTTCCTCAAGTATTTCCAGGAAGGAACACGAGCGGATCATATGAAGAGCAGTATAAGCAAGCGGAAACTGGTGATGATGTTTACACCGATAACTTGTTTTTCGATGCTAAAGATTTTCTTTCCTCTAGTTCGTTGAGAAGCACCGAGCCTTATGATGAAAGCTCATCTTCTGATTCTGAGAATGAGGAGGTTCATCCATCTGAAGATGGTCTTAGTTCTTTTATGAGATTTGTTGAAAGTGACTATCCTTATGTAAAGCGAAGAGGGAAATTACCTGATCCAGTTGAAGAGGAAAAGGGAGTAAGCCTATGGTCAATGATCAAAGATAACATTGGAAAGGATCTAACTAGAGTTTGTCTGCCTGTGTACTTCAACGAACCGCTCTCTTCTCTGCAGAAATGTTTTGAAGATTTTGAGTACTCTTACCTTCTTGATCAAGCATATGAATGGGGGAAAACAGTAAGCATTTCATTGAGAATACAATGTGTTTTCCACCTAGGCCTTTTGAGATGTGACAGAGTCGATATTTGTTTTGTAGGGTAATAGCCTTATGAGGATGCTGAATGTAGCAGCATTTGCTGTATCTGGATATGCTTGTACTGATGGTAGAAAATTCAAGCCATTTAATCCATTATTGGGTGAAACATATGAAGCCAATTACCCAGACAAGGGACTGCGTTTCATCTCAGAAAAGGTACTCTTAGTAGTTAATAGCAGTAGGAAATGGTTCCTTTTCCTCGTTTCAGATATTTATATGTTGTGCTAGGTAACAAATGTCATCATAAGTTTGATAAGGTGCTCTTTTTTCTTGTTGAGATAGGTAAGTCATCACCCCTTGACTCTTGCCTGCCATTGTGAAGGCCGCGGTTGGAAAATGTGGGGAGATACCACTTTAAAAAATAAATTTTGGGGTCCATCAATTCAACTTGATCCAGTTGGTGTCCTTAACTTAGAGTTTGACGATGGAGAAGTATTCCGGTGGAGCAAGGTATGTGTATTGTAATGACAAGAACTATAGCTCGTCGTGTCATGTTTACTGAACCGTTGAATTTATACTGTCAGGTAACAACTTCAATCTACAACCTCATTTTAGGGAAACTCTACTGTGAACACTATGGTATGATGCATATCGAAGGAAATGGCGACTACTCTTGCAAGCTTAAATTTAAGAAGCAGTCCATTATGAATAGAAATCCACACCAGGTGCGGTATCTCCACATTATCAGTGTTAATAATGTCTTACTTCTTTTGTTTATCAGTAATAGACACTTAAACAAATCCTGTTTTGGACACTGCCCTTTGATAAAACTAATTCCTCCTTTGGTTTTCATTGACAGTTCTATTCGTTGAGTGGATTATGTTATTCTAAGAGGATGGTTAAGGCTTCACTAATGATCTACATAAAAAAAATTGCATTACAGGTACATGGAGTTGTACAAGATAGGAGTGGAAAAACAGTGGCAACTATGTTTGGGAAATGGGATGAAAGTTTACATTATTGTAATGGGGATAGCTCATCTACGGATTTAGGACAAGATAAGGCATATTTGCTTTGGAAGAGGAGCAAACCATCAGAATTTCAAACAAAGTACAACTTTACGCGTTTTGCAATCACCCTTAATGAGCTATCTCCTGATCTTGAGGTACTGAGATACTATAGTTGATAGTCTTTTCTGTAACCAATACTTCTACTTTATGCAAATATATAGTACAGTCAAACTTCAATATAACAACCTCGTTTGTTCAGGATTTTATTGGTTGTTATAGCGAGGTGTTGTTATAGATAACATATACTATAACATAGCATGTAAATTGGTTCCAAAAGAAACATGATTTTTACAGTGAATGATTATTATATAACGATGCTGTTATAGAGAAGTCTAACTGTACTCTTATCTCACCTGGTGATACATATACTACTCTTACTTCTGTCAACAGGAAAAGTTGCCTCCAACAGATTCAAGGCTTAGACCTGATCAAAGATTTCTTGAAAATGGAGAATATGAAATTGCTAATTCAGAAAAGCTACGTCTAGAGCAGAGACAACGCCAGGTGATGCAGCTAGTTTCATGTCTCTAATTTAGTTGGAGTAACATATTAGTTTCATTTTCAAGTCTTGGTACATGAAACAGATCAAAATTATTGGTATTTACCCTTCAAATTATTTGCCACTACATTATATTGAAGCTTCAGATAGAGTTTGTATAACAAGATATTATTATTTCAGGCTTCAAAGATGCAGGAAAGAGGCTGGACACCAAGGTGGTTTACAAAGCCAAAAGGTAGAGATACATATCAGTATAAAGGAGGATATTGGGATGTTAGAGAAACGGGTAAATGGGAATCATGTCCACATATTTTTGGTGAAGTTTCAGATGAAATTTGACCATATTTTTGGCAGTAATGGCCAAGTAAATTGGAATAGGATGAGAAAGATAAAACCACAAAATATAAATAGATAGAATAGACTTGTGAAAAATGTAATCAGATATAGAGTTGGAGGTTAAAGATGGACAAAAAAGAGACTGTTTTGCCTTTTACTTGTACTATATTTTCTTTTGTAGGAAGTTTCTTATATTTCTTTTAGGTTTTCCAAACCTATTGTGTATGCCCCAAATCTACTTTGATAATTCAAGGAAGCATAGTTTTGTTCTACTACTTGAAAAGATTTACTTCAAATCATAAGATGTATGATTTATGAACCTGCAATTTCAATTTTTGTTTTACAAACTTTACTGGTCCTCGAAAGTTATGTATCTATAATCTAATGGATCTTGGAAAAAAATATTATTCTTTTTAAATAAACTAAAACAAAGAGTGCACATAAATGTTCATATTTCTAATGTGTGACTAAAGTTTTTGTGAAAACCTAAAAAAAAAGGATAAGTTAGCCTACTACAATCATATATTAGTAGATTAGTGAAATTCAAATAGATTATATATTTTATAGGAAAAATAGAAATCTTCACGTATGATTTATTATTTTACTCATGCTTTAAGTCCATATGATATTTCATTAATTGCATTTAGCATTTAATTAAATAGAATACGTATGTAATGTTACGCGGCGTCTTCCTGAAGTTCCTTGGAAGGGCGACGTAAGGCTAAGCAATCAATGTCAGTGTGATTATTGTCCGCCAACTGAGGTCCCTTCCGTATGCTAGACTAGATTGTCAGTGTCGTATGGGAAAACCAATGTCATGAGCAATTGAGAGAGAGCAGAACAGAGAATTGAGAATGAAAGAAAGTTTGATTGCATTGAATGAAAGCTATTACAGAAAAACAACACGGTGTCGGGGGAAGAGACACCGGTATAGAGAATTGTTTGCTTGCTTGAAAGTTTGATTGCTTGGTCCCCTTAATAATATTTTTTTAAAAAACCAAAGTTACATGACTTGACCTAAATAAGCTGTAAAAGCACACTTAAAGAAAATGCAGTAAAACTACTCTATATTTACAATAAAAGGACTTAGTCTTCTACAAAGTAGAAACAAGTCCGTTGGCAGCAACTTTGTCTTTAGCATTAGGGTCTGCGCACACGGCATCGTCTGCGCGCGGCGCTGTTGGCATCTGCCTGTGGCTGGGCACTGGTGATGGCTATCGGTAAGGCGACAGACGTACATGCACGCTTGTCACTTGGAGTTGCCAAGACCACGGGGCCGACCGTGGCGCTGGGCGTTGGGAGGCTTGCCAGGACGCCACGGGGCATGTCCAAGGGGTCATGGAGCATGGCTGGAAAGCTGCCCATGACATTCTCCCCCACCTGAGTTGGCGACGTCCTCGGCGCCTTACTTGCAAGATAATCATCAATTAGGATCTTGTAGGCTTTGAGGTTTGTTCCCCTCTCCCAGGTATTCTCCTCTGCATCACATCCGTGCCATTTCACCAAGAACTCCTGGTGATCTTTCCTTGAGGCGTGACTCACTCGATCATCAAGAATAGCTTCAGCACACCTTTTCCCGATTGAATTGGGGCCTCAAATACTTGGTATTGTGAGTTGGCTTCGTGAAGGGTCCTCCATATCTTCCCGAAAAGGTTTCAGGAGACTGACATGGAAAACGGGATGGATTTTCCACCAAGCTGGGGTATCCACCCGGTATGCAACTTTCCCAATGCGCCTTTCAATGGACAAGGGTCCAATATATTTTTGCAATAGGCGAGGGTCATGGGCCCCTGCAAACAAGTACCGCTTTGGGATTTTGACCATCACTTTGTCCCCCACTTGGTATTTAACAAAGCAGCAATTCTGATCAGCATGCCTCTTCATCCTCTTTTGAGCTTTGACAAGATAGCTCCGCACTATCTCCAAATTTTGCTTCCATTCTTTTGAGAAGCAAGCAGCACGAGAAGATTTTGACATGTTTGGTGCATTCACATTATGTGGGAGTAGCGGTTGCTATCCGGTAACAATTTCAAAAGCGCTTTTGTTGGTACTTAAGCTCTTTTGTGAATTGAAATACAGTTGAGCAGCATCCATAAGCTTCACCCAGTTTTTCTGCGATCCGGTTACAAAGTGCCGGAGATATTCCTCTAGCATGCCATTGAATCTCTCCGTCTGGCCATCAAATTGCGGATGAAAACTCGAGTTGTGACTCAATTTTTACCCAAGGCACTTAAAGAGTTGGGTCCAAAGGTTGCTAGTGAAACATGAGTCGCGATCACTAACGATGTCTTTAGGCAGGCCCCAATATTTCATGACATGAGAGAAGAAGAGTCGAGCTGTATCTTCTGCTGATATATATTGTGGGGTTGTTATAAAGGTAGTATACTTGGAAAACCGATCCACCACAACCAAGATAGTTGTGAGATCTCCGACCTTAGGCAATCCGGTGATGAAATCAAGGGAAACACTTTCCCAATGTCATTTTGGGACGGCTAGTGGTTCCAAGAGTCCTGCCTGCGTCAAGTGGTCTGACTTATCCTTCTGGTATACTAGACAAGTCTTGACATACTGAGCGACGTCATCGGCCATTTGAGGCCAATAATATGCACGGCGAAGCAATGCCATGGTGCGTTCTTCACCGGGATGACCGGCCCACAAAGTATCGTGGCATTCCGCCAGAAGAGCCCTTCGCAGATCTCCTCCTTTAGGAACATAAAGTCGGTTCCCTTTCACTTTCACGAAACCATCTTCTGTGTAGAATTGGCGAGTCTTGCCCTGTGCTATTAAATCAACCAAATACTGTGCAGTAGGATCCTTGATGAGTAGATCCAGTATCTGGTCTTTTATGGTGGTGGTTACTTCGCTCCCCCTTAGGGTGGCAAGTACTCATACCGATGCTAGATCAGCTCTCCGACTGAGCGCATCAACAACATGATTAGTCTTCCCACTTCGATACTCCAGGTTAAAGTGAAATTCCGCTAGGAGTTCCTTCCAACTGGCCTGCCGAACATTCAACTTTGGTTGGGTCATGAAATGGCTAACAACTATGTTGTCTGTCTTGACCACGAATAGGGTTCCCAGTAGATAATGCCTCCAAAGGCATAAGCAATGAACGACAACTAATAATTCTTTCTCATGGGCGCCATATCGCCGCTCTGCATCCTTAAGTTTTCGGCTCTCGTACGCTACGAGATGCCTTTCTTGTAGCAAGACCCCACCAAGTGCATAGTCGGAGGCATCCGTTTGTTCCTCGAATGGCTTGGCCAAATCAGGGAGGGCCAAGACGGGGCTACTAGACATAGCCATTTTCAATGCGTTGAAGGCCTCCGTCCTCTTGGGTCCCCAATCCCAAGGTGTGACCTTCTTGAGAAGTTCTGTCAGCGGCACTGCAATGAGGGAGTAACTTTTCACAAATCGCCGATAGAAGTTGCATAGGCGAAGGAACGACCTCAAGGCATGGATATCCTTAGGTGGCGGCCAATCCGTGATGGCCTGAATCTTCTATTGGTCCATCTTGATCCGTCCTTCCCTGATGACTTGTCCGAGAAAGTCAATTTGTTTCTGAGCAAAGGAGCACTTGGATAGCTTCGCATATAATTCGTGCTCCCGCAATCGGGCTAGGACCTTCCGCAAGTGCTCCAGGTGTTCTTCCATGGTCTGGCTATATACCATAATGTCATCCAAGTAGACCACGACGAATTCGTCGATGTATTCTCGAAAGACTTGGTTCATCAGGGTGAAAAATGTGGTTGGCGCGTTAGTCAAGCCAAATGGCATAACCAGGAAGTCGTACGACCCATATCTTGTCACGTAGGTCATTTTGTGTTCATCACCCTCTGCAATCCGGACTTGCCAATAACATGTCCTCATGTCTATTTTTATGAACACTGTCGCACCACCCAGTCTATCAAACAAGTCTGCCATTAGCAGAATAGGGTACTTGTTCTTCATGATAATTTTGTTTAGAGCCCGATAATCCACGCAGAGTCGTAGACTGCCATCATGTTTCTTTTGGAATAACATAGGGGACCCGTATGGGTACTTGTAGGGTATGATTATCCCTATGTTTAGCATTTCCGTCAATTGTCTCCGAAGCTCGGTGAGTTCGGGTTGTGACATTCTGTACGGCGCCCGGGCAGGTGGCTTCGCACCCGACACCAACTCAATCTCATGGTCCAAAGTTTGCCTGGCGGGAAACGCTTTGTCATGTCTTGTGGCATGATGTCTTCAAATTCCAGTAGCAACTCCTTCACGGGTGCAGGAATAGGACCCGAGAAGCGCTCTATATCTTCAATGCAGAGGGTAGCCAGGAATGTAGGTTCATGTATTCTGACCCCCTTCTTCAGCTGCAAGGCCTAGATGTTCTCAACGGACATCTTCATGGGCATGCACGGGATAATGCAGGGCTTGGCTTCATTTGCCTCCATCATCATTAGCAGGTCTGCATATGGTACGAGCATGGTGTTGGTTTCCCTTAGGAATTCCAACCCCACTATCAACTCGAAGTCATCTATGATCACCACGCGCAAGTTGAATTTTCCTTTATAAGGGCCAAACTTCACTGGTACTTCTTTGGCTATTCCACCCACTGGCTGAGGAGGTGAGTTGATAGCCTTGACATGACCTTTTCCCTTTCCTACAACTAGTCCAAGGCGCTCCACCTGAGTCGAGGCTAAGTAGTTGTGGGTAGCACCCATGTCTATCATGGCCCGAATGAGCTTGCAATTCACCTTCATGTCGATGAACATTAAGGTCCTCTCTTGATTAGGAGGGGTCCTCTCATTTAGCCAGCACTGGTTCCCGCTAAGGACTCAGAAATAGAGCCAACAATTGCATTGAATGCACATACTGGTTCAGTATGGTCCGCATCATTTGGGTCGTCATCCGTCCAATCATCAAAATCTTGATGGGCGTTCATCTGTGCATGTGGGCATTCATTATTTCGATGTGGTCCGCTGCAATGACGACATCCTGAGGGGGGTTTCCTTCCCCGATCGTTGTTGTTAGATGAAGTGTTGGTACTGCCTGAGGAGGGAGCCTTAGATTTGGTTGCACTCCGGTCCCCTTCACTTCTGCTAGGGCCACCAGTGTTCGGCTGGCTCCCTTTGTATCCTCCTCGGACAAGTTGTTGAGGCCTGTCCTTCCGGGCTTCTACAAGATAATCCCCAAGGCACTCCACTGCTTGAATCGCCTTAAGTAACGTGTCTACCCTTTGTCTCTACAACTCCATGCGGGCATAAGGTTTCAACCCTTCCAGGAAGGTGAAGAGCTTATCTTTGTCCCCCGTGTCGCGTATATTAAGCATGAGCGTAGAGAATTCCCGCACGTAATCTCGCACTAATTTGGTCTGGCGGAGCTCCTGTAGCTTTCTCCGTGCATTGTACTCAACATTTTCGGGGAAGAACTGTAGGCGTATGGCTACCTTCAGCTCTGCCCATGACTCGAGGGCATCTTCACCGGCCTTGATGGCTTCGTATTTCACCCGCCACCAGAGTTTGGCATCACCTTGAAGATACATGGCAGTAGTTGCTACCTTCTTAGCTTTTTCTAGGCCTCCCACGGTATCGAAGTATTGTTCGATGTCGAAAATGAAGTTTTCCACTTCTTTGGAATTCCGAGATCCACTGTATGGCTTTGGCTAAGGAATTTTCAGTTTTTGTGCCATAGGGGCGAGGTTCACACCACCCCCAATTTGGTTTCCGCCTCCTCAGATGAGACCTTGTAAAGCAGCATTGACAACATTGAGCTGCCCTGTCAAGTTGTCTATAGTTTGTTGCATGGCAGTCACCCTGTCTGCCTTTTGTTCCCTGTTGGCTAAATCCTTGGCACGCTCCTGAAGGAGGACCTCGAATTTACCAAAAATTTCGGTTGCCTCTGTGGCTGCCGTTTGCCCGTCTCCTTCAGAGTCGCGACTGATATTTTCTATGTCAACTTTGGCCTGGACCAGTCTGCGGTCCAGGTCGTCCAACCTTTGCACTAGACTGGTCTTTAGGCCAGGCATCATTTTCACGATGGGCCGTAATGCGTTAACTGTCCCCTCAATGGTTGTGATGCGATCCCCATAATTTATCATGGCTAGAAATTGTGATAATTTCAATGTAATCCCTCGTCCGATGTCGAGCCTAAGCTCTGATACCAACTGTTACACAGCGCCTTCCTGAAATTCCTTGGAAGGGCGACGTAAGGCTAAGCAATCGATGTCAGTGCGATTACTGTCCGCCAACTGAGGTCCCCTCCGTACGCTAGACTAGATTGTCAATGTCGTATGGAAAAACCAATGGCATGAGCAATTGAGAGAGAGAAGAAAAGAGAATTGAGAATGAAAGAAAGCTTGATTGCATTAAATGAAAGCTATTACAGAAAAACAACACGGTGTCGTGAGGGAGAGATACCAGTACAGAGAATTGTTTGCTTGTTTGAAAGTTTAATTGCTTGATCCCCCTTAATAATGTTTAAAATAATAAACCAAAGTTACATGACTTGACCTAAATAAGCTGTAAAAGCACACTTAAAAAAAATGCAGTAAAACAACTCTATATTTACAATGAAAAGGACTTAGTCTTCTATAAAGTAAAAACAAGTTCGTTGGTAGCAACTTTGTCTTTAGCATTAGCGTCTGCGCACACGGCGTCGTCTGCCCGTGCGGCGCTGTTGGCATCTGCCTGTGGATGGGCGCTGGTGATGGCTATCGGTGGGGTGACTGAGACACATGCGCGCTTGTCACTTGGAGCTGCCGAGACCACGAGGCCGACCGTGACGCTGGGCGTTGGGAGGCTTGCTAGGACGCCACGGGGTGCGTCTAAAGGGTCATGGGACATGGCTGGAAAGCCGCCCATGATCGTAAATGCGACTTATAAATTGCGTTAAAGGAATGCTACTTATAACTAGCAATCTTCAAATCCGTACATCGCATCCGTCATTCGCATTTCGAAAATGCGACTCCTAAATAGTTTTAAACATAGTGCACTTTTGGTTCTAATGGATGAAATATGTGTAAAATGTATCATAACCCATTCCCTCCATATATTATCGAGTTGAGATGGCGTCAATAAAGATTGATATGAGCATTAATATGTAATTTATTATATTTTTCATCTCACTTATGTTTGATTAGGCAAAGTTGATTAACAAATTAAGATTTTTGAATTTAGACGTATTATGATATTTTGTGACTATAACAGTATGTCATTAAGAATAAAGTGAGAAATGTCAAATTAATTATTTTCGAATAAGAAAAAATTAATAGACTAGAAAAGTGTGCACATAAAAAAATATCCATATTTCAAATGTAATGTTAAAGTAATTTTTTAAAACCTTAATAAAGAGACAAATGAGCCTACTGCATTAAAATCATATACGTGACTCATTGACTATACATTACATAGATAAAATAGTAACCTTTGATATTATATGCGTGTAACGGTCCGACTTATCGTTTTAAAAATTTATACCCCGTTCATCGACTAAAGGTCTCGAGCAGATTCGTATTATATATTGTGACCCACAGGCGTAGTTGAGTTTGGTTTACAGAAGATTCAAAATTAAATTAAAAGAACAATTCTCATTTTTGAAGCGTAAATGGAAAGAGTTGACTAGAGAGTTGATTTTTGAGCAAACGACTCCGGAATGGAATTTTGATAGTGTCAATAGCTTCGTATGATGATTTCGGACTTAGGCATATGTTCGGATTTGGAAGTCCGGTAGGACAATTCGACGCATTTTGGCGAAAGTTAGAAAAATATAAGATTTTTGAAAAGTGTGACCGAAGGTTGAATTTTTGATAACGAGGTCGGATTTCGATTTCGGAAATTTGAATAGCTCCATTATGTCATTTAAGACTCGTGTGCAAAATTTGAAGTCATTCCGGATTGATTTAATACGTTTCGGCGCAAATTATAGAATTTGAAAATTTCATAACTCATAATTCGATTCGAGATGCGATTCGTAGTTTCAGCATTGTTTGATATGATTTGAAACCTCGACTAAGTTTTTATTATATTTTGGGACTTGTTGGTATGATTTGACGGAGTCCCGAGGGGCATGGGTGTATTTTAGGATCATTGGTTAAGAGACTAGTAAAGTTAAGAAATTAGGAGTTTGACCATGGTCAATATCGGGTCAAGACAATCTCTTTTCAGTATTTTGAGTTCGCGAGCAGGTCCGTAGCGTATTTTATAATTAAAATTCATATATGGTTTGTATCCGGGAGGTTCCGAATGAGTTTCGGGGTAGGTTCGGATCATTTAGGAGAAGTTTGAGTTTGTTCGTTTCCGGTGAGGCACTGTTCATTCGCAATTGCGAACCATTTATTGCAATTGCGGAAACACTATTCATTCGCAATTGCAAAAACACTGTCCATTCGCAATTGCGAACCATTTATCGCAATTGCGAAAAATACTGTTCACTCGCAATTGCGAACACTGTTCATGGGAGGTACTGTTCATTCATAAATGCAAAGTTTTTGTCCGCAAATGCGATCCTGGGCAGAAACTTAAGGATTGAAAATCTGTCATTTCTTCATTTTTGATTGGAATTTTTGAAGCTCGGATTTTGGGCAATTTTGAGGATTTTTTCACGACTTCGACTGGGATAAGTGTTCTATATACGAAAGTGATTATATTTCATGAATCTATGGTTATATTCATCGTTTAATTCGAGTTTTTAATGGAGGAAATTGAGATTTTTGTAAAACTTTTCAAAAACGAAAATTCAAGATTTGGAGGACGATTTATTATTGGAATTCGATAAAATTGGTATGGTTAAACTCGAATCGGAATGGGTGTTCGGATTCCGTTAAAATTCTGTCGGGTTCCGAGAGGGTTGACTTTTTAATGTGAAATTTTAACTCGACGTTTTATTATACGGAATTATTTCCGATGAATTTTAATGAAGTTATACAATTAATTTGGATAGATTTGAGCCGTCCGAAGGTCAATTCAAGCAAGAAGGCTATTTTGGAATATCGGCATAACTTCAAAAAGGTAAGTATCTTGCCTAACCTTGAGTGAGGGAATTACCCCTTAGGCATCGAGCCTTTTGTGCCATTTGTGAAATGTGAAAAGCCATGTACGTGAGGTGATGAGTATGTACTCGGGCTTATATGTGCAAAATATATTGGGTTAAAGTTTTCGGCATATTGTGTAGTAAATTGAATAATTGTTGGCATTTATTAAATTATTTATTTGCCATGCCTCAATTCGCGTTTGTTGAATTTATTTTTATATTACAATTTGATGTGATTACTAATTGTATATTCATGTGAAATCCGTGTGTTTGGTGATTTGATATTTCCTGGAAATAATTATATTATGGATTTTCCATCTGCAAATAATTAATGAAATAAGTATTAAACTGAGGCGTTAATATAATTATCAAGAATTTGGATTAATGAAGGCGTTGCCCTATACTGAGTATTTTTCATCTCTGTTGTTGTTTTGAGATTTTATACACATTGTGTGGAGCCTTGAGCTATTTGTTGTGAAATTAATTAATTTTGTTATATCTTTGGAATTGGTTGTGGCCATTGGGCAAATTGTGATATGAATTAATTTTGTTATGTTGCTGTGATAATATTCCGTGTAAATTATTGTATTATTTGAGTTATTATTTTGAGAATATAAGGGTGGCATTCCAATGTTGATATTATGTGGGTATAAGGGTGGCATTTCACTGTTGTTATGTGTGTTGGAATATTGTCTGGGCGGAGTGATAAAGGTGACTATAGGTGAGATAAGGGTCGCTATAGGAGCGATAAGGGTGACTATTGATATTGTCAGGGCGGAGGGATAATGGTGGCTATCATAGGAGTGATAGGGGTGGCTATAAGAGAGATAAGGGTAGCTATTGTGAGGGATGATATGTGATGATGTGGACTTATTGCGTTGAAAATTTTTATGTGATGTGATTTTGTCACGACCCAAATTAACCCTCTGTAAGGTGTCGTGATGGCACCTAGTCTTTACGACTAGGTAAGCCTAATATTATGAAAATGTAAAGAAAATACAACATTTTAAAGATAAACAGCATACTGTGAATAACCAAAAGTAGTACCACTCGGCATATAGAAAATAATTTCTCAAGACCCGAAATATCACTAAGTCACAAGCTGCTATAATCTATGTAGCTCTATACAAAAGTCTGAAGATGATAAAGAAAGTCTCTAGGTGAGGGAGTAGAAGGGGACTCTGAGGATCTGCGGACGCAAGCAGAAGTACCTTGAAGTCTCCTAGAATCAGCAGCACGCACTAACCTCGAGGCTGATAGCTCGTATCTGGATCTGCACACGAAAACATGTGCAAGAAAGGGCATGAGTATACCACAATGGTACCCATTAAGTTCCAAGACTAACCTCGGTCGAGTAGTGACGAGGTCAGGTCAAGGCCCTACCGGAGCAAATATAATAAATTAAACAGTAAAAGATATAAGTAAAGTTTACGGTAACACAGTTAAAGAAATTCTCGAAAATTTAACAGTTAAGAGAGACCTCGGCTCAGAACAAGGTAAACACAATATGGAATCTCCAGGGATACCGTCCTGTAGTTCCAGATGAATATGCAGTACATGAGGATCTCCCAGAATACGTCTGTAGTCCCAAAGTAAATATGCAGTGCTGGGAGATTTTCCGGAATACGTCTGTAGTCCCATAATAAATATGCAAGACAGGGGAATCTCCCGGAATACGTCCATAGTCCCAATTTAAATATGCAAGAGAGGAAGATCTCCCGGAATATATCTGTAGTCCCAATTTAAATATGCAACGCAAGATGAAATAACAGGTATGACATCGAGATATACAGTTTACACTGAACATAGATAATGAAAGTAGGGACTTAACTAGGCATGGCGCACAAAATGTCAAATAGGCAGTTAAAAACGTAAGCATGCTTCTCCAATCTAAGCTAAATAATTAAACGTATTAATGCAATTTAATAAGGGAAAACAATTTATGATTTAGAAAGGTAAAACGGGATTTTTGCAAAAATAGCCCGTGTACGTACTCGTCACCTCACGTACACGGCGCCCACACATCAATTAATATCAAACATCCTAAGGGGAAAGTCCCCAATACAAGGTTAGGCAAGTCACTTATCTCGAACTGCTCAAATCAACTTGATACCACGCTCTTGCCACGAGTATCCGACTCCGAATGGCCCGAATCTATTCAAATTAATTGAATAATATAAATATAACTACAAGTAACTAATTTAACTAATTAATTCGAAGCTAAAACGTGAAATTAGGAAAAACACCCAAAACGTCTCCCCGGGCCCACATCTCGAAATCGGGTAAAAATTACAAATTATGAATACTCATTCACTCATGAGTTCACTCGAACAAAAATCATCTAAATCCAACGTCAAATTCCCATTCAAATCTCATATTTTCAATTGGGGAACCTCTTCCCCCATTTTCAAACTTCTACCCTCAAATTTGCATAATTAGACGAGAAAAACAATAATAGATTAATGTATTATTATAAAAAATAGAGTTAGAATTAGTTACCCAATAGTTCTCCTTCAAAATCCCTCGAGCAATCGTCTCCCACCGACATCTAAATCGAATTTTGTGTTATGAAATTTCAAACCCTCGAAATCCCCTTTTCTGCCCAGCGATCCTCGCACTTGCGGCCGTTTCTCGCACTTGCGGTCCGAACGGCACATCTGCGCATTTTATTAAAGCAGCGAGGCTCCGCACCTGCGCCCACGCTTCGCACCATATCAAATCTAGTCCGAATAACCTCAAATTTTACACACAGGTCACAAATGATACTACGAACCTACAACCACTTTCAGAATTCCATTCCGAGCTCGATATCAAAATTTCCACTATCGGCCGAAATCGCCGAAAAACTAAATTTCGCCATTTCAAGCCTAAATCTACTACAGACCTCCAAAACACATTCCGGGTGCGCTCCTAAGCTCCAAATCACTCAACGGAGCTAATAGAGTCAACAGAATTCTATTTCGGATCCGTCTTCACACAGTTCCAACTATGGTCCAATTGCTAAGGCTTAAACTCATAACTAGGGACTAAGTGTCCCAAAACTCCTCGAATTCCATAACCAATCACTCTGGCAAATCCCAAAAGTTGAAACAAATGTGGGGAAACCAGATATTAAGGAATCGGGGCTCTAATTCTCAAAACGACCGGCTGGGTCGTTACATCCTCCCCCTCTTAAAATAATCGTTCGTCCTCGAACAAGTATAAAGACATACCTGAAACTGTGAAAATATGAGGGTACTGGCTGCGCATATCCTGCTCGGTCTCCCAAGTCGCCTCCTCGACTGGATGACCCCTTCACTGGACCTTTACTGAAGTAATATTCTTTGACCTGAGCTTTCTGACCTGCTTGTCCAAAGTGGCTACTGGCTCCTCAACATAAGATAGATCTTTGTCCAACTGAACTGAGCTGAAATCCAATACATACGTCGGATCACCGTGATACTTCCGGAGCATAGACATGTGGAATACCGAGTGAACTCCTGCTAGACTGGGAGGTAAGGCAAGCTCATAAGCAGCCTCCCCAACTCATCGCAATATCTCAAAATGACCAATGAACCTCGGGCTCAGATTGCCCTTCTTCCCGAATCTCATGATGCCCTTCTTCCTGGACTGGGCTATGTGAAGTCTCTGTCTAATCACCTTCACATTATCCAGGACATCCTGGACTAAATCTGTTCCCAACAATCGGGCCTCGCCCGACTCAAACCATCCCACTGGGGACCGACACCACCTACCATATAAATCCTCATACGGTGCCATTTGAATGCTGGACTGGTAAATGTTGTTGTAAGAAAACTCTACAAGTGGAAAGTATTGGTCCCATGACCCTCCGAACTTTATCACACAGGCACAGAGCATATCCTCAATAATCTGAATCGTGCGCTTGGACTGCCCGTCCGTCTGAGGGTGAAAGGATGTGCTCAGCTCCACCCTAGTACCCAACTCCTGCTGTATGGCTCTCCAAAATCGTGATGTGAAACTCAGTCTGAAATGATGGATACTGGAATACCATAAAGGCGGACAATCTCTCTGATATAAATCTCAGCCAACCTCTTAGAAGAATAAGTGGTCAACAGTGGAATAAAATGAGCTGACTTGGTCAGCCGATCCACGATCACCCAAATAACATCGAACTTTCTCAAAGTCCGTGGAAGTCCAACTACAATGTCCATGGTGATTCGGTCCCATTTCCACTCTAGGATCTCTAACCTCTGAAGTAATCCACCCGGCCTTTGGTGCTCATATTTGACCTGTTGATAGTTGAGACACTTGGCCACAAACCCAACTATATCCTTCTTCATCCTCCTCCACCAGTAGTGCTGTCTCAAATCCTGGTACATCTTTGCGGCACCGGGATGAATGGAGTATCGAGAGCTGTGGGCCTCCTAGAGAATCAACTCCCGAAGCCTATATACATTGGGCCTACAGATCCGGACCTGCATCCTCATCACACCGCTATCACCAATAGTCACATCTCTAGCATTACCTCGCCGAACCCTGTCCTGAAGAACTTGAAGATGAGGATCATCATACTGGCGGTACCTGATACGGTTATAAATAGAAGACCGAGCAACAACACAAAATAATACCCGTCTAGGCTCTGAAATATCCAATCTCAGGAACTGGCGGGCTAAGGCCTGAACATCCAAGGCTAAGGGCCTCTCAGCTGCCGGAAGATATGCCAAACTCCCCAAACTCTCTGCCCGGTGACTCAAGGCATCGGCCACTACTTTGGCCTTCCCCGGGTGGTATAATATAGTGATATCATAGTCTTTAAGTAGTTCCAACCACCTCCATTGATGCAAATTAAGGTCCTTCTACCTGAACAAGTGTTGCAAAATCCGATGATCAGTGTAGATCTCACAAGGAACACCGTACAAATAATGACGCCAGATCTTCAGGGCGTGAACAATAGTTGCTAACTCGAGATCATGGACCGGATAATTCTTCTCATGCACCTTTAACTATCTTGACGCGTAGGCAATCACCCTACCGTCCTGCATCAATACCGCTCCAAGGTCAATCCTCGAGGCATCACAATAGACAGTGTAGGACCCGAACCTGTAGGCAATACTAATATTGGGGTTGTAGTCAAAGTTGTCTTGAGCTTCTAAAAGCTCTCCTCAAACTCCTCGGTCCACCTGAACGGAGCACCCTTCTGGGCCAGCCTGGTCAGAGGTGCTGCAATGGATGAAAATCCCTCGAAAAAGCGACGGTAATACCCCGCCAAACCAAGGAAATTGCGGATCTCCATAGCTGATGACGGTCTAGGCCAACTCTGCACTGCCTCCACCTTCTTCGGATCTACCTTGATCCCATCACAAGAAACTATGTGGCCCAAGAATGCCACCGAATCAAGCCAGGATTGACACTTAGAAAATTTTGCATACAACCTCTTCTCCCTCAAAGTCTGAAGCACGGTCATCAAGTGATGCTCATGATCTTGCCGAGACCGGGAATATACCAGGATGTCATCAATAAACACAATTACGAAGGAATCAAGATAAGGCCGGAACACACTGTGTATCAAATGCATAAAGGTTGTTGGGGCATTGGTCAGCCCAAATGACATGACAAGAAACTCAGAGTGACCATATCTAGTCCTGAAAGCAGTCTTCGGGATATCCAGCTCCCGAATCATTAACTGATGATAGCCAGAATGCAAGTCAATCTTGGAAAACACCCTGGCACCTAGTAACTGATCAAATAAATCATCGATGCGAGGCAAAGGATACATGTTCTTCACTGTAAACTTGTTCAACTGCCGATAATCAGTACACATACGCATAGAACCATCCTTCTTCTTCACAAATAAGACCGGAGCACCCCAAGGTGATACATTGGGTCTGATGAAACCCTTATCAAGAAACTCCCGCAACTGCTCCTTCATCTCCTTCAACTCAGGAGGAGACATACGGTAAGGAGGAATAGATATGGGCTGAGTGCCTGACAACAAATCAATGCTGAAATCAATATCTCTATCGGGCGGCGAACCAGGAAGATCAATTCGAAACACATCAGGGAAGTCCCTTACTACTGGGACTGACTCAACTGTAAGGGTATCAATACCGACATCTCTCACATAGGCCAAATACGAATCACACCCCTTCTCAACCATTCGTTGAGCCTTAAGAAATGAAATGACCATGCGAGGAGTATACTCTAAGGTACCTCTCCACTCTAATATCGGCAAGCCTGGCATAGCCAGCGTCACGGTCTTAGCGTGACAATCAAGAATAGCATAATGGGGCGATAACCAGTCCATGCCCAAGATAACATCAAAATCTACCATACTGACTAATAACAAATCGGGTTTGGTCTCAAAACCACTAAGAGCAATCAAACACGACTGATATACGCGGTCCAAAATGAGAGAATCTCCCACAGGAGTAGATACATAAACATGGGAAATCAAAGAATCCCAAGATATCCCCAAATATAGAGCAAAATAAGAAGACACATATGAATACATAGTTCCTGGGTCAAATAATACTGATGCACCCCTATGACAGACAAGGACGATACCTGTGATGACTGAATCTGAAGCAACAACCTCTGAACGGGCTGGAAGGGCATAGTACCTGGCCTGGCCTCCCCATCTAGGGCGACCTCGAGCTGGCTAAAGAGGTGGGGTAGCAGCTGGGGCTGGAAGAATGGCCGGAGGACCCAGTGGAACAAGTGGAGGCTGATAAGTCTGCGAAGATGCACCCCTCCTGTCTCTGGGGAAATATCTAACCATGTGACGGGTGACACCACACTCAAAACAACCCCTCAGAGGACGCGACGGCTGAGACTGACTCGGACCTGGCCTGCTGGACTGGCCGATAATAGCACCTGGAGAAGGAGGCATACTGGATACTGGCGGTGCATAATAGGGCTCCTGAGGTGTATGGGAGCTAGAACACCGCTGGCTGCAGGAAGAGCTGAATGAACAGGGCGACTCACAAAACCCCTAACATAGCGTGCTGCCGGTGCACGAGCTCCTGAGTAATGACCAGTCTCTCGATACCTCTTGGCCTCCCTCTCCTCTCTATCTCGAGCAAACATGCCCTCTACCCTCCCGGCAATACTCACTGCCTGTTGATAAGTGATATCCATCTCCAACTCTCTGGCCAAACTGGTCTGAAAACTAGGGTGGAGTCCCTCGATGAAGAGACAAACCCTCTCTCTAACTGTGGCGATCAAAGCCGATGCATGTCGAGCTAAATCACTTAAACAGACTGCATACTCCGACACAGTCATATCACCCTGGCACAGCTGCTTAAACTCTGCGCGCCAAGCATCCCTGAGGCTCTAAGGAACATACTCACGCAAGAAAATCTCTGAAAACTGAGTCCAAGTGAGTGAGGATTCCTCGTCCGGACTACTCAGCTCATAGGCACGCCTCCACTGATATGCCGCTCCCCTCAGCTGGAAAGCGGTGAAAGAAAACCCCCTCGTCTCCACAATGCCCATAGTGCGGATAATACGATGACACTCCACAAGAAAACCCAGAGCATCATCTGAAGCTAGTCCGTTGAAAGTAGGTGGGTGGTACTTCTTGTACCTCTCAAGTCTGAGCTGCTCTGCCTCAAAAGCATCTACCCTAGTCTCATGATGAACCGGAGCCACTGGGAGCATAGGAATATATTCTGGGGCCTGATCAACCTAGACCCTCTTCTCAGGAGAGCGGGCTGTGGGAGTCTATGCCCATCCCCTGGCCTGAGATGTAGTGGGAGCTATCGGAAATAGTCTCGCTTGAGCCAGAGTGCTGAACATGCTCATGAACTGAGCTAAAGTCTCCTGGAGGGCTGGAGTAGCAATAGGGATCTCCGGTGCCGGCCCTCCAGCTGGAGTTTCTGGGGGCTCCTCTGACGCAGCTCTCGCAGGTGCTCGGGCTATACCGCGTGGTCATCTTCTACCCCAACCCCGGTCTCTGATGGCTCTGACAGGGGGCTCGGGTGCCTGATCGTTGTTCCTCCCGGTACGGGTCCTCACAATCTGTGAGAAAGAATAGAATAGAGTTTTAGAATTTTGATGTCAATAACTCACACGACAAGGAAATCAAAGGAATATGATTGTTCTTAACAGTTACAAAGCCTCCCGAAGATAAGTACAGACGTCTGTGCCCCGATCCGCGAGACTCTAATAAACTGTCTTGTTACTCGCGACTCCAATGAACCTAGGGCTCTGATACCAACTTATCACGACCCAAATTAACCCTTCGTAAGGTGTCGTGACGACACCTAGTCTTTACGACTAGGTAAGCCTAATATTACAAAAATGTAAACAAAACACAACATTTTAAAGATAAATAGCATATTGTGAATAACCAAAAGTAGTACCACCTGGCATATACAAAATAATTTTCCAAGACTCGGAATATCACTAGGTCACAAGCTGTTATAATCTATGTAGCTCTATACAAAAGTCTGAAGATGATAAAGAAAGACTCTAAGCAAGGGAGTAGAAGGGGACTCCGAGGATCTGCGGACGCAAGCAGAAAAAACTTGAAGTATCCTAGAATAGGCAACACACACTAACCCCGAGGCTGATAGCTCGTACCTAGATCTGCACACGAAAACATGTGTAGGAAAGGGGATGAGTACACCACAATGGTACCCAGTAAGTGCCATGTCTAACCTCGGTCGAGTAGTGACGAGGTCAGGTCAAGGCCCTACCGGAGTAAATATAATAAATTAAATAGTAAAAGATATAAGTAATATTTACGGTAACACAGTTAAATAAATTCTCGAAAATTTAACAGTTAAGGGAGCCCCCGGCTCAGAACAAGGTAAACACAATATGGAATCTCCCGGAATACCGTCTCGTAGTTCCAAATGAATATGCAGTACATGGGGATCTCCCGGAATACGTCTGTAGTCCCAAAGTAAATATACAGTGTTGGGGGATATCCCGGAATACGTCAGTAGTCCCAAAATAAATAAGCAAGACAGGGGGATCTCCCGGAATACGTCTGTAGTCCCAATTTAAAGTTGCAACGCACGATGAAATGACAGGTATGGCATCGAGTTATATATGGCACCTACATATCAATTAGTATCAAACATCCTAAGGGGAAAGTCCCCAACACAAGGTTAGGCAAGCCACTTACCTCGAACTGCTCAAATCAACTCGATATCACGCTTTTGCCACGAGTATCCAACTCTGAATGGCCCGAATCTATTCAAATTAATTGCATAATATAAATATACTTACAAGTAACTAATTTAACTAATTAATTCGAAGCTAAAACGTTAAATGAGGAAAAACGCCTAAAACGTCTCCCCGGACCCACGTCTCAGAATCAAGTAAAAATTATAAATTATGAACATTCATTTACTCACGAGTTCACTCGAACAAAAATCATCTAAATCTGACGTCAAATTCCCATTCAAATCTCAAATTTTCAATTGGAAAACCTTTTCCCCCATTTCCAAACTTCTACCCCCAAATTTTCTTAAATAGACGAGGAAAACAATAATAGATTAATGTATTATGATCCAAAATAGAGTTAGAATAAGTTACCCAATAGTTCTCCTTCAAAATCTCTCGAGAAATCGTCTCCCACCGAGATCTAAATCGAATTTTGTGTTATGAAATTTCAAACCCTCGAAATCCCCTTTTCTGCCCAGCGATCCTCGCACATGCGGCCATTTCTCGAACCTGCGGTCCAAACGGCGCATTTGTGCATTTCATTAAAGCAGTCAGGCTCCGCACCTGCACCCACGCTTTGCACCTGCGGGCTCGTAGGTGCGGTCAAACTTGTGCACCTGCGCTCCATCACCAGCCCCACCAGTTCCGCATTTGCGCACTCCCTCCGCATGTCACGACCCGAAATTTCCCACTGACGGGACCGTGATGACGCCTAATATTTCACTTGCTAGGCAAGCCAACGTTAGAAAATTGTTAAACCAATTCCTTATTTCCATTCAGTAAATAACAATAATTAACTAAGATAAAATATAATAAGTGTGAAATATCATAAAACTATATAAATTACTACCACCCGGATCTGGAGTCACAATTCATGAGCATTCTTGAATTTACTACAAGTAATAGTTCGAAAGAAATTCAACTGTCTGAATGAAAGAAAACAGTAGGACATAAAAGATAGACGGGGACTTCAAGGTCTGTGAACGTCGACAGATCTACCTTGAGTATCCGGACATCGGACCAGTAGCAAATCTCGATCAACCTAAGCCAGTATCAAAATCTGCACAGAAAGTGTAGAGTGCAGCATCAGTACAACCGACCCTATGTACTGGTAAGTGTCGAGCCTAACCTCGGCGAAGTAGTGACGAGGCTAGGACAAGACACCCACATATAACCTAAACAATATAATCCTGCTAGTGGCAACAACAGTAAATAAAGAAATAACATAGAAATAATGGGAAGGGAACATACATTGGGGGAATACAACATAAAGAGTGAGAATATTGAAAAGACAAAATTAAACCGAAAATCCTTAAACAAATTGAGCAATTAAAACAACAAGGAAGACTGCATGACATCACTATTCGTGCTTTTACTCTCAACCTCACCAAATAAATAAATAGAACAGCACGACATCGCCCTCCGTGCATTTTACTCTCATAATATACACGGCATCACTCTTCGTGCTTTAAACCTCTCATAATATACACGTCATCACCCTTCATGCTTTACACTCTTCCTTACAATATGATTAATGCATGTACGACATCACCTTTCGTGCTTTACACTCCTCCTCACCAATCACAGAATCAATAACAACGGATAGATAAGAGTATCACAAAGAAACCAATATTTTACCCATAATCAATAACACAATGTAATCTCAACCTTGAATCAATATTCGAAAGTTACCAAATCTCAGTGAAACCAGATATGAGTCACCCAACATTTCAAATAACCCGCTAAGCATGGATAGTAGAATTTAAGGCTACAAAATAGATAAGAATAGAATTTCACTCGCATGCTATGACTCGACAACGACGCATAGATGCTCGTCACCTCAACTATACATCGTATTTAACAACCAAACACGTAGCAAATGAACATATAATACCTATTCCCTCAAGCCAAAGTTAGACACGACACTTACCTCACTCCAAAGACCACTTAATTCTCAGTCAAAGCTTTTCCTTTGAAATTCACCTCCAAATCACTCGTATCTATTAAAAATGACTCAATAATATCAAATATTGCTAAAGGAATCAACTTTAATGAATAATTACACATTTCACAAATTTTCCTCCAAAAAGTCAAAAATCGACCTCGAGCCAGCTTGGTCAAAACCTGAGGTTCGGACCAAAATCTATTTACCCATTCAACCCCGAGCCCGATTATGTAATTGGTTTTGGAATCCGACCTCAAATCGAGGTCTAAATCCCCAAATTTCCGAAATCCCTAGTTTCTACCCTAACCCCTAATTCTATCACGAAAACTCTAGATTTTAGGTTGAATTCTTGTAAAATGAAGTAAAAGATTGAAAGAAACGAGTTAAGGAACACTTACCTATGATTTGGGGAAGAAAGGTTCTTTGAAAAATCGCCCTAGGCCTCCTATCCTTTTGAAACGAGAAGAAAAATGGCTGGAGTCCGAATTAAATGAACTCATTTCCCGGTGACCTTCGCACCTGCGGTGCTTTGGTCGTACCTGCGCATCCACACGTGCGGGTAGGACGTGCGCTTCTGCGGAAAAGGACTGGGCTAACTAGGGCCGCACATGCGGAAAGGGTTCCGCTTCAGTGGTTCTGCTCCTACGGAGAGAAGTCCGCCTCTACAGAAAAATGATGTCCAGGCCTGGGTCGCACCTGCGGGGCTATCGCTCGCACCTGCGACCAAAGGCTCGCAGGTGCGGGCACACCAGATTTGGTGCACCAGCAGCCTTGTTGAGGTTTGAACTCAACTCGCGCATCGCCCGAATGGCACCCAAGCCCTCGGGGCTCCAAACATGCACGCAAGTCTAAAAACATCATACGGACTTGCTCGCGCGATCAAATCACCAAAATAACACATAGAACTACGAATTTAGCACCAAATCAAATGAAATTCTCAAGAACACTTTAAAATTTCTATTTTTCTCAACTGGACGTCTGAATCACGTCAAATCAATTCCGTTTCTTACTAAGTTTCACAGACACGTCTTAAATATCATAATGAACCTATACCGGGTTCCGAAACTAAAATACGGACCCGATAAAAAAACAAATAATTTCCTAACTTTTAATTTTCATCAAAAATTCATAACTCAAGCTAGGGACCTCCGAATTTGATTCCGGTCATACGCCCAGGTCCCATAATTCGATACGGACCTACCAGGACCGTCAAAGCACGGATCCGGGGCCGTTTACCAAAAACATTGACCGAAGTCAACTAAAATCAACTTTTAAGGTAAAAATTATTATTTTTATTAGTATTCAACATAAAAGCTTTCGGAAACCTGACCGGACTGTGCACGCAAATCGAGAAGGGTAAAAATGAGATTTTTAAGGCTTAATAGCGCATATTCGAGTTCTAAAACATAAGATGACCTTTGGGGTCATCACATTCTCCACCTCTAAAACAACCGTTCGTCCTCGAACGAACATAGAAAAGTACCTGGGCTGGTGAAAAGGTGGGGATATTTACTCCACATATCGGACTCGGACTCCCAAGTAGCTGCCTCAATAGGCTGACCTCTCCACTGCACTCGAACTGAAGGGTAACTCTTTGATCTCAACTGGCAAACTTGCCGGGCTAGAATTACCACCGGCTCCTCCTCGTAAGTCAAATCCTTGTCCAACTGGACAGAGCTAAAATCTAACACATGGGACGGATCGTCGTGATACTTTCGAAGCATGGACACATGGAATACCGGATGAACAACTGCTAAACTAGGTGGCAACGCAAGCCTGTAAGCCACCTCTCCCACTCTCTCAAGAATATCAAAAGGTCTGATATACCTAGGGCTCAACTTGACCTTCTTTCCGAACCTCATTACAACCTTCATGGGTGATACCCGAAGTAACACTCTCTCTCCGACCATGAATGCAACATCACGAACTCTACGGTCGGCACAACTCTTCTGCCTGGACCGAGCTGTTTGAAGTCGATCCTGTATAATCTTGACCTTGTCCAATGCCTCCTGAACTAAATTTGCACCCAATAACTGAGCCTCCCCAGGCTCAAACCACCCAACTGGCGACCTACACTGTCTACCATATAATGCCTCATAGGGAGCCATCTGAATGCTCGACTGGTAGTTGTTATTGTAGGCAAACTCCGCTAAAGGCAAAAACAGATCCCAAGAACCTCCAAAGTCAATAACACTGGCGCGGAGCATATCCTCCAAGATCTGAATAGTACGCTCGGACTCCCCGTCCGTCTGAGGATGAAATATTATGCTCAACTCAACTCGCGTACCCAACTCACGCTGAACTACCCTCCAAAAATGTGAGGTAAACTGCATACCTTGATCAGAAATGATAGACATGGGCACCCCGTGAAGACGGACGATCTCAAGAATGTAAATCTCTGCCAATCGCTCCGAGGAATAGGTAACTGCCACAGGAATGAAATGCGTTGATTTAGTCAGCCTATCCACAATGAACCAAACTGCATCGAACTTTCTCTGAGTCCATGGGAGTCCAACAACAAAGTCCATAGTGATACGCTCCCACTTCCACTTAGGAATATCTAACCTCTGAAGTAAACCATCAGGTCTCTAATGCTCACACTTTACCTGCTGGCAATTTAGGCACCGAGATACATAGGCAACTATGTCCTTCTTTATTTGCCTCCACTAATAATGCTACCTCAAGTATACATCTTGGCGGCGCCCGGATGAATAGAATACCGGGAAATGTGGGACTCCTCAAGGATCAACTCACGAAGTCTATTCACATTAGGCACACAAATACGACCCTGCATCCTCAAAACTCCGTCATCTCCAACAGTAACCTGCTTGGCACGACCATGCCGCACTGTGTCTCTAAGGACAAGTAAATGCGGATCGTCATCATGCCAATCTCTGATGTGCTCAAATAAAGAAGACCGAGTGATTGTACAAGCTAGAACACAGCTGGGCTCAGAAACATCTAACCTCATAAACTGGCTGGCCAAGGCCTGAAGATCCAATGCAAGTGGTCTCTCACCAACTGGAATATATGCAAGGCTACCCATACTGACTGACTTTCTACTCAAAGCGTTGTCCACCACGTTGGACTTCCCGGGATGATACAATATGGTGATATCATAGTCTTTCAATAGCTCCAGCCACCTCTTCTTCCTCAAATTGAGTTCCTTCTGCTTGAACAAATATTGCAAGCTCAGATGATCAATGAATACCTCACATGGCACTCCGTAAAGATAGTGCCTCCAAATCTTCAGTGCGTGAACAATGGCTACCAGTTCTAGATCATGAACAGGGTAATTCTTCTCGTTAACCTTCAGCTGCCGTGAAGCATATGCAATAACCTTGCCACCCTGCATCAATACCGCACCTAGACCAATACGAGATGCGTCACAATATATTGTATAAGATCCTGAACTTGTGGGTAACACCAATACCGGTGCCGTAGTCAAAGCTGTCTTGAGCTTCTGAAAGCTCGCTTCACACTCGTCTGACAACCTGAACGAGGCACCCTTCTTGGTCAATCTGGTCAACGGGGTTGCTATGGATGCAAACCCCTCCACAAATTGACGGTAATAGCCCGCCAAACCTAGGAAACTATAGATCTCTGTAGCTGATGTGGGTCTAGGCCAGTTCTGGACTGCCTCAATCTTCTTAGGATCCACATGAATACCCTCTGCTGATACAACGTGACCCAAGAAAGCAACTGAACTCAACCAAAACTCGCATTTTGAGAACTTAGCATATAACTGGTTGTCTTTCAGAGTTTGAAGAACGATCCGAAGGTGTAGCTCATGCTCCTCTCGACTGTGGGAGTAAATCAAGATATCTTCAATAAACATAACCACAAAGGAATCCAAGTAGGGTTTGAACACCCGGTTCATCAAATCCATGAATACTGCTATGGAATTTGTCAGCCCAAATGACATAACTAGAAATTCATAATGCCCATACCAAGTCCGAAAAGCTGTCTTAGGAACATCGGATGCCCTAATCCTCAACTGATGGTAGCTAGATCTCAAATCAATCTTTGAAATCACCTTAGTACCTTGAAGCTGATCAAATAAATCATCAATCCTCGGCAATGGATATTTGTTCTTGATGGTGACTTTGTTCAACTGTCGATAATCTTTACACATCCTCTTCGATCCATCTTTCTTCTTCACAAGTAATACATGTGCACTCCAGGGCGAGACACTAGGTCTAATGAAGCCCTTATCAAGCAAATCTTGCAACTGCTCCTTCAATTCTTTCAACTCTGGCGGGGCCATGCGATATGGCGGAAAGGAAATAGGCTGAGTGCCCTGAGCCAAATCAATGCTGAAATCAATATCCCTGTCGGGCGGCATCCCCGTCAGGTCTGCAGGAAACACCTTTGCAAACTCATGAAAAACCGGAATCGAATCTATGGAAGGAACCTCCGCACTAGAATTGCGGACATAAGCCAAATAAGCTAGACGCCCCTTCTCGACCATATGGCGAGCCTTCACATAAGAGATAACCCTGCTGAAAGAATGGACAAGATTCCATCTCTGCTCTAATCGAGGCAACCCTTCAAGGCTAAGGTCACCGTCTTGGCGTGACAATCTAATATAGCATGATAAGGTGACAGCCAATCCATACCCATTATGACATCAAAATTAACCATGTCGGGAAGTAGAAGATCTACCCGAGTCTCAAGACTCCCAATGGTGACCACACATGAACAATAAACATGATCTACAACAATAGCATCTCCTACTAGTGTGGACACATACAAAGAAGCACTCAAAGAATCACAGGACACAACCAAATAGGAAGCAAAATAGGATGACATATATGAGTAAGTAGATCCCGGATCAAATAGAACTGAAGCATCTCTACTGCAAACTGAAACAATACCAGTGATAACAGCGTCAGATGACTCAGCCTCAAGCCTGGATGGGAAAGCATAACACCGGGGCTGGGCCCTACCAGCCTGAACTACGTCCCTGGGATGACCTCTAGCTAGCTGGTCTCCACCTCTAACGGCCTGACCTCCACCTCTAACTGTCTAGCCCCTACCTCTAGCTACCTGACCCCTGCCTCTGGCTGGCTGAGAAGGTGGTGCATCAACTGGTTCCAGAACCATGGCACGAGAACTCTAATGTTGTGAGCTGCACGTTGCCCGAGGTCAAAATCTAGCAATGTGCCTCAGATCACCACAAGTATAACATAGCCTCGGTTTTTATGACTGCTGGCCCTGAAACTGACCCTGTCGACCTGAATAACCACCCTGATAACTCTGGAGTCGAGGTGCACTAATAGGAGCTGGTGGTGCACTGTAGGATAGCTGGTCGGAATAATGCATCTGAGGGCCACGACCACTTGAGGCAATGTGTGATGCCTGGAGCGCTGAATGAAACGGCCTGGGAGGATGGCCTCTACCAAAAGTACTCCTGCCTCTAGATGAGGCACCGCTTAACTCACCGGAATTACGAGGTCTCTTGTCTGACCCCTGACCTCCCTGAGTAAGAACCATTTTGACTCGTCTGGCGACATTAGCACCCGCCTGGAAAAAAATCTCACTCCTAGTCTCCTTAGCCATCAGCAATCTGATAGGCTGAGAAAGTCCATCAATAAACCTCCTTACCCTCTCTCTCTCTCTCTCTCTCTCTCTCTCTCTCTCTCTCTCTCTCTCTCTCTCTCTCTCTCTCTCGGTGGGAAGCAGAAGAATAGCATGATGGGCCAAATCCACAAAACGGGTCTCATACTGAGTAACATTCATATTGCCCTGCTGGAGACGCTCAAACTGACGGTGACGCTCCTCTCTCAATGTGATAGACAGAAACTTATCTATGAAGAGTTGAGAGAACTGGTCCCAAGTAAGAGTAGGCGACCCAGCTGGTCTGGTCAACAAGTAATCTCTCCATCATTTCTTGGCGGAACCAGTCATCTGAAATGCAGCAAAATCGACCCCATTGGTCTCCACTATACCCATGTTCCATAAAACATCGTGACAACTGTCAAGATACTCCTGGGGATCCTCCGAAGGAGCACCACTGAAGTGAACAGGAAAGAGTTTGATAAACCTGTCCAATCTCCATAAAGCCTCAGAAGACATAGCTGGCCCATCTCCGACATGTGCCGCAATAACCAGCTGAACTAATCCAACTGGCTGAGCTGTTGGAGCCTGATACTGGGGAGCTATCTACTCTGAAGCGGGAGTGGTGGGAGTCTGGGCTCCTCCACCAGCCTGAGAGACTGTTGGTGCCATGGGAAATGCGCCAGTCTAGGCCACACTCTCCATAAGGCCCACCAAACGGACCAAAGCATCCTGAAGTACTGGGGTAGCAATGAACCCCTCTGGAACCTGAGCTGGCCCGGCAGGAACAGTCTCGGCTGGAACCTCCTCGTCAAGCTCTATCTGAGGCTCCACTGCTGGGGCTGCTACTCGGGCCCTAGACTGAGCCCTGCCCCTGCCTCGACTTCTGGCACGGCCTCGGCCTCGACCTCTGCCCCGCGTAGGAGCTGTCACTGGAGGCTCTGGCTGCTGCTCAGCTGAGAAAGCGGTACGTGTTCTCGTCATCTGCGAGAGAAAAAGAGTAGAAGAGTTCAATCAGTATTGAGAAAGCAAAATCGCACGATAGAGAAGAATAGAAGTGAAACTTGTTCCTAAACTTCATAGTCTCTGGAAGATAAGCACAGACGTCTCCGTGCCTATCCTCCAGACTCTACCAAGCTTGCTCGTGAATCGTGGGACCTAGGCATCCTAGGGCTCTCATATCAACTGTCACGACCCGAAAGTCCCTACCGACGGGACCGTGATGACGCCTAACATTTCACTTGCTAAGCAAGCCAACGTTAGAAAATTGTTAAACCAATTTCTTATTTTTATTCAGTAAAAAACAATAATTAACTAAGATGAAATATAATAAGTGCGAAATATCATAAAACTATATTAATTACTACCACCCGGATCTGGAGTCATAATTCACGAGCGTTCTAGAATTTACTACAAATAATAGTCTTAAAAATATACAACTGTATGAATGAAAGAAAATAGTATGACATAAAAGATAGATGGGGACTTCAAGGTCTGTGAACGCCGACAGATCTACCTTGAGTCTCCGGACAGCAGACCAGTAGAAAATCTCGATCAACATGAGCCGGTATCAAAATCTGCACAGAAAGTGCAGAGTGCAGCATCAGTACAACCGACCCCATGTACTAGTAAGTGTCGAGCCTAACCTCGGCGAAGTAGTGACGAGGCTAGGACAAGACACCAACATATAACCTGAACAATATAATCCTGCTAGTGGCAATAACAGTAAATAAAGAAATAACATAGAAATAATGGGAAGGGGACATACAGTGGGGGAATACAACATAAAGAGTGAGAATAATAAAAAGACAAAATTAAACCGAAAATCCTTAAACGAATTGAGCAATTAAAAAGACTGCACAGCATCACCCTTCGTGCCTTTATTCTCAACCTCACCAAATAAATAAATAGAACAGCACGGCATCACCCTTCATGCATTAAACTTCTCATAATATACACGGCATCACCCTTCGTGCTTTAAACCTCTCATAATATACACGTCATCACCCTTCATGCTTTACACTCTTCCTCACAATATGATTAATGCATGCACGACATCACCTTTCGTGCTTTACACTCCTCCTCACCAATCACAGAATTAATAACAACGGATAGGTAAGAGTATCACAAAAAAACCAGTATTTTACCCATAATCAATAACACAATGTAATCTCAACCTTGAATCAATATTCGAAAGTTACCAAATCTTAGTGAAACCAGATATGAGTCACCCAACATTTCAAATAACCCGCTAAACATGGATAGTAGAATTTAAGGCTACAAAATAGACAAGAATAGAATTTTACTTGAATGCTATGACTCAACAACGACGCATAGACGCTCGTCACCTCACCTATACATCGTATTTAACAACCAAACATGTAGAAAATGAACACATAATACCTATTCCCTCAAGCCAAAGTTAGACACGACACTTACCTCGCTCCAAAGGCCACTTAATTCTCAGTCATAGCTTGTCCTTTGAATTCACCTCCAAATCACTTGTATCTATTAAAAAATGACTCAATAATATCAAATATTGCTAAAGAAATCAACTTTGATGAATAATTACAGATTTCATAAATTTTTCTCTAAAAAGTCAAAAATCGACCCCGGGCCCGCTTGGTCAAAATCCGAGGTTCGGACCAAAATCTATTTACTGATTCCCGCCTCTCCCCCCCCTCCCGAGCCCGAATATGTAATTGGATTTGGAATCCGACTTCAAATCGAGGTCTAAATCCCTAAATTCCCGAAATCCCTAGGGACGTGCGCTTATGCGAAAAAGGACTGGGCCAACTGGGGCCGCACCTGTGGAAAGGGTTCCGCTTCTGCGGTCCCGCTCCTGCGGAAAGGGGTTCGCTTCTGCAGTCCCGCTCCTGCGGAGAGAAGTCCGCATCTGCAAAAAAATGAAGTCCAGGTCTAGGTCGAACCAGCGGGGCTATCGCTCGCACCTGCGACCAAAGGCTCGAAGGTGCGGGCACACCAGATTTGGTGCACCAGCAGCCTTGTTGAGGTTTGAACTCAACTCGTGTATCGCCCGAATGGCACCCGAGCCCTCGGGGCTCCAAACCAAATATGCACGCAAGTCTAAAAATATCATACGGACTTACTTGCGTGATCAAATCACCAAAATAATACCTAGAACTACGAATTTAGCACCAAATCAAATGAAATTCCCAAGAACACTTTAAGAATTCTATTTTCTCAACTAGACGTCTGAATCTCATCAAATCAACTCTATTTCTCACCAAATTTCACAAACATGTCTTAAATATCATAATGAACCTGTACCAGGTTCCGAAACCAAAATACGGATCCGATACTAACAATGCCAAATATCGATCAATTAAAAAAATAAATGATTTCCAAACTTTTAATTTTCATCAAAAATTCATAACTCAAGCTAAGGAATTCCAAATTCGATTCTGGGCATACGCCCACGTCCCATAATTTGATACGGACCTACCGGGACCGTCAAAGCATGGATCCGGGTCCGTTTATCAAAAATATTGACCGAAGTCAACTAAAATCAACTTTTAAGGCAAAAATTCTTATTTTCATTAGTTTTCAACATAAGAGCTTTCGGAAACCTGCCCGGACTGCGCACACAAATCGAGGAGGGTAAAATGAGATTTTAAGGCTTAGGAGTGCAAATTCGAGTTCTAAAAAATAAGATAACCTTTTGGGTCATCACACCGCATATGCGGCTCTCGCACTTGCGGCCTCCCTTCCGCAGGTGCGAAACACCAGAACCAACAAAGGCACTAGAGTTTCCTAAGTCTAATTTCACTCCGTTAAGCATCCGAAACATACCCGAGGCCCCCTGGACCTCAACCAAACCTACCAACCAATCCTATAACACCATACGAACTTAGTCGAGCCTTCAAACCAAATCGAACAACACCAAAATCATGAATTAAGCACGGATTCAAGCCTAAGAATTTAGAATTTTCCAAATTCTACAAACGACGCCGAACCATATCAAATCTAGTCCGAATGGCCTCAAAGTTTACACACAGGTCACAAATGACACTACGAACCTACAACCACTTTCGAAATTCGATTCCGAGCTTGATATCAAAATTTTTACTATCGGCTTGCATTAGCAAAAATTTAAAAGCCCCAAATTACTACACCTTATCCCAATATTTGATGTTTGGCATATTTCGATATGTGTTGATGTTACTTTACCCATGTTTTAACCGCTTCTTGATGTTATTTGATCTTTAAAATGCCCAACATGGTTTAATTATTAGTTTTATGACTAATTGAGTTGTGTGTGGTGAATTAGGGTGTTTGGAGTGCAAAAATATGAAGAAAAGGTGCTCTAGGTAGAGGAAGAGAGATTGGATGCGTCGCATCCAATCTAGAAAAAAATCAGATTTCGTGCACCCTTAGCAGTGAAGTCGGCCCATAGCATCCGCCATAGCATCCGCACCTGGGCAAAGCTGAGATGGAGGAACAAGGGTTGGATGCGTCGCATCCACCCTCGCATGCAAAACTGAGAAGTAGAGGAGGAGGTGAATGCGTCGCATCCACCTCGCATGTGAAGCTGAGAAATGGAGGACGAGGTGGATACGTCGCATCCACCTTAGCATCAATCCCTGAAGCCGATTTGGACTAGGAATAGGAGAACTTTGGCCCACGACTTTTGTACGCAATATATAAGCCAAAAACGCCTCTCTTAGGTCATCTAACATATTGGGAAGAGGGAAAAAGCCACGACAAAGCTGTGGAGGCATCAAGTTTCATCTTTCTCCCACCAAACTTAGTAATTTTTATGTTTCTTTGTTGATTTGTTGTTTGGCTACCATTTCTATATGGAGCTAAACTTCACGTTCTAGGGTTGTGGTTCTTTCATGACTATTGTTATTCGGATATTGATTTTGATTTCTTGATTTATCATATTAGTTTATTTATTCAATCTTGCGCTTAATTATTTAATTGCTTGATCACCAATTGAATATAATCTACGAATCTAGAATTGAACTCGAAAGTGGGAATTCTATATTGCATATAGGATTGAGTAGGGCAAGTTCTTGAACTCGGGCATCGGGGAACGGATTCGTGGTTAGGATAGACATATACCTAATTGCCTTCCTTGGTTGATTTACAGGAATTATAAATGCGTTCTTGTTGATTCTAACTCCATAGACATATAGGCGTTAGGTTAGCTTGAATAGGCGAGTAAGAACTCGACAGATTCTTATGAGCAATATTAACCCTATCAACCAATAAGCTAGATAAATTAGTCGGTCAATTCAATTGAAGAATACAATAGGATTGTTAGATAGCCCATAACCCTAGATCGTTTTCATTACATTGATATCATAAAAATCCGATCTTTCTCTGTTCAAAGTTTATTATTTATATTTTTTTATTTAATTAGTTTAGAATCAAATATTTTTAGGTTTAATTCTTGTTTAGATAATTAGGATAGTCTAATTTAGTTAATAGTTAATCATAAGTCCTCGTGGGTTCGACATCTGACTTTTAGTCACTTTATTACTTGACGACCGCGTATACTTGCATGAGTGTGTTTGGTCGTAACAAGTTTTTGGCGCCGTTGCCGGGGACTTAGAAATTAGCTATTTTTCTAGATTAGATATTTATTTATTTATTTTATCTATTCATGTTTTTTTATTTTAGTTTAGTTAGTATTTTTTATTTATTTTAGCATGGCATCTTGGAATAAAAATTGTTCGAATGATGGTTATTCTTATTTTGATGATCCTTGTCCATATTGTGGAGGACCCCACTGGTGAAAAAATTGTCAGAATGTTCCCAGGAGCGAGTTGTGCGCACAATCTCAATCCTTTGAGTGGAATATTTGTAATATGTGTGGTGGTCAAGATGGCCATTGGGATGGTTGTCCTAATTTTGTTCATCCTTCTCTGAGCCCTTATTATGATCTTTCTAATGATGTTTGTGAGTTTGATAGGGGCAATGAAGTACAAGATATGGAACGTGATGCATATATTAGGGATATTTTGAGGCAAGTAGCAGAGCGGCAAGATGAACTCAAAAAAGATATGAAAAGAATGAGGGCAGCAATCACAAGAATGAAGGCCAATATGGAAGAATTGAATGAAGAGAGCGAGTACCAGCAAGAAGATAATTTTGAAAAAGTGGAGATTTTGAGCCATATGTCGCTGGTGGAACAATCTGAAAGATTAGAAATATATAAGGCTCAACATGAGGAAATTACAAATGAGATGAGATACTTTATAGAAGGAAGAGCCGAATTGGGATAAATTTGGCACTACTATTCACGACTTAGAGGCTCAATTGAATACAAAGGTTGATGCGTCTAACGCCCAACAAAACAGTAATGAGTTGTGTAAAGCTGAAAATGAGCTTATACGCCAAATTGAGGAGCTAAAAGTGGAGAGCCAATCACTCGAGCATATTTTTGTTGATGATGCCCATGTTGAGAAAAGTACACTAGAGCCATGTGAGGAAGTAGATAATGTTATATTTAAAGATTCTTGTGTATGTAAATATGAGGATGTAAAGAGTAATACAATTCTAGAGTTAGGGCGTATTGGTCCTCATTCCAATTATTTTTTCACATTGTGTTTATATAGTAAGATAGTAATCAAGCCATCTGAGCCTATGGGGGAGTCAAAGAATGGAAGAGGAACATGATGCCTATATTTTTGAATTTGTCATGCCAAAAAGTAAAAAATACATTCCTCATCTAAAGGCCGAGAAGTGTAGAGTGAAAAATTTATTACTTGGCCTGGTTATCTTTGTAGCCCCACCACTGAAGCATAGCCGCAAACTGGATTCCATGTTAGGGGCTCAATTCATAAGTTCGAGGTGGAGAAAAAAGGTGGTTCACGTCGTGCCGCTACGTTAAATCAGGCGTTTGTTGGGAGGCAACCCAGCTTTATTATTTATTTTTTTTTGTTTACTTTTTATTTTATTTTATTTTTATTATTTTGTAGTATTTATTTTTGTTTTGTAGGATTATGAGCATAGGAAGCAAAGCCATTAGAAGAGTGCAAAAGCGAGCTAGATGGTGAGGACTAAGTGTGGGGTGCCCACACAAAGGACGATGCCTGGGGGAAGTCTGAGTACCTCGTGAGCCGCTATTGCTTCGGCCTTTGGCCTACCAGGGAGTCTCGTTTACCCTCTTATTATTTATAGTGTGCATTGAGGACATTGCAAAATTTTAAGTGTGGGGTGAGGAGATCGTTTGGATGAGTTTCTGTGCTATTTTAGCTTAGTTGTAGTACTCATTCTTAAGTGTAGTAGCTTTTGTGGAAAAAAAAACGAAAAAAGTAGAAAAATTGGACTTTTCCCGACGATTGATCTCCTAGACAGTTTTCTTGAGGGATTAAAGTCTAAACAAAAATCCAAAATATGTCTTTTAGCTTTCTTTAGGTAGTAATAATCCCCTGTGGTTTTTCTTTGTGCCTCGGTTCTTTTCCATGGGATGTAGTTTGAACCGGGTAGTTTTTTTTCTTTCCGAGTAGATTAGGAATTTAGGGAATAAAAGGAGCAAGAATGATGAACCTAGGCGCCCTTGACTTGTTTGATAGTAACATATTTATGCTTTGGCATGTGTAGTATCTTCTGTATGATTTGAATTTATTGATGATGCCTTGTTAAATTGGATAGCATGTTTTGTGGTGCCTATGTCTCGTTTACATGACTTATGTTCACCTTGTGTTTAATACTTAATATCTCGTGGCTCCATGAATAATTGCATTGCTTGAGAGTCGGAATGTGATCGTCCTTAGTGAGTCATGTGCCATGTGTGGTGAGGTTTTTGTGTTGTCCATGTATTGTACTTGTGTCTAGAACTTGTCCGGTATGTGAGTTGAAGCGAAATTTTAGGTGATGCTCGGTTTGAAAAATAATTTTAGGCTTTCTTTGATCTTTTAGAACTTATTGCTTATCACAAATAAAATCTATCCCTAGTTAACTCTTTTGAGCCTGTAGACCTATTATTTGGTACCCACATTACAAGACTATACCCTTTTTATTCTTAATTGATATTGTTTTGATCCTTTTACCTCTTAAAGCACTTTAATTATTAGATAAGCGCTAAAATAAGTAAGAAGGGACTAAGTGTGGGGTGACTTTTGAGTGGAACCAATGAAAGAAAGAAGGGTGCACTTATTTTGTAAAATAATACACCACTAGCGGAAATTGAAAAAAAAAAACAAAAAAGAGAAAAATCTGGAAAAAAAAGAAAAAAAAATATAGATGAATAAATTGTTGTCTTGTTCTTGCTAGTGGGTATGAATTAAAGTAGTGCTTAAAGAAAGAGGAAATATTGTTGGGGTGATATTATTTGTGAAATTGAAGTGGTGTTGAAGAATTTGCGCTTAAGTTATTTGGTGATGTGTTAAAGTGCTTAGGAGGTTGAGTCACTATTCCTAAAATATATCCTACCCATTCCTTAGCCCACATTACGACCATGAAAAAGTCCTAATTGATTTTAGATCAAGCGAGCTTACATTAGTAGAGATTTATATTAAGGGCAAGCCTATGGTACCAATTGCATGCATGTGACTTCTTTGTGAGAGTGAGCGATTTTCTTTGATATATGTGAGTCATTAAAATATATTTGATCATGAGATTCGAATGTGTGGATTGAACTCGCTCTCTTGTTCTTGTTGTGAGGGCACATGGTTTCACGAGGGATAGGTAACGTTATTAGACTTCTCTATGATGTTGGGTGTTCAAGCTATGAGTGCATTGTGACATTGAGTCGGTTTTTGAGGTTAGGATTGTTGTGAGCATGTTGTCTTTGTTTGAATGTTTTTAAAAGAATGACACAAGTAAAGGTAAGTGCATATGATGCATATTCTAGAGCCTAATTGTGGCAAATGACCATGGTCATAGGTGTGGTGTGCTTTGAATGATAAGATCTTAATTTTGTTTTGTCTACTATAGTGATGGTTTGTTCGAGGACGAACAAAGGTTTAAGTGTGGGGTAGTGATGTTTGGCATATTTCGATATGTGTTGATATTACTTTACCCATGTTTTAACCACTTTTTGATGTTATTTGATCTTTAAAATGCCCAACATGGTTTAATTATTGGTTTTATGACTAATTGAGTTGTGTGTGGTGAATTAGTGTGTTTGGAGTGCAAAAATATGAAGAAAAGGTGCTCTAGGTAGAGAAAGAGAGATTGGATGCGTCGCATCCAATCTAGAAAAAAATCAGATTTTGTGCACCCTTAGCAGTGAAGTCGGCCCATAGCATCCGCCATAGCATCCGCACCTGGGCAAAGCTGAGATGGAGGAACAAGGGTTGGATGCGTCGCATCCACCCTCGCATGCAAAGCTGAGAAGTAGAGGACGAGGTGGATGCGTCGCATCCACCCTCGCATGTGAAGCTGAGAAATGGAGGACGAGGTGGATGCGTCGCATCCACCTTAGCATCAATCCCTGAAGCCGATTTGGACTAGGAATAGGAGAACTTTGGCCCACGACTTTTGTACGCAATATATAAGCCAAAAATGCCTCTTTTAGGTCATCTAACATATTGGGAAGAGGAAAAAAGCCACGACAAAGCTGTGGAGGCCGGAATTCATCAAGTTCCATCTTTCTCCCACCAAACTTAGTAATTTTTATATTTCTTTGTATGATTTGTTGTTTGGCTACCATGTCTATGTGGAGCTAAACTTCACGTTCTAGGGTTGTGGTTCTTTCATGACTATTGTTATTCGGATATTGATTTTGACTTCTTGATTTATCATATTAGTTTATTTATTCAATCTTGCGCTTAATTATTTAATTGCTTGATCACCAATTGAATATAATCTACGAATCTAGAATTGAACTCGAAAGTGGGAATTCTATATTGCATATAGGATTGAGTAGGGCAAGTTCTTGAACTCGGGCATCGGGGAACGGATTCGTGGTTAGGATAGACATATACCTAATTGTCTTCCTTGGTTGATTTACAGGAATTATAAATGCGTTCTTGTTGATTCTAACTCCATAGATATAGGCGTTAGGTTAGCTTGAATAGGCGAGTAAGAACTCGACAGATTCTTATGAGCAATATTAACCCTGTCAACCAATAAGCTAGATAAATTAGTTAGTCAATTCAATTGAAGAATACAATAGGATTGTTAAATAGCCCATAACCCTAGATCGTTTTCATTACATTAATATCATAAAAATCCGATCTTTCTCTGTTCAAAGTTTATTATTCATATTTTTTAATTTAATTAGCTTAGAATCAAATATTTTTAGGTTTAATTCTTGTTTAGATAATTAGGATAGTCTAATTTTGTTAATAGTTAGTCACTTTATTACTTGACGACTGCGTATACTTGCGTGAGTGTGTTTGGTCGCAACAGTACCTCCAAAACACATTCTGAATGCGCTCCTAAGCTCAAAATCACTCAACGGAGCTAACGGAGTCGACGGAATTTCATTCCGGATCTGTCTTCACACAGTTCCGACTACTGTCCAATTTCTAAGGCTTAAACTCACAACTAGGGACTAAGTGTCCCAAAACTCCCCGAATTCCATAATCAATCACTCCGGCAAATCCCAAAAGTAGAAATAAATGTGGGGAAATCAGATATTAGGGAATCGGGGCTCTAATTCTCAAAACGACCGGCCAGGTCATTACAGATTTTCCTTGTGTTTATTTATATATCTTATGTAATTTGTCTTGTTTTTTCGGTAAACTTGATAATAGCCTGATCTATGTTGAAAATGGGAGCCTGTGGTTATTGTCAGGCAGATTATGAAATAAAATATGGGCACGAGGTGCCGTGAGTTAAAAAAAGACAATATTGGCATGTGATTTGTCCGTGCAATTGTGATATGAAATGTGGACACGAGGTGCCGTGGTTAAATGATGATGATATTTCGCACGTGAGTTGTCCGTGCGATTTTGATAGAGAAATTGGCATAAGGTGCAATGGAAATATGAAAGTGGGCCGAGACCCGTATTTTATGATTTTGAAATGTTGTGTCACAGGGTGACTTTTATTCGAAAGAGATTTATTTGAGCGAATTTTATTTGAAAGATATTTATTTGAAGAAATTATATTTGAAAGAGATTTATTTGAAAGTATTATATCCTGAAGATTTCTATTTTAAAAACCTATAGGCGAAAGATTTATATTGGAAGGACTTGATTAATTGGTTGTACTTGTATTCATTATTTGTTGCGCAATATTTATGGTGTTCTTGTCGCCCTGTTGTGTATATCACTGGTTGTTTATTGTTGCCATCATTGTTATTTGTTTCTTATTATTTTTGTATACTATATTGCACAGATTATTAGACTAGTGAGTGTCTCGACTGTACCTCGTCACTACTCCACTAAGGTTAGTCTTGATACTTACTGAGTACCGACTGTGGTGTACTCATATTACACTTCTGTACATTTTTATGCAGAGCCAGGTATTAGAGATATCGGACTTGGACAGAGTTAGAGTGTGATCGCAAGGATTCAAGATAGAGTTGTTTGGTCGCCGCAGTCCCTTGAAATCTTTCTATTTTTATTGTACTATTAATTATTAATCAAACAGTATTGAGTATTCGATCCTTGAGATGATTTCATGTATTCAATTAGAGTTCGTGACTTAGTATTACTAGTCTTGGGAAGGTGTTATAATTATTTCCGTTGTTGGTTTCGATTATAAAAAAAGAATTGACTTGAATTGTAATTTTAATCGGCTTACTTAGTCTTAGAGATTAAGTGTCATCACGACGCTTGTGGTGGGATTTTGGGTCGTGACAATGCGTTATAGTTTTATTCAAGCTTAAGTCACTGTGATATTTGATTAATTGCACTTAAACCTTTCATTAAATAAAAAAGTGTGATTTTACTCCAATCATTAAAGCGGATTGTACATTTACTTCTGTTTTACAAACTTTACTATTACTCAAAAGGTTATTTTTTAGTAAATGCTGATTACTTCCGATTAGCACTCGGGCACTTGCCAACATTACTTTTACTTTTACCCTTTTAATATTTGATTTTAGCACTTTTGCAAGCTAAGTTGCATAAGCCAGCTTAGAAACAAAGGTAGTGTGAGTGACACATTTTGTTTTTTAATTAGATAGAAGTGCATATACAAATATACAAAGACAAACCTATATATATATATTCAATAAATCTTGATTGGTGTACAAGAATTTGGTTTGATACAAGTTTAGAGTTAATCATTCCTGAGGAATTTGGTGGATGAGACCTCATCACAACATATGGGGCAAATCTACAAAGAGAAACAGAAATATGTAAACAACAAAAACATATATGCACCCAATTTTTACACTAAAATCATATCTGACTTAGCAAGTTACCTTCTTTATCTGAAGCCATTTATTTATACAATCTGAATGGAAGGGATGATCACATGGAAGTGCGACCAACTTCTCTCCTTCTTCATATTCCATTTGACACACCACACACCTATATTCATTTAAACTCGATGTCTAGTCAAACCGGATATATGTGATATTTTTTTGGCCTTTTAGTCTATCTCGAAAAGAATAATATATTTCTATACTTAAAACTAATTTAATTTTTAATTTTTAATTTTAGTCATAATGATCTATGATAGATAACAACAGAAATTTTGATGACGTTATTTTATACAACAAGTTACAAAAGTCATTCTTCCGTTCTTAAATCCCTTCCATCCTAATCAAACAACCTCACATAAATTAGTAAAGAAGAAGTATTTTTTAAAATGTTACCATGATTATGAGTGACCGGCTACTTACCGATCAATAAGGGTCTTGGAATTATTAGATTGAAATGTGAATGAATGCAAGTATTTTCTGATTTCTGCTTCAGATAATTCCTGTGATACAACTATGCTCTTTTTAGTAACTTTCATGTAATTTGTTGAATATACACATATATTAAATATTAAATTGCTCCATCTTTATACCTCGTATATATATATATATATATATATATATATATATATATATATATATATATATATATATATATATATATATATATATATATATATATATATATATATATATATATATATATATATATATATATATATATATATATATATATATATATATATATATATATATATATATATATATATATATATATATATATATATATATATATATATATATATATATATATATATATATATATAAAATAGAATTTATGAATTCTAGTGCGTGTATGTGTGCTAGAGAGAGACCTCGCTATTATAGTCATACTCATCGTTGTCATAGTCGTACTCATCTTCCTCCATGTCCTGCAAAAGGAGAAAATTCATAGCTTCATTTATATTTTATGAGTTTCTTGTTTCTGCACTTCCTAACTTGAAGTTGCAATATAGTTTTTTTAATAGAAGTCATCACCCCGGTTATACTGACATGTGGTGATAGCGAGTTTAACATTGACCCCTACCTTATTTAATCTAATAATTTAAAAGATTAGCACGAAAGGGAGGGGGATAAAGACTATATACCTCCTTAATATCACACAACATGATACATAGAGGTAAGTACTTGTCCTTTCCTCTTTGAGCAACATGAAGAGTGAAGAGCTCATCCTTATATATATATATATATATATATATATATATATATATATATATATATATATATATATATATATATATATATATATATATATATATATATATATATATATATATATATATATATATATATATATATATATATATATATATATATATATATATATATATATATATATATATATATATATATATATATATATATATATATATATATATATATATATATATATATATATATATATATATATATATATATATATATATATATATATATATACTTTTAGATGAGATGGTCATACATTTCAATATGATATCAGAGCAGGCAAAGATCCTGAATTCGAGTCTTACGCCACCCATTATTAAGTAGGATTTCTACGTGTGCTTGGCTCATGAAAAAGAAGAATCAAGCTTGCACGTATGGAGCGTGTTGACAACATAATTAAGTAATTAAAAGTGTAATCCGTTAGACTTTTTAGACGAGATGGTTACGAACTTCAACAATGATCAAAGATATATATATATATATATATATATATATATATATATATATATATATATATATATATATATATATATATATATATATATATATATATATATATATATATATATATATATATATATATATATATATATATATATATATATATATATATATATATATATATATATATATATATATATATAATTATAGTGCGTGTAGTGTTGGAGAGGGACCTCGTAGTTATAGTCGTATTCATTGTCGAAAAACTCTAATCCGGAATCTGCAAAAAAGAAGATATCAAAAGGCAAAACATTTTATGGTTTGATTGAAATTGTAAATCATCAGCAACTGCAAAATGTGTATAGTTTAGACTTTATATGGAACTCCAAGCATTTCTTCGACTTTTTTTTTTTTTGTGAAATAATATAGGAGTAGTATAGGATTTCGATGGGCGTCTTGGATTATTTCTCCAAATGAAAGAGAAAACAAATACCTTGAATCTGGCTTTCTGGAAATTCTTCACCAGAAACAATAATTTCCTTATCTTCACTTTCACTTTCGCTTTCATTTTCAAACATAATACAAACCCCATCCTGAATACACACATTCTTATGCATGCATATTAATTAAATTATCAAGAAATTTAAGAAGAAGAAAAAAGGTAATTCCCCGTCTCATTTTATGTATCTTAATTTGACTATACACAAAATTTAAAATATAAAGAACACTTTTGAATCTTGTAATCTTAACTAAATATGATAACATACCAAAAATGTTCTTTGAATCTTATATTTTAAACATGACATGTCATTTCTACAAATAAGTGTCATTAAGAGTAACAGGAATGTTGAAATTAAAAACTTTGTACTAATTATAGTATTTTCTTTTTGAAACAGATTAAAAAGGAAAGTCTGACACATAAATTAAAATGGAGAAAATAATATTTAAGAAAAAAAAAAAGAATAAAAAGAAAGTACCTCATCAGTTTGGCTAAGAGGTATAATTTGGGTCGTTTGTGTCATTTGTTCTTCATCAACCATGATCTTTGATAAATTTTTGCAATTGAATGGCCATAATATGGATTAAATGGGGTGTTATAATGAGAAGAAAGGAAGGCAAAAACGAATTAAGAACGATGAAGGAATTTGTGGGTTAACTTAAGTCCTAAGAAACTTTCATGCAAAGCAAATTAATTCAAAAGCATTTCCATTCAATTTTCAAGATTATAATGTTCCTTCTTCTTGTTTTCAAGTTTGTGTTTGTGCTACTCATTTTAATTAATACAGAAGCTATCTGGTGGGCGTAATAACAAGTTTCATTTATCTAATAGTAATATTATTTGATAGGGTAAGGTAGCACCTTATAAGAGCATTTAATTAATAAGAATAGTGGAACAATTTTAATTAAGGGACAATAGCATTTCTAGTCCCATAGTTATTGTGATGACCCGAGAGGTCATCTTTAAATTTAATATTTACTTTTGTGTTCTGAGATCTCCTCGACTTGTGTGTGCTGTCCGTATAATTTTTCGTCAAGCTTTTATATGAAAAATTGATAAAAATATGAATTTGTGCATTAAAACTCACTTAAGTAGACTTCGGTCAATATGTTGAGCAAACGGACCCGGATCTATATTTTGACAGTTCTGGTAGGTTCGTATCATAATTTGGGACTTGGGCGTATGCTCGGAATTTAATTTGAAGGTCCCTAACTCGATTTATTGCCATTTGTTGAAAATTAGAAGTTTGAAAGCTTAAAGATTTTAAAGTTTGACCGTGAATGTGACCTTATCGATATCGGACTCGGATTGAGATTCTGAGATTTAGAATAGCTCGTTACGTCAATTATGACTTGTGCGCCAAATTTGAAATCATTCTGGATTCATTTGTTATGTTTCGGCGCAGGTTTTGTAAAGTGAAAAGTTTGAAACTCATAAGTTTGAATCGAGGTGTGAATTGTAATTTCGACGTTATTTGACGTGATTGGTGTCACGACCCCAAATCCACTAGTCGTGATGGCACCTAACCCAACCTGCTAGGTAAGCCTATTAACCACTTACCCATTCCAATAACAATTAATAAAGCGATTAAGTAAAGAAATATCTGAATATTATTCATTCCTCAAGGACTGGTATTACAAATCATGAGCTTCTAAGAATAGAGTTTACAAAGCGGAAATGAAGTAAATACATCATCTGTTTGAAAAAATACATTAACAAAGTTTTATAGATCTAAGGCTACCATGAACAAGAGGCAGCTACAACCGGGACGCAAGTACATCTTCAAATCCATCTCCTATCGAACACAGCAATATCAGTAGTCAATATCTGCACGTAAGGTGCAGAAGTATAGTATGAGTACAACCGACTCCATGTACTCAATAAATAACAAACCTAACCTTAGGTTGAAAGTAGTGACGAGCTAACACAAAGGTCGGGTCCAACACCAATATTCCACAACAATTCATAACAGCATAGTACAAGTTACAAAAGAGGTATCTCAGAAATAAAATGCTTAGTTCGTTCACAGTTCCAAAATAATAGGCATTTCTTTTTAAGTGTCTCAGTGAAAACCCAAATGTTTTATCAAAGAAAATACGAGTAAGTTTGAAAACTGTGATTTTTCCCAAAACTCCTTTCAACAATAAGTAAGATATTTTATTTTTCCTTTTAGATAGCAAGTGTAAGATGACTCTCTATGCCCATATGTCAAAATGTATGAGAGGTCATAAATGACGTGATACTATACAGCACGAGGAAAAATGTATCTATATGCATGTATGTCAAGTGCGCATGCCAAATGCGATGTAAATCAGTGATAAAGATCATATGCATACTCTCAGAGTATCAATTCACTCCGTCCTCCGAGTCACTCAGCACTCGGTACTCGGCACTCGGTACTCGCACTCAGCACTCGATACTCGCACTCAGCACTCGGCACTCGCACTTAGTAGGTACCTGCACTCACTGGGGTGTGCGAACTCCGTAGGGGCTCATACTATACAACATGAGGAAAAATGCATCTTTATGCATGTATGTCAAGTGCGCATGCCAAATGCGATGCACATCAGTGATAAAGATCATATGCATACTCTAGAGTATCAATTCACTCTGTCCTCTCAGTCACTCGGCACTCGCACTCAGCACTCGGCACTCGCACTCTGTAGGTACCTGCGCTACTTGGGGGTGTGCAGACTTCGGAGGGGCTCCTACAGCCTAAGCTCCATAATCCGTACGGAAAACACACGTGTTACACGAACAACTCACGTACCACAATATCAATATATGGAATCGCACGGACAACTCACGTGTTGCACGAACAACTCACGTGTTGCACGAACAACTCACGTGCTATAGTAAGCCAATCTAACACTCTGCGGCGTGCAGCCCGATCCCATAATCAACTCGACAATCAGGCCCTCGGCCTCACTCAGTCATCAATCTCTCCAGTCTCTCGGGCTCACAATGTCATGATATCAGCCCGAAAATAATGATATGATGCATCAATAAATAACAATAGAGACTAAGATATGATATGCATGTGAATGCATATGATTGAGTATGTAATGCAATGAAAGCAGATTACTCAACAACAGAAATGACCTCAGTGGGTCCCAACATGATAAGCATGTAGCCTAGACATGGTTTCTAACATAATCACAACTTGATAACTCTAGTACGTAGAGATTTTATGATTTCAGACAAGTTCAGGTAACTACACAGTATCACAGAAATAACGGAAATCACAGTTCATACGGTGCACGCCCACACGCCCATCACCTAGCATGTGCGTCGCCTTAAAATCAAACATATAACACGTATATTCAGGGTTCATACTCCCAGCTCCAAGATTAAAAGAGTTACTTACCTCGAACAAGCCAATACCAATGACGAGCAAGCCAAACGATGCTCCAAATATGCCATCACGCGCGTTCCGACCTCCGAACGGCCCGAAACTAACCAAAAACAACTCAAGTACATCAAACAATGCTAAAGGAACCAATCCCGATCGAAAAAGATCAAATCTTGAATCAAAATCGGCCAAAAGCCCAATATGGGCCCGCACCTCGGAACCTGATAAAATTTACAAAATTCAACAACTCATTCAATTACGAGTCCAACCATACTAGTTTCACTCAAATCCGACTCCAATTCGATGTTCCAAACTCAAAAATTCACATTATGAAACTTTAGGCCAAAACCCCCAATTGCCTCTTTAAAATTCACAATCCAATTACCAAAAACAAAGATAGATTAAGAAAATTTAACCACAACCGAGTAAAGAACACTTACCCCAGTCCACAAGATGAAAATTGCTCCAAGAATCGCCACAATCCGAGTTTGGAAGTGTTAAAATGAAGCCAAAATAGCGAACCCTTGTATTTATCATTCTGCCCAGCACTTTCGAACCTGCGGCACATTGGCCGCTTCTGCAGCGTCGCATTTGCGACCAAAACACGCTTCTGCACAGAAGCACTGGAGGTCTGCCTTCGCACCTGCGGTAAAAACTCTGTTGCTGCGCACACGCAGGTGCTAGTCCAATTTGCGCTCTTGCGCTTAAGTTCGCTTTTGTGCCTCTCGCACCGCATTTGCGCCTTCGCAGATGCGAATAAATCCTCCGCTTCTGCGGACTCCTGCTCCCAGCAACACCTTCGCTTCTGCGACTCCTTTGTCGTTTCTGCGACCATCGCACCTGCGCAAAACCAGCCGCATGTGCGATCACACCAGAACCAGCAGCCTTCAGCAATGCACTACGCAATGAAAGTTACCCGCACCTCGTCCGAGACTCATCTGAGCCACTCGGGACCCCGTCCGAATATATCAACAAGTCCAATAACATAACACGGACCTACTCGAGGTCTCAAATAACACATAACAACATCAAAATGATAAATCACACCTCAACTCGAAATCAATGAACTTTGAAACTTCAAACTTCCACAACCGATGCCGAAACCTATCAAATCACGTCCGATTGACCTCAAATTTTGCACACAAGTCACATTCGACATTACAGACCTGCTCCAACTTCTGGAATCGAAATCCAACCCCGATATCAAAAAGTCTACTCCCGGTCATACTTTTCAAAATTTTCACTTTCGTCATTTTGAGCCAAATTCAACCACGAAACTCCAAATCACAATCCAGACGCGTTCCTAAGTCCAAAATCACCCAACGGAGCTAACGGAACCATCAAAACTCCAATCCGAGGTCAAATGCTAAAAAGTCAAACTTGGTCAACTCTTTCAAATTTAAAGCTCCCTAGTTGAGAATCATTCTTCCAAATCAGTCTATAATAACTGAAAATCAAAACCGACGATTCACACAAATCAAAATACATCATACGGAGCTACTCACGCCCGCAAAATATCGAGCGAAGTGCAAATGCTCAAAACGACATGTTGGGTCATTACAATTTAAGACCCCAAGTAAATCCGTATTATGTTACAGGACTTATTAGAATATTCGGACGAGGTCCCGAGAGGCTCGGGTGGTTTTCGAACGAGCCGCAAATCATTTTTGGAAATCTGTTATGCTGCTGAAGGGGGCTGGAAAATTAGAGGTCCGGAGACAGAAGGAAACGGACGAAAAGAGAGATAGAGAGAGGAAGAGAGATAGAAAAATGGAGAACTAAACAAATCTGGGGACTCGATAGAGAGGAACGGAGAGAGGACACAGGTGCTCCATTTAAGCACTAACCGGCGGCACTCAGACTTCCGTCAATTAAATCCACTTTCACCGCTACTGTAAATCACCTCTAGACCCCATTTTCACCATGTGAGATCTACTGTAGAAACACCATTAACACCATCACAGCATATCCTTATATTACCAGTTCCCATCATAAAACGCAGGACCAAAAGTTAAAAATCAGCATTTAACTTCACTTCTCATTTTTTTTGTTACCTTTGAAATCTCATCTTCTTCTACAAAATAAAGACAAATTTCAATTCCACCAAAAATATCTTTTAAAAACTCTGTTTAGCTTCTTTTGTCGGATTTCTTTGCTGGATTGGGTGAAGTTTTGGTTCGCCAATTTCGAATTGATCCGGTCGAGGTTGCTGTTCGGGTTTCCGATCTTAAGGCTCCAGCCAGATTGTTGGTTCTAGCGTTTCGGGAAATTGTTACTCGTTTGAGGTTTGATTGGTTTGGAGAATAATTCAAAAGCAAAGTCGTGATTCGAGTGATCACTTGAAATTTTAAAATGAGGTAAGTGTCGTGGTTAAATTTGATTTGAGGGAATAAAACCCTTGAATGATTTGTTAAGTGAATTTCACGTGTAATGACGTGTAGGCGAGGTGACGAGTACCTGTACTTCGTCAAATTGATTATTTGCATATTTATCTGAAAATCATAAATTATTTTAAATCATGAATTAATTATTATATTAATTATTTCTCTCATATTTTTTGACCAATATTATATATTAAATTCATGTCATAATTGTTACATGCTTATTTGACTTATGTGTCTTAATTGCTACTTGACATTTAGCATATGAAAAATTAAATTGCATATTTTCTCCCTAATTTCGACAATTAATTGTTACTTGTCATTATTTGCTTCCTAAATAAATCATAATAATTGCATGCTTTGTTGCCTAATAATTTCTTAATAAATGTGGTATTTATTGAAGTATTTTTACATTTAAGAGTTATGATTTATATTGTTGGATCGGGTTGCACGCCGCAACATAATTTATTTGAAAGATTATATTGTTGGAACGGGTTGCACGCCGCAACGGAATTTATTTGAAAGATTATATTGTTGGAACGGGTTGCACGCCGCAACGAAATTTATTTGAAAGATTATATTGTTGGATAGGGTTGCACGCCGCAACAGATTTTATCTTAAGTTTATATTGATGGATCGGATTAGAAGAAATAATAAAAATCCTTCAAACGAAATAATTTCCAATCTATTAATTAAGTTCACAAGCTACAATTAAAATAGCAAGGTATCGTGTTATTATTATTATTATTATTATTATTATTATTATGCATGATTTCTGCCGAGGTCGTACGGCCTACAGGTTAATGTAAGCAACATGCCTTAGCCTCGTCACTACTTCGTCGAGGTTAGGCTCGGCACTTACAGAGTACATGTGGTCGGTTATACTCATACTATACTCTGCACTTCTTGTGCAGATACCAGAGTTGGTCCCAGTGGCATACTGTAGATTTGCTCGGATTCAACTATCAGTGGAGACTTGAGGTATAGCTGCATGACATTCGCAACTCTGAAGTCCCCTTCTACTTTATCTTGGTTGTGTTCTTTCTTTCAGACAACTTTATTTTATTTAGACCCTTGTTTGTATTATTCTAGAAGCTCGTGCACTTGTGACTCCAGTTCTAGGATGGTATTTAGACATTATATTATTTTTGGTTTGCACATTTAATTTCAGATATTATTTCAGTTGTGATTTCTTTATTATTAAATTAAGAGGAATTGTTAAAAATGGTTAAAATTATTCTAACGTTGGCTTGACTAGCAAGTGAAATGTTAGGCGTCATCACGGTTCTAAATGTAATAATTTCGGGTCGTGAGAGTTATATATTGCTAAATTTTGACTTTGATCCTTGTGATATTTGACTTAGTATGTTTGATCTCCCGTTAACAAAAATGTCACCTGAAACAATAATTTCCTTATCTTCATTTTCACTTTGACTTTGACTTTCAAACATAATACAAAACCCCATCCTGAACACAAACATTCCCATGTCTTAGTTTGACCATACCCGGAATTTAAAAATATAAAGAATATTTTTAAATCTTGTGATCTTAAACCAAATATGATAACATATCAAAAATATTCTTTGAATTTTGTAGTTTTAAACATGACATATCATTTCTACAAATAATTAAGTGTCATTAAGGGTAATAGGAATTTTGAAATAAAAAACGTACTAACTATAGATTATATTTTTTGAAACAGATTAAAAAAGAAAGTCGGTCACGTAAATTGAAATTAAGGGAATAGTATTTAAGAAAAGTAAAGGAATAAAGAGAAAGTACCTCATCAGTTTGGCTAAGAGGTATAATTTGGGTCGGTTGTGTCATTTGTTCTTCGTCACCCATAATCTTTGATAAATTTTGCAATTGAATGGCTAAAAAATGGATTAAAGGGGGTGTTATAATGAGAAAAAAATGAAGGCAAAAAGAAATTAAGAACGATGAAGGAATTTGTGGGTTAACTTAAGTCCTAAGAAACTATCATGCAAAGGAAATTAATTCAAAAGCATATCCATTCAATTTTCAAGATTATAATGTTCTTTCTTCTTGTTCTCAAGTTTGTGTTTGAGCTAATTAATGCAGAAAGCTATCTGGTGGGAGTAATAACAAGTTTCATTAATCTAATAGTAATATTATTTGATAGGGCAAGGTAGCACCTTATAAGAGCCCACATTTAATTAATAAGAATAGTGGCACAATTTTAATTAAGGGACAATAGCATTTCTAGTCCCATAGTTATTGTGATGACCCGAGAGGTCATCTTTAAATTTAATATTTACTTTTGTGTTCTGAGATCTCCTCGACTTGTGTGTGCTGTCCGTATAATTTTTCGTCAAGCTTTTATATGAAAAATTGATAAAAATATGAATTTGTGCATTAAAACTCACTTAAGTAGACTTCGGTCAATATGTTGAGCAAACGGACCCGGATCTATATTTTGACAGTTCTGGTAGGTTCGTATCATAATTTGGGACTTGGGCGTATGCTCGGAATTTAATTTGAAGGTCCCTAACTCGATTTATTGCCATTTGTTGAAAATTAGATTCATTCTTCATTTTAGGCTTCCTGCCACGATCCAAAATTCGCATGTCGTGATGGCGCCTATCTCAATACTAGGCAAGCCGACAATCTCAATAAATCACAATCTCTCTTAATTTTGAAAATATAATAGTTAAATTCAATATAAAAATCACACAAATACTGATATAAGTACACTCCCAAAATCCGGTGTCACTGAGTACATGAGCATCTAAATAGTAACAAAGTCTGACTGATAAGAACATTGTCTGAAAATATAGAACAGTACAATAACTGAAAGGAAAGAGAGTCAAGAACTACGGAAGCCAAACAGCTACCTTGATAGTCTCCAACAAATAAATCCTCAAATCTGGCAACCGCCGTATCCGGAAGTACCTGGATCTGCACACGAGATACATAGTGTAGTATGAGTACAACCAACTCAATAAGTAACAAGACTAACCTTTGGACTGAAAGTAGTGACGAGTTCAACAAGTATAGTCTAGTACAGAAATAACAATATAGAAATGTAGGCATGCTTTCTAATTCAACAGTTAAACTCAGTACAGGTAAAATAGATAAATTCTGCATGATATGAGGAATATGACATCTCTATATCTACATGCCAAAATATATGTTGTATGTGATGTACCACAATGGAAACATCGTGTACTCACACTCTCAGAATACTCAATCACTCAGTACTATATATGGCCAATCCAGCCCAGGGAACTCCATCCCAGATATATATGTATCAACTGACAATCAGTCACTCAGTACTGTACAAGGCCAATCTAGCCCAGTGAACTCTATCCCAAGTATAAGTAAATTAAGGCAACTCCATGCCTAGGAAACTCCATCTCAAATATAAATAAATAAGGCAACTCCATACCTAGGGAACTCCATCCCTAATATAAATAAATAAGTCAACTACATGCCTAGGAAAATCTATCCCTAATATAAATAAATAATGCAACTCTTTGCCTAGGGAACTACATCCCTAATATAAATAGCTGCGCTCACTGTGGGGGGTGCAGACTCCGGAGAGGCTCCTTCAAACCAAGCGCCATAATAAGCTAAATCCAAGCATAAATAAATAAAATATGCAACGGCGTGCAGCCCGATCCCATAAATATCACTCAAAATCTCCAGTCTCTCGGGCTCTCATCAATGACATGAAAATCAACCTGGCATGATGATATGATGTATCAATGAAGAGACTGAGATATGACATGCAAATGATGGATGTGACTCCGTACATAATTACAATTTAAACAAATAATTCCACAGCAACACGGGCCATGTGGGTCCCAAATATATCGGCACATAACGTGAACATGATCTTCAATATGAGTCTCATCTCAATTTCTCTAACACGTTGAGGATATGTGGATAATGACATTTATTTAGTTATGCAACTCCACAAAATCAATTAAATCACAATTTCTATAGTGCACATCCACACACCCGTCACTTAGCTTGTACGTCACCTCCAAACAATTGATATAAAACAAAATTCAGGGATTCACACCCTCATAACAAAGTTTAGAAATATTACTTACCTCAAACTGTGTAATTCTTTATTCCAATATGCCCTTGCCTCGGGAAATGACCTATGAACGCCTCGAATCTAGTCACAATTAATTCGATTCAGTCAATATAATTTATAGGAATTAATTCTATATGAAAATACTAATTTTCCAACAAAATCCGAAATTCCACTCAAAAATCGCCAGTGGGGCCTACATCTCGGAACCCGACAAAAGTTACAAAATATGAACGCTTATTCAACCACAAGTCCAACCATACTAAATTTACCAAATTTCGACATCAACTCGACCCTCAAATCTTCAATTTAAACTTAAGGGTTTTCACAATCTTTCCAACTTAAAACACCAATTTAATGCTAAAAAAAGCAATAGATTCCGGTAATTTGACCAAAATTGAGCTAAGAACACTTACCTCGTTATTTTTCTTGAAAATCTCCCGAAAATCGCCTCTCTCCGAGCTGTAAATTGTTAAAAATGAAAAATGGGACGAAGTCCCATTTTCAAAACTTAAACTCTCTGCCCAGCGATTCCTTCTTCGCGAACGCGGAAGCTCCCTCGTGTTCGCGAAGTACAAAACTTCTGCCCAAAAATTCCTCTTACCCGAACGCGAGGGTCCTCTCGCGAACGCGATGACCAGAGATCCCAAGTCTCCGCGAACACAAAGCCTCACTCGCGAACGCGTAGGCCAACACTCCAGCCCTCTCTCCTCTTCTTTGTGAACCCGACCGCTTTCTAGCGTTCGGGATGCACATTGACCCTCAACCTTCGCAAACGTGTCCTCCTTTTCACGAACGCGAAGAAAATATCCTTGCCTGCCTCCAGCTTCCCTTCGCGAATGCGGGAACCCCATCGCGAACGCGAAGAAGGATACTAAACGGTGCATCAGAAAAATTCCAGCAAAGTTCAAAGTCAAAATATTCAACCCGTTAACCATCTGAAACTCACTCGAGGCTCCCGGGACCTCAACCAAATAGACGAACAAGTCCTACAATATCATACGAAATTAATCAAACCTCTAAATCATATCAAATAATTCTAAAAATATGAATCATACCCCAATTCAAGCTTAATGAAACTAAAAAAATTTAATTTCTACATTTGATGCCGAAACCTTTCAAATTAAGACCGATTGACCATAAATTTTGCACATAAGTCATAAATGACATAACGAATTTATAAATATTTTCAAAACTGGATTTCGACCCCGATATCAAAAAGTCAACTCCCCGTTCAAACTTCCAAACTTAAACTTCCTATTTTTGCCATTTCAAGTCTAATTTAGCTACCGTCTTCCAAATAATTTTTTGGACACGCTCCTAAGTCCAAAATTACCATACAGAGCTATTGAAATCATCAAAACTCTGTTCCGGGGTCGTTTGCATATAAGTCAATATCCGATTAACTATTTCAACTTAAGCTTTAAACTTAGGTATTAAGTGTTTCAATTCATTCCAAAACCTCATCGGACCCGAACCAATTACTCCGGCAAGTCACATAACAATTTTAAAGCATGAATTGAGCAGTAAATGGGGGAACATGGCTGTAATATTCAAAATGATCGATCAGGTCGTTTTATTCTTTCCCTCTTAAACAAACGTTCGTCCTCGAACGGGTTTAGAATCATACCTGGAGCCTCAAATAGGTGTAGATATTTTCTCCGCGTCTCTCTCTCAAACTCCCAAGTAGCTTCTCCGGCTGGCTAGTCTATCCACTGTACTTTCACTGAGGCTATGTTCTTTGATCTCAACTTTCGAACCTGCCGGTCCAAAATGGCCACCGGCTCCACATCATAAGTAAAATTACAATCCAACCGCACTGTATTGAAACCCAAAATATGAGACGGATCTCCGACATACTTCCGTAGCATAGATACATGAAACACTAGAGGAACACCTGATAGGCTAGGCGGCAAAGCAAGGTCATAAGCCACCTCTCCAATCTTCTTAAGTATTTCAAAAGGCCAAATATTCCTATGACTCAACTTGCCCTTCTTCCCAAATCTCATAACTCCCTTCATAGGTGAAACTTGGAGTAGTACCTTCTCTCCTACCATGTAAGCAACATCGCGAACCTTCCGGTCGGCATAACTCTTATGTCTGGACGGCGCCGTGTAAAGTCGATCCTGAATCAATTTAACTTTTTCCAAAGCATACTGAACTAAATCAATACCCAATAGTCTAGCCTCACCCGGCTCAAACCAATCCATTGGAGACCGACACCGTCTCCCATATAAAGCCTTATATGGAGCCATCTGAATGCTCGATCGGTAGCTGTTATTATAGGCAAACTCTGCAAGTGGCAGAAACTGATCCCAAGAACCCCCAAAATCTATAACACAAATGCGTAGCATATCTTCCAATATCTGAATAATGCGCTCGGACTGTCTGTCTGTCACGACCCAAAATCCCATCACAGGCGTCGTGATGGCACTTAGTCTCTAAGACTAGGTAAGTCGATTACAATTATAATTCAAGCCCTTTTGTTTTATATATAAAGATATAATTTAATACACGTGTCGAAACTAACACCGGAAATAATTTTAAAAACCTCCCAAGACTGGTAATACTGAGCCATGAACTCTAACTGAATTTATGAAATGATCTCAAGGATCAAATATACAATACTGTTTGAATAATAATTAACAGTACAATAAAATGAAAAGACTCCAAGGGACTGCGACAACCAAGCAGCTCTACCTTGAATCCTTGCGATCAACACACTAACTCTGCCCGAACCCGATATCTCCAGTAGCTGGATCTGCACAAAGATGTGCAGAAGTGTAGTATGAGTACACCACGGTCGGTACCCAGTAAGTATCAAGACTAACCTCGGTGGAGTAGTGACGAGGTACAATCAAGACACTCACTAATCAATTAACTTGTGCAATGTAGTAGTATATAATAATAAAAATAATGATCGTTCACGCAGGGCGAACTGGGGTCGTGACCGGTCATTAGCAAAAGAATAATAATAATAATAATAATAATGATGATGATAATGATAATGATAATAATAAACTAACTATAAAAGAAAGAAAACAAAAAAAAAAGAGGGAATAATAATAATAATAATAATAATAATAATAATAATAATAATAATAATAATAATAATAATAATAATAATAATAATGATAATAATAATAATAATAATAATAATAATGAGTTTTTACATTAAATTTTAGTTAATAATAATGATGATAATAATAATAATAATAATAATAATAATAATAATAATAATAATAATAATAATAATAATAATGATAATAATAATGATAATAATAATAATAATAATGATAATAATAATAATAATGATAATAATGATAATGATAATAATAATAATAATAATAATAATAATAATAATAATAATGATAATAATAATAATGATAATAATAATAATAATAATAATAATAATGATAATAATGATAATAATGATAATAATAATCATGATAATAATAATGATAATAATAATAATGATAATAATAATGATAATAATGATAATAATAATAATAATGATAATGATAATAATAATAATGATAATAATAATGATAATAATAATGATGATAATAATAATAATGATAATAATAATGATGATAATAATGATGATAATAATAATAATAATGATAATAATAATAATAATAATAATAATAATAATAATAATAATAATAATAATAATAATAATAATAATAATAATAATAATAATAATAATAATAATAATAATAATAATAATAATAATAATAATAATAATAATAGAAACAAATGGCAATGATGGCAACAAGAATAAATAAATGATGTAACCAACAAGGCAACAAGAACACCATAAATATTGCTCAAACGAATAAGGAACACAAATACAACCAATCAATCAAGTCCCTCAAATATATGTCTTTCCAATGTAAGTACTTCAAGTATAAATCTTTCAAATATAAGTTTTTCAATAAATATCCTTAGAATATAACCTTGTCAAATAAATAGATATTTTGAATATACTCCCTTCAAATAAATTTCTTTCAACTATAATCCTTTCAAATAATATTTTTGGAATATAATTCCTTAAAATAAAAGTCACCTTGTGACACCTCATTTCATAATTATAAAAATACGGGTCTCAATCCACTTCCATATATCCACGGCACCCTGTGCCCATATTTCTATCACAACTGCACGGACAACTCACGTGCCAATAATATCAATGTATATAAGATCCACATGATCAATTTATTTCCTCTAAAGTGAGTTTATAATTTTTTTAATCAAGTAAGAAATCAATAAAGAAATGAATTTATTTTAGAAATCATTTGGGTGAAGAAAATAATATTGCGCTTAAATTAAGCATCAGATAAACTACTGATTTGGATGTAATACTATTTAATTTAAAACATAATAATAATTTCTTTTATTTAAATCAACTCAATCATTGAAAATCAATAAGAAAAACCAGAAATATACTTCTTCAGAATCTCGTGCTAAAAAGACAAAGTCAACACAATACAACTATGAGCACAAAATACATAATAATAAAGTCAACTAGTACATCACGGAAGAAGACAAGAATTTACATATTAAATGAAACAAAATCACCCAAGACAAGAACATAAATAAAGAAATATCAACAGAGCACTCCCGGGGTACCACCCCGTAGTTCAAAATCATAAATAAATTGACAATATCTCATTTTCTTATATCACTGCGGAAGCCTTCACATTTAATTTTAAAGAAATTATTTTTCCCGAAATAGCATCCCGCGTTTTAGCCACCCTTATCACACCGCATGACTTCTATTAGTTCCCCTACTAGCCACGCGTTTCAAGCCACCCTTATCTTACCGTATGTGTTTCAACACCCTGACCTTATATCACCGCATGCGCATCAATATCACAATATTTCACAAATCACACCTCAAGTGCCCAAATATCACAGCATAATACAACTCGCACCTCAAGTGCTCACATATCACAGCATATCATAAATTGCACATCAAGTTCTCAAATATTACAAAATATCACAAATTGCACATCAAGTGCTCAAATATTACAACTTTCCATAAAAATCAACAATACATTATTTTTTCACAATAATGTCACGACCCGAAATTTTCATCCTCGAGACCGTGATGGCACCTAACATTTCACTTGCTAGGCAAGCCAACGTTGGAATAATATAATCCATTTTAAAATAATTTTTAACTTTATTAATAACAAAGAAATAAATGCGGAAGTAAAGTCTAAAATGTAGTGTATAATCCATAAAAAAAATAACGGTGTCTAAATACCATCCCATAATTTGGTGTCACAAGTGCACGAGCTTCTAGAATAATACAAATAAAGGTCTGAATAAACAAAGGTTGTCTGAAAACAAACACACAGCTAAAGTAAAGTAGACGGGGACTTCAGAACTGCGGACGCCGAGCAGTTATACCTCAAGTCTCCTCTAGTAGCTGAAATCCGAGCAAGTCTATGGTACGCCGCTAGGACCAACTCTGAAATCTACACAAGAAGTGCAGAGTGTAGTATCAGTATAACCGACCTCATGTACTGGTAAGTGCTGAGCCTAACCTCAACGAACGAGGCTAAGGCGGGTCACTTACATTAACCTGTACGCAATATTAATAACAACAACAAATAATAAAAATAAATCGGTTAACTCATTTATACTAATTGAAGCCAACTCAGCAGTCATAACCCATTATTATTTCAACCAATTTTTTGTTGCGGCTTACAAACCGCTCCCACAATATATTCATTTTCAACCCTCTCATATATTTATTTTAATCAAATATATATAAACTTTTAAATAAGTTTGTTGCGGCATGCAATCTGCTCCCCCATTATTGACTTTTAAATAAGTCTATTGCGGCGTGCATTCCGATCCACCAATATGGACTTTTTAATAAGTCTATTGCGGCGTGCAATCCAATCCCCCAATATGGACTTTTTAATAAGTCAATTGCAGCGTGCAATCCGATCGCGCAATATATATATATACTTTCATTTACGTTACGACGTGAAACCCTTTCCACCAATATAACTTTAAATAACTCATGAATGTAATAAAACTTATTCCAATAAATACCACGTTCAATGAGAAACTATTAAGCATCAAGACACACAATAATTATAATTTATTTATGAGCAAACAATGGCAATTAGCAATTAATTGTGAAAATCGAGGAGAAAATAGGCACTTAATATTTAGTATGCTAAATGTCAAATAAATATTAAGACACATAAATCAAATAGCATGTAACAATTAGTGCAAGAATTCAAGAATTAATATTTGATAAAGAATAAGAGAGAAATAATTAATTCATGATTTAAAACGATTTATGATTTTTCAAGTAATTATGCAAACAATTAATTTGACGACGTATAGACACCCGTCACCTCGCCTATACGTCATTCACATGCATTTCAAATAACAAATAGTTTAAGGGTTCTATTCCCTCAAGTCAAGGTTAACCACCACACTTACCTCGCTTTGCAAATTCCAATCAATTACTCGACCACAACTTTTCCTTTTAAATTTGTCTCCAAAAGCTTCAAATCTATTCATAAACAATTCAATATACTCAATACGAATCATAGGAATTAATTCCATATGAATTTACTAATTTTTCGGATAAAAATTTGAAATTTATTAAAATATTCGACAGTGGAACCCACATCTCAAATATTGGAAAAACTTACGAAATACGAACACCCGTTCCGATACGAGTTCAACCATACAAAATTTATCCAATTCCGATGTCAAATGGACCTTCAAATCTTAAATTTTCGTTTTTGGAAGATTTTATAAAAATCTGATTTTTCTCCCAAAATTTAACAGAATCATGATATAAATGAGTATGGAATCATGAAATATAATCAATATAGGATAAGGAACACTTACCCCAATATTTTTCCGTGAAAATCACCCAGGAATCGCCTTACCCGAGCTCAAAAATGGAAAAGAGTTGAAAATGGGACGAATCCCATTTTCCACAACTTAAGTTCCGTTTTCGGGATTTTTACCCTTCATGAACGCGGTCAGTGCCTCACGTTCGCGAAGCACAAATTTCTGCTGACCAATTTTACTCTTCGCGAACGTGAAGGCTACTTCGCGAACATGAAGCTTGCGTGGCTTGGCCTTCGCGAATGCGATATGCCCTTTGCGAACGCGAAGGCAATTTTCCTGGTTAGCCTCTTTCCTTCCCGAACGCGAAGATTTGCACCTCAAGCCTTCGCGAACGTGTTCACTTTGTCGCGAACGTGAAGCACAATTGACAGCCCAAATTTGCTCTTCGTGTTCGCGATCGAAGCCTCGCGTTCGCGAAGAAGAACATACCAGAAGCCTGAAGTTTGCATAAAATCAGATTTCCTAAGTCCGAAATTATCCCGTAGCCTATTCGAAACTCACCCGAATCTCGGGGCTTCAAACCAAACATGCACACAAGTCCTAAAACATCATACGAACTTGCTCGCGCGATTAAATCGCCAAACTAACACCTAGAACTACGAATCAGACACCAAATCAAAGGAAATTTTCAAGAAAACTTTAAAACTTATATGTTTACAACCGGACGTCCGAATCACGTCAAATCAACTTCGATTCTCATCAAATTCGGCAGACAAGTCATAAATATTATAGTGGACCTATACCGAGCTCTGAAACCAAAATATGGACCCGGTGTCAATAAATCCAACATCAGTAATTTCTTAAAAATTATTAAGCTTTCAAGCTTTTAAGTTTTCATCAAAATTTCATATCTCGGGCTAGGGACCTCGGAATTCGATTCCGGGCGTACGCCCAAGTCCCAAATCACGATACGGACCTATTAAAACTGTCAAAACACCTATCTGAGTCCGTTTGCTAAAAATGTTAACCAAAATCAACTCAATTAAATTTTAAAGCTCTATTTCATATTTTAATCCATTTTTTACACAAAAAATTTTCAAAAAATTATACGGACTGCGCACGCAAGTCGAAGAGTGATAAATAGTATTTTTCAAGGTCTTAGAACATATAATTAATTATTAAAATTTAAAGATGATATTTGGGTCATCACATTCTCCACCTCTAAAACAAACGTTCGTCCTCGAACGGAGTTAGAAAAAGTACCTGAGCTGGAGAAAAGGTGTGGATATTTACTCAGCATGTCAGACTCGGACTCCTAGGTAGATTCCTTTACCGACTGACCTCTATATTGCACCCGAACTGAAGGATAACTCTTAGATTTCAACTGTCGGACCTGCCGGGCTAGAATAGCCACCGACTCCCCCTCGTAAGTCAAATCTTTGTCCAATTGGATTGAGCTGAAATCTAACACATGGGACGGATCACCATGATATTTCTGGAGTATAGACACATGGAATACCGGATGAACCGCTGATAAACTAGGTGGTAATGCAAGCATGTAGGCTACTTCACCCACCCTTTCAAGAATTTCAAAGGGTCCAATATACCTAGGGCTCAACTTGTCCTTCTTTCCGAACCTCATTACACCTTTCATAGGTGAAACCCGGAGTAATATTCTTTCTCCAACCATGAATGCAATATCACAAACTTTACGGTCGGTATAACTCTTTTTCCTAGACTGAGTTGTACGAAATCAATCCTGAATAACTTTGACCTTATCCAAAGCATCCTGTACCAAATCGGTACCCAACAATCGAGCCTCTTATTTGGTCAACTATTTCAACTATTTGGTCAATTATTTCAACTTAAACTTCAAACTTTGAAACTAAGTGTTCTAATTCATTTCAAAACCTCACCGGACCCAAACCAATTACTCCTGCAAGTCACATAACAACAGTAAAGCACAAATTGAGTAGTAAATGGAGGAACGAGGCTGTAATATTCAAAACGACCAGCCAAGTCGGTACATTTCCCTAGTCCACCATTTACAACATCTTATCATTTCCCTAGTCCACCATTTACATCATCATAAGATGTTTTTATTTTATGTTGTACAACTTTAATGTTCCTCTGAAGTTATGCTTCTAATAGATAAAAATTGTTATTCTTCTTTTATATATATTAAAAGCAATAGTATTCATAAAATGTTCATATTTCTAATGTGTTGCTAAAGTTATTTTTAGAAACTTAAATTTTAAAAAAAAAAGGAATCAAGTTACCCTGCTACAATCATATACTAGTAGATTATTAAAACTCATATAAATATGTATGTCATGTATTTTATAGAAAAATAGAAATCTTGACGTATGAGTTATTGTTTTATTCGGGCTTAAGTCCCTATAATATTTGACTAATTGCATTTAATATTTAATTAAATAGAACATACAAATCGCTTGTATACTTAAATTTCATTTGATAAATGCGACTTATAAATCGATTTGTCAATTACGAGTTCAACTTGTAGTCCCTTAAGTTTGGGTTTAGACTCAATGTGATGACCCAAAATGTCATCTTTAACTTTAATAATTAATTCTGTATTCTAAGATCTCGAAAAGCACTATTTTATCATTCCTCGACTGGCGTGCGCAGTCCGTAAAATTTTTCAGAAAAGTTTTTATGTGAAAATAGATTAAAATATGAATTAGAGCTTTAAAACTCAACTAAGTTGACTTTGGTCAATATTTTGAGAAGACGGACTCGGATCAGTATTTTGACAGTTCTGGAAGGTCCGTATAGTGATTTGGGACTTGGGCGTATGCCCGGAATCAAATTCCGAGGTCCCTAGCCCGAGATATGGTATTTTGATAAAAAATTAAAAGTTTAAGTTCAAATAGTGATCGGATGTCGAATTATGTGGAAACGACTCCAGAATAGAATTTTGATGATTCCAACAGCTCCGTATAATGATTTTAGACTTAGGAGTGTGATCGTTATTTTATTTGGAAGTCCGTAGTGAAATTAGGCTTGAAATGGCTAAAATAGGAATTTAAAGTTTGAAAGTTTGACCGGGGAGTTGACTTTTTGATATCGGGGTCGAAATCCAGTTCTAAAAATTTTTACAGCTCCGTTATGTCATTTATGACTTGTGTGCAAAATTTGAGGTCAATCGGACTTTATTTGATAGGTTCTGGCATCAAATGTAGAAGTTGAAAATTCTTAGTTTTATTAAGCTTGAATTGGGGTATGATTCGTGGTTTTAGCATTGTTTGATATGATTTAGAAGTTTGACTAAGTTTGTATGATATTTTAGGACTTGTTGGTATATTTGGTTGAGGTCCCGAGGGCCTCAGGTGAGTTTCGGGTGGTTAACGGATCAGAAATTGGACTTAAACAGTTGATGCAATTTTTCTCTTATCCTGGAAATTCTGGGCCATGATCGAACTCCCTGATCGAGCTCCCATTATCGAATTCCCTGATCAAGCTCCCAAGATCGAGCTCCCAAGATCGAGCTCCCTGATCGAGCTGGACAGATCTGTAAGTTATAAAAACGAGGCATTCGACCCATTTGCCATTTTTGACAAACATGAGTTTGAGCAGAGGCGACTTTTGACAGATTTTCAAGGAAAGACATTTGGGGTAAGTGATTCCAACTCGGATTTGGTCTATATACACAAATATATCATTGTTTTCACCATATAATTAGTGTTTTGAGATTGAAATTTGAAAATTTTTAGAAATCTCATAGAAACGAATTTTTGAGATTTCGGTATCGATTTGGAGTCGGATTTGAGTGAAACTGGTATGGTTGGACTCGTAATTGAATGGGTTGTCGGATTTCATAACTTTCGCCAGATTCCGAGATGTGGACCCCACAGACGAAATTTTAATTAATTTCGGAATTTTTATTGAAAATATAGTATTTCTTATAGAATTGATTCTTATAAATTTTAGTGATTGTATTGAATTATTTATGGTTAGATTCGAGCCAATCAAAGTTGGATAATCGAGGAAAGGGCCTTCTAGTGGATTAAATTGGAGCAAATTGAGGTAAGTCACTTGTCTAATCTTGTGAGGGGCAAATTTACCTCATAGGTGATTAAATTAAATAATTATTGCTAATTGCGGGGTCTACGTACGCACGAGGTGACGAGAGTCCGTACGTGTCACGACCCAAAATCCCACTAGTCGTGATGGCACCTAACCCAACCTGTTAGGTAAGCCAATTTCCAACTATCCAATTCCAATGAAATTAATTAAAAGAAAATATCTAAAACCGATACATCTCCCCAAGAACTGGTAGTACAAATCATGAGCTTCTAAGAATAGAGTATACAAAGCGAAAATGAAATAAATACATAGTCTGTTTGAATAATACATAAACAGAGCTTTTATAAATCTAAGGCTACCCTGAACAAGAGGCAGCTACAACAGGAATGCAGGTACATCTTCAAGTCCCGCAACCATCGAGCACAGCAACAACAATAGCCAACATCTGCACGCAATGTGCAGAAGTGTAGTATCAGTACAACCGACCCCATGTACTGAGTAAGTAACAAACCTAGCCGTAGGTTGAAAGTAATGACGAGCATCTACCAAGGTCGGGTCCACAACCAATAGTACACAATAATCCATAACAATATAAAGCAAATAATACCAGAAATAACTCAGGGATAAAATACTCAGCCAAATAATGATTTCAAAAATTATAGTTCTTTCTTCCAAATATCTCAGTGAAAACCCAAATCGTTTGCCGAAGTTTCCAATAATATAAATAGTTTGAAAACAATAAATTTCTCCCAAAATCTTGTCAATAATAAATAAGATGTTTCATTTTCCTTCCGGATAACCAGTGTAAAATAAATACATTACTATGCCCATCTGTCAAAAATGTGTGAGAAATCATGAATGATGTGATGTTGTACAGCATGAGGAAAAATACATCTTTATGCCTATATGTCATGTGTGCATGCCAATGCGATGCAACTCAATCATAAAATCATAAACAGCCCCTCGGGCAGAACATCACTCATATACAGCCCCTCGGGCAAAAACCCCACAGTCACTCGTGCCACTCGGGCATACCTCACAATCACTCTTACCACTCGAGCATACCTCACAATCACTCTTTCCACTCAGGTATACCTCACAATCACTCATGCCTCCCAGTCACTCAGCACTCGGCACTCGCACTCAGTAGGTACCTGGCTCACTGGGGGTGTGTACAGACTCCGGAGGGGATCCTTCATCCCAAGCGCTATAATCTGCACGGACAACTCACGTGCGATAATAATAAAGTATGCTGCAGGCAGGCAGCCCCGATCCACACTCATCCTCACAATTCAGTCCCTCAGCCTCTCTCAGGTATGCTGCAGGCGGGCAGCCCCGATCCACACTCTTCCTCACAAATCAGGCCCTCGGCCGATATCAAACATGCTGCGGCGTGCAGCCCGATCCCATGAATATGTAACATGCTGCGGCGTGCAGCCCGATCCAATGAATATGAAACATAAATCAGGCCCTCGGCCTCACTCAGTCATAAATCTCTCAAGCCACTCGGGCATCTCAGTAAAACAGGGCATTCGACCCAAAATATTTTTATGCATCAAAATAGAGTCATAAAACTGAGTTATAAAAATCTAATTTTTCTTCCATAAATTCATGGATTCATGATGTAAATGAATATGGAATCATGAAATATAATCAATATAGGATAAGGAACACTTACCCCAATGTTTTCCCATGAAAATCGCCCAAATATCGCCTAAACCGAGCTCCATAAACTCAAAAATGAGTAAAAATGGCAAGAACCCCGTTTTATAAACCCTCAGTTGTTTCGGGCGTCACAGGTAGCGTGGGGCGCTGCTTGTAGCACAGTTTCCAGTATCCCAAAATTCCCAGCGCTAGGGCTAGCGCCCCACGCTACCCTGGGCACTCGCAGCGACGGAAAAAATTGTTCCAGACACGAAAATAGGCATAACTCTCTCATACGATGTCCGAATTCAATGATTCTTTTTGCTATGGCTCCGTAATTTCAATACGGATCTAATACTTTAATCAAAACTAAATTTGGAGCTCATTTGCTTAATGTCATACCACATATTCTTGAAGAATCGACATCCGGTCACTATTTTAACTTAAGCTTTAAACCTTGGAACTAGATGTTTCAATTCATTCCAAAATCTCATTGGACCCGAACCAATTGCCCTGGCAAGTCACACAACAACTGTAAAGCCCAATTTGAGAAGTAAATGGGGAAACGGGATTGTAATACTCAAAACGACCGGCCGGGTCGTTACATTCTCCCCCACTTAAACATACGTTCGTCCTCGAACGTGCTAAGAGTTGTTTCCAAGCCATCAAATCACTGTTCCATCTTACCACACACGTACCCGGGGGTGAACCCACGTCACCCTATTCCATATAGGCTTGACAACACAATCCAACTGAATTCATTAATTTAACTCTAGCCCATAAACCTTGGAGTTTAATTTCCAACCTTTAGAATTTCTTTCAAGACACGAATCTTACATTTACACACTTTATGAGTTTGAACAAGCTGTGTCAAGCCATAACTATAACCACTGATATAATCAGCCAGCATATTACACAACTCGCATGCTCGTAGCACTATTGTCGATCACAGTAATTACTCCAAACCAACCAAGTACTAGTATAAAACCTCATATCAAGCCAAACCTCATCCCAAAACCTTCGTACACTGTTGATAATAAAAGAAACACGCGAAATAAACAAGTCACGGAGTTTTCTCGCCCCAACCAGAACCATAATTGCTTTTTGAGCCGACTTTCAATATTATCCTCCATAACATACCGCAATCAAATATTATAGTACCCATTCGAGGTCCAATGACCTTATATTACTAAACACAACTATTTCCACAGACATGCCGCACCAATATAACTCAGAGCCACAACCCGTGCCATCTGTACACCAATACGCAACAATTTAAATGTACTCAGTCATGAAAAATGACTCAAATGAGAGAACTGCCCCGCAATATTAATAAGTACCGCCACAATGAAATGCTGAAAATTTATCATATCCCGTAGAACCATCACCTGATTCTAACACAAGGTTCATACCTTAGCATAGCTCCGCTGCAATGTGTGTCCCCATCCAAACGTTGGTCCATATAATATACCCCGAGCCACCCTGCTCAAAATCAAAAACCACGGAGAGGCAAATGACAAAAATGCCACACAAAACCTAAAAGAACATAACCATTACGCAATCGATCATGCAATAGCCAAATACTCATCACGCTCAAATTCCACTATAAAACTCAAATAGGACCGCACCATCTGTGCACATAACTAATGAATCACAACTCCTCGTAGCATGAAGGAGCAACTCACAGATCATCTGAGAACACGAATAAGTCCAACATCAACCGAATGACACATCCCTCAATAATAGCAGTATGGAGCTAACCATTCCGGCTCGGTGTAGAATACACATCTTAATTGGGCCTACCAATGGATCGCCAAATCAACTCGGGTTACCCACAAATAGATAAAAGTTCTTCCGAAACTCCATAATGACTGAATCATAACACATTCTATCATCTGGCTAGCTCCGGCCAAAACTTCACAATCCATAACCATGAAACAATCCGCTCTTGAGAACTTCTAATCTCCAAATCCATAGAACACCTGAATCACCATATTTGATTCCATCTCCATCGCCCAAATGTCTAGCACCTCTCTCATACACGATCATCCCACGAGACATACTTTAAAAATTCTTCCGTGCCACTTGTCAAAATTTGAATATCAGCATTCTATCAACAGTGTGAGTACCGCAATACCAATTTATACATCTGTAAGTTAAAATACAGTGCACCTTCTGAAGTCCGCCCCCTTCTCATACAACACCAAGTAGTAATAGTATTCATCTAGACATCGAAAACTGTTCATGCCTCTAAGAATTTATGACCTCCCTTTTAAGGCTAAACCGTGACCTTGCACACGCCAACCTTAATCACACACAACTCACCGCATCTATTATGCCATTATGTGACAAGCACAAGAATCCCATTATCAACTTTGAGTCACCAATAATTTACATACCCTTTTAGTTAGAAACCTTTCTCTTGCTTCTTTCCAGGAGGAAATCACAATACATAACACGTTCTCCACACCGGTAGAAACCGTCAAGAATTCTTTGGAATCCATTTGCACAACCAAGCCACCAGGACAGAATCTCTCCAACTCATCCAAGCCACGCAGGTCACCAAACCCAAGAATATTGCCACTAAAACATCTGTAAAACCTTACCACATCGTAATTACCCAAAGGACTGATCTTACCATTACCATACTGGTCCAGTCTACTACCCAGTTGTCCTATTTCACCGAGTCTATTCTGAATATGCCTCCACATTGATACTCCTCCTTGCTAAAACACCACAATCTTTAACCACAACTTAACTCATAACCTAACATAGAACCACAACGCCCTACGACCCATAAGCAACTGTATTCTTCTTAAGCACCTTCAAAAATACCACAACTATAACACTCACTTTGAGAATACCTTATGCGAATTTGAAATTGTTCTTCTTACCTTCCTTATACAAAAATATAGAATCCTTAGTCATATAGAATTTCCGCAAGTCCAGGAACCATCAAACGCAAATCTCGGATTTTATCCATACACAAGTCCGAAAATATTTTCAATTGCTACATATAATTCTCAAACCTACTGAAATTTTCTCGGGAGTCACCCACTTTGCTCAAATCTAATTGCACAGCCCAAATGGGCCAAAAAACACGTGCCCCATTAGCACCACAACACTCAAAGAAGTAACTCTACTTTAACACCACATATCAAATTCATACTCTGTGCGCACTACATCATTCACCAATAACAACTTACTCATCCCGCGAATTTCATTTACTCATACGTGCAATATAATTCTTAACCAGAATTTTTTTTATTTGAGTCATCCTCGATCTCATCTTCTGCAAATCATAGCTAACCCACAAGTATGCCTCAGACCAAAATTAAAATTTAACACCTAACCATTAAATCAAATTGTCAATAGCAGACTCTCCCACTTGGCTCAAAGCCATAGATTAAAACATTCTATAACTCACAATACCAATACTCTCTTACTGCCATAATGCCACAGTCAGTCCAACGAAACTTCTTCCCAAGTTCATACAATACCAACCATAAAAATACCTCAGTCATCCGCTAAGCTCGTATTCATCCTCTTAACACACAAGTCAACTTTCTCAACCATATTCAGATTCAAATCTCCACTCATACACCCCGTCATTAGAAAAGAAACTCTCTACTCACATCATAAGGAATACTCCTACGTAGATTACTCTGCAGGGGATAATCCACCTGCTTAGCCTCAATCTGGTATCTTGTTATACCCTTTCGCATTCACAATTACTATGCAATCACTTAGTCTATCTGAGTCCAAACTCATTAACCGGACGTGAGAATTTAGTTTTACCCCAAAATTTAACAATGTGAAAGATCCATCAAAACATTCATACTAGAGATTGTACGCCACATCAATTCAGAAATCAAGCACCCAATGACCTTTCCTTTACATTTCAAGGAAACACTTCTCGTCATATTCAAATCGTCTTAACACATCCCGCATTTACATCATACTCATCACAAAGCCATTCCACCGCTCATCGAGCCATAACTTTCACTCATAGGGATATTACCGGACATATGAGTCCAAATGTACAGGTTACAACTGAAGCTACCGAGCCTAAGCTGCGGTCTAAACTTGGCCTCAAGTCCTCCAGACTGGCCCATCACCAAAACACAAAATACACACCTCGAACCTTATTCATAGAATCACAAGCCGACGATGCACAGCTAATACCGAGCGCTCATGTGCGCATACGAATACGTGGAAGGAATTCAAAGAGTTATATTTCAAGCTGAATCAATTTCGCACGATAAGGAAAGAAAGATGGGAAATTATCCTAAATGCCTTGTAGCCTCTCGAAGATAAGTATGGATGTCATCATACTGATCCGAGAGACTCTACTAGACACTTGCTCATGACTTGTAGAACCTATGAACCTAGAGCTCTGATACCAACTTGTCACGACCCAAAATCTCACTAGTCGTGATGGCACCTAACCCAACCTGTTAGGTAAGCCAATTTCCAACTATCCAATTCCAATGAAATTAATTAAAAGCAAATATCTAAAACCGATACATCTCCCCAAGAAATGGTAGTACAAATCATGAGCTTCTAAGAATAGAGTATACAAAGCGAAAATGAAATAAATACATAGTCTGTTTGAATAATACATAAACAGAGCTTTTATAAATCTAAGGCTACCCTGAACAAGAGGCAGCTACAACAGGAATGCAGGTACATCTTCAAGTCCCGCAACCATCGAGCATAGAAACAACAACAGCCAACATCTGCACGCAATGTGCAGAAGTGTAGTATCAGTACAACCGACCCTATATACTGAGTAAGTAACAAACCTAGCCGTAAGTTGAAAGTAATGACGAGCTTCTACCAAGGTCGGGTCCACAACCAATAGTACACAACAATCCATAATAACATAAAGCAAATAATACCAGAAATAACTCAGGGATAAAATACTCAGCCAAATAATGATTTCAAAAATTATAGTTCTTTCTTCCAAATATCTCAGTGAAAACCCAAATCGTTTGCCGAAGTTTCCAATAATATAAATAGTTTGAAAACAATAAATTTCTCCCAAAATCTTGTCAATAATAAATAAGATGTTTCATTTTCCTTCCGGATAACCAGTGTAAAATAAATGCATCACTATGCCTATCTGTCAAAAATGTGTGAGAAATCATGAATGATGTGATGTTGTACAGCATGAGGAAAAATACATCTTTATGCCTATATGTCATGTGTGCATGCCAATGCGATGCAACTCAATCATAAAATCATAAACAGCCCCTCGGGCAGAACATCACTCATATACAGCCCCTCGGGCAAAAACCCCACAGTCACTCGTGCCACTCGGGCATACCTCACAATCACTCTTGCCACTCGGGCATACCTCACAATCACTCTTTCCACTCGGGCATACCTCACAATTATTCATGCCTCCCAGTCACTCAGCACTCGGCACTCGCACTCAGTAGGTACCTGGCTCACTGGGGGTGTGTACAGACTCCGGAGGGGATCCTTCATCCCAAGCGCTATAATCTGCACGGACAACTCACGTGCGATAATAATAAAGTATGCTGCAGGCGGGCAGCCCCGATCCACACTCATCCTCACAATTCAGGCCCTCAGCCTCTCTCAGGTATGCTGCAGGCGGGCAGCCCCGATCCACACTCTTCCTCACAAATCAGGCCCTCGGCCGATATCAAACATGCTGCGGCGTGCAGCCCGATCCCATGAATATGCAACATGCTGCGGCGTGCAGCCCGATCCAATGAATATGAAACATAAATCAGGCCCTCGGCCTCACTCAGTCATAAATCTCTCAAGCCACTCGGGCATCTCAGTAAAACAGGGCATTCGACCCAAAATATTTTTATGCATCAAAATAGAGTCATAAAACTGAGTTATGATATGCAATGAAATGAATATGACTGAGTATGACTTTTCAATTTAACACAATAATTCACAGCAATATGACCTCTGTGGGTCCCAATAATACTGGCACATAGCCTCAACATGATTTGTAATATGCTTTTCAGCTCAATTTCTTTAACACATAAAACCGCATGGAAAATACCAAGGTTATTTAACTATAACATTCCACATAAACAATTATGTCACAATTTCTATAGTGCACGCCCACACGCCCGTCACCTAGCATGTGCGTCACCTCCCAACAATTCACAAAATACATATATTCAGGGTTCATACCCTCAACTCCAAGATTAGAAGAGTTACTTACCTCAATCCAAGCAAATTCTTTATTCCAATAAACCTTTTCCTCGTGATTCGGCCTCCGAACACCTCGAATCTTAGTCAAAATAATTCGATACAATCAACACGAGGTATAGGAATCAATTCTATATGAAAATGCTAATTTATCATAAAAATCCGAAATTTAGCTCAAAAATAGCTCATGGGGCCCATATCTCGGAACTCGACAAAAGTTACAAAATCTGAACACCCGTTCCGATATGAGTCCAACCATACAAAAATTATCAAATTCCGACATCGGATTGACCTTCAAATCTTCATTTTATATTTTTGGAAGATTTTATAAAAATCTGATTTTTCTTCCATAAATTCATGAATTCATGATGTAAATGAATATGGAATCATGAAATATAATCAATATAGGATAAAGAACACTTACCCCAATGTTTTCCCGTGAAAATCGTCCAAATATCGCCTAAACCGAGCTTCATAAACTCAAAAATGAGTAAAAATGGCAAGAACCCCATTTTATAAACCCTCAGTTATTTCGGGCGTCACAGGTAGCGTGGGGCGCTGCCTGTGGCGCAGTTTCCAGTATCCCAAAATTTCCAGCGCCAGGGCTAGCGCCCCACGCTACCCTGGGCGCTCGCGGCGACGGAAAAAATCGTTCCAGACACGAAAATAGGCATAACTCTCTCATACGATGTCCGAATTCAATGATTCTTTTTGCTATGGCTCCATAATTTCAATACGGATCTAATACTTCAATCAAAACTGAATTTGGAGCTCATTTGCTTAATGTGATACCATATATTCTTGAAGAATCGACATCCGATCACTATTTTAACTTAAGCTTTAAACATTGGAACTAGATATTCCAATTCATTCCAAAATCTCATTGGACCCGAACCAATTATCCCGACAAGTCACACAATAACTGTAAAGCTGAATTTGAGAAGTAAATGGGGAAACGGGGTTGTAATACTCAAAACGACCGGCCGGGTCGTTACAGTACGTAGCTACTATTAATGCTAAAGTTCAGGTAGTTTAGGACTCAAAGCATGAATTACTTGTGTAAATTGTATTCTTTATTAATAAAAATATTTGATGTATATATTGTGAATTGTTATGAAAGGTAGAAAAATAATATATGAAATTTTCATATGCTTAATTTTTTGTTTAGATTAATTAATTGTTGAAATAAATCGTTATCCTCTCAAATAAATTTTATAATAAATACTCTTATTCCTGAGGTACATAAGAAAATATCCTCCTTTCTTGTGGATCGGGCCGAATGTCTCGACAGGATAGATGCATCTATGGATCGTGTCGCACGTCCCTCGGAAGTGTACACAATATTCTGGATCGGGCCGAACGACCTCGGCAGAAATCGTGCTTAATAATAATAATTACACGATACTTTGATAGTTTATTGTAGCTTGTGAAGCTAATTAATAAATTTGAAAATCTTTGAAATTTAAGGATTATTATCCATGTTAGCTAAGAAATTATTGTTATTCCTGTAAATGAGATTAATTGATAAACTGAAAATTTATTGGAATTGAAGGAATTTAGTTAATATACTGAGAATTGTTGCATTTGAAGGAATTTAATTATTTCTGCTGGTTAAATAAATTATTGCTATATTCCGTGAATCATGTTGAATTATATATTCTAGTTTTATTTTAATTATTATTATTGACCCGTAGTGAGTATCAAAGTCGGCCATCTCGTCTCTACCACTTCGAGATTACGCTTGATACTTACTGGGTACACGTTGTTTACGTACTCATACTCCACTTGCTGCACTTTTTGTGCAGGACCTGAGGCAAGTACTAGTGGGGGGACCTACCGTCTTACACCCACGTTATCCAGGGGCATAGTGGTGAGCTACCTTTCTGGGCCGTTCTGCAGCTATCAGTGTCTCTCCTTGTATTTTTTTTTTTTCATTCTGTCTATTTTTATTTCAGATAGTATTTGAGGTTTTGTATAATCTACTAGATGCTTATACACTTGTGACAACAGGTCTTGGCACACACATTGGTAGAATTTGGTATTTTATTATTTTCTTGGATTAAAAGTTTAATCAATATACGTTTAATTTATTAGTTGGCTTGCCTAGCTGTAGTGTTGGACGTCATCACGACCTATAGGTAAAATTCGGTCGTGACACTCAAAACCATCCATTAAATATTTGCTAGTATATATAGTGCACTTTTGGTGTAATGGATGAAAAATGAGTAAAGTTTACCATAATCCGTTCCCTCCATGTATTATCGATCAAGTTGAGATGACATCAACAAAGATCGATACGAGATTGATTTGTAATTTGTTACATGTTCTGTTTCGTTTAATGTGATGATGCATGTTTAATTAGATCAGATTAATTAAAAACTAAAAATCAAAATTTATGATTTTAAACATGTTGTGATATTTTTGTGACTATAACAACATGTTATTAAGAGTAACGTGAGAAATTTTTAAATTTATTATTTCTGAATAAAAAATATTATTCTTTTTTTAAAATAGACTAAAAAGTATGCATATAAAATGTTCATATTTTTAAATTCTAACGTATTGCTTAAGTTATTTTTGAAAACCTATAAAAAGAAGCAAATTAGCCTAGTATATTACAATCATAATACATAATTGTATTTCCAGAGAAACTAAAAAGCTTGATATATGCGTTATTGTTTTATTCAAGCTTTAAGTCCCTTGTTATATTTGATTAATAATTGCATTTACTTCAGATCATAAGAATGTCTGAACGTGCAAGTTTTATTTTCTATCGTACAAACTTTACTGCTCAAAAGTTTTGTTTTCCAATGAATCTTGAGTACTCCTGAGTCCTGATTTGCACTTGTCAACTTTACTACTATTTTACCTTTCGAATACTTGAATAGTTGCGTATTAGCCTAGAAAGAGAGTAGTTTGATTTCTCAATATAGTGGAAGTTCATTTACAAACATACAAAGGCATATGATATACAAAGAACATGGAGGTCACATCCCTCAATTCAAATAGAACTTCTGTAATTAGTAAAATAGATGTTGAGAAAGTCGCGCGTTTAATCCAGTTCCCAATTTCCCATAGCAATATCAATGAATCCTGACTGATTTCAGTACAAGAATTTGGTGCAGATACAAGTGACAAAAGCGGAGCCAAGATTTGAACCTTATGAGTTCGTAATTTTATTTTTTTTAAGTTATTGTGTTCTAAATTAATATTTTATACATATTCAATGAATTTTTTATTAGAAATACATAACCCGTAAAGTTAAGAACTATACATTCTTGGGTACATCAGTGGACGAGACCTCATCACTACATATAGGGCAAATCTGCAAAGGAAAAATAATAGAATAATGAATATCAAGAAGATAGGCAATAAGAGTAAATGAGAGCACTTAGCAAGTTATATTACCTTCTTTATCTGAAGCCATTTTTGAATACAATCTGAATGGTAAGGATGATCACATGAAAGTGCCACTAGATTCTCTCCTTCTTCATATTCCAGTTGACACACCACACATCTATTCGTCCAAAAAATCCATTTTCAAGTTGTTATAATTGTTCTAAAGAGGACAGTCTAATGTTCAAGATGTCACAATGTAAATCACAGTGTTACGAGTTCAGATCTTAATAATCAGTATGTTGAAAATGAGTCTCTAATTTTTGCCTACTTACCGATCAATAAGGGTCTTGGAACTGTTAGATTGAAATGTATATGAATGCAAATGCTTGCTGATTTCTGCTTCAGATAATCCTCTGTTCTCTACTCCAACAAATTCTCCTAGAGCAATTAATTCCTGTAAAAATATATATACTCTTTAGTAAATGTCATGTATTTTTTGAGCTACATAAATAAATAATGAGTACTCCATCTTTTGTACCTCGTAGGATAATTCATCTGGATCAACATCATCTTCTTCCATATCCTACAAAAGGAGAAAATTTACTATGCTTTAAATGTATAGAAATTAATAAAATATATGAATTCTAGTGTGTGTATATGTGCTAAAGAGAGACCTCGTCGTCATAGTCGTACTCATCGTCGTAAAACTCTAATTCGAAATCTGCAAACATAAAATATCCAAAGGAAAACAAATCTATAAATATTTAGGGTATATAGAAACTGGAATATATAAGGTTAGATTGAAATTTTAATCATCAACAACTGCGATTTTATAGATAGTTTGGACTTTTATATGGAACTCCTAGTGCTTCATCGACTTATGCTTTGAGTTTTTTTATTAAACTTTTGTTATTTTGTATATTTCTAGCCTATTCTTTTACCTCTAAAAGTTTTTATTGTGCCAATTTTCAATTACAACAAAAATAAAAATAACTTTTTATGTTCACGTGAAAATGAGCAGATGAAACAAAAGTACGTAAATGAGCATTTGTCCAAATGAAATATGAGTACGTAAATTACCTTGAATCTCACTTTCTAAAAATTCTTCATCAGAGGCTGTAATTTCCTCATCTTCACTTTCACTTTCAATCATCGACAACATTATACAAACTCTATCCTGAATATTCACACATGCATTGCCACGCAAATTAGTGGATCACTTCAAATAATTAGAATCCACACCCAAAAATAAAATCAAAAGTATTTCAAAAAATAAAAATAAAAATAAAGAAAGAGAGAGAGACTAAAACTTAACAAACAAGAAATTTTCAACAAACGGTAGAAGGAAGCTGGGGCGGATGTAGTCTATCGGCTACTAATTCGTCTGAACTCATAACTTTCAATGCGAAGTATAGAATATATGTGAAAATTTATTAAAATCTTAACAAATATTAAAACCCCATAATTTTAATAGTACAATGAGTTTAATATTGAAAACTTTAAAAGTTATTCGTAAAATTTAAATCTTGAATCCGCCTCTGAAAGGAAGTACCTCATCTATCTGGCTAAGAGGTGTTCTTCGGGTCGTTGGTTTCCTTTGTTCTTCATCAGCCATAATTTTCGTTAAATTAATTTCTGCAATTGATGAATGGCCAAAACAATAGCTTGAATGGGTGTTATAATGAGAAAGAAGGAAGGCAGAGATGAAGGAATTTGTTGGTTAACTTAAGTCTTAAGAAACTTTCATGCAAAGCAAAGAAATCCAAAAGCATTTCCATTCAATTTCCAAGATTCCAATATTGTTCTTTCTTCTTGTTTTCAAGTTTGTCTTTGTGCTAATTCATTTTATCTGGTGGGAGTAATGACAAATTCATAGTATCTATTAATCTTTTTTGGGCAAGATCCTATATACACAGTCAAATTACCTTTCTATATCAGCCATAATTTATAACAACACTTTACTATAATGGCACGTTTTCTTTGGAACCAAACTTTTATGCTATAATATAATATATGTTTTATATAACTACACTTTTCAATAGCAGCTAAAAAATATAGGTACAAACGAAACTATTATAAAGAGATTTGACTTGTATTTGATTATGGACGTGTGCAGAGGGAGAATTTGAGAATGGTAGCCACAATTGTGAGATAAGATTTTATTTGACTCAATTTCATATTTTGCCATATATAGGTATGTAATATCATTCCGAAAAATCAAAAAGTTATATGGAGTAACTAGTAGACCAGCTTACTATTTCTTTATTTCAAGTAAATAATAACAATACAATTTTATCTTAGCATTACTATGCCAAATGAAAACCAAAAGTGTTGCTCCAGATATCACAGTTTCCATATAATTCAACTCAAATATAAATATTTAATCTAGAACAAAAAGAGACGTACATTCTTGTGCTACAAGGTGTGTTGGACCATAATATTGGGCCAGTTTTGTTTTTCACTCGTCTGTATTGGGCGCAGCCACATATTTGTATTTATAATTAATCTGGATCTGAGGCTTTAAAGGCAGACCGGTTCGGGTACTTGCTCCGGAAGGAGCCCGGAATTTTTATATAGTTTGGGATCAATTTTTGCCAACAACAAAATCCTAATTTCTTCTTTCATTCTTTTCATCGCACCCGATTAAATTTACGGGATTCATAATGTTACCAATATAAGTATCGGGTGACACTGTCCACTAAAACTTGAACAAAGGGGAAGAAATTACTTAATGATTTTGCCTCCAATATTAGTATCGGGTAACTCTGCTCATCAAAACTTGAACATATAGGACGAAATCACTTAGTAATTTTGTCTCCAGTAAAATTTGAACGTGATATTTCATTATTCTCAATTCACCTCATTAAGTATTATGTCACACCCTTGGATGCCACGAGCCTAACCTTTTTAGTTAATGCCATTTAAATCACATGGTGTATAGCACTATACACCATATTTCTCATTTATTAGTGTGCCACATATGTCGCTATAACAAAATATCTAATCATGTAAATACCTGCACATGACAAAATTGAGATATCTAATTAAATATGATGTGCATTGACCTTTCCAAAAACTTGGGGTAGCTTCCTGCAGTGAATTTCCACATTTAACTACAAATTGACAAGTACTCACTATTTCTTATCTCGAATTTGTCAAGGATATTGTTTATTATTTTCTCAAAATGACAAGTTGCGGTCAATTTCTAACAACGTAAAAATTGTCTTCTATAAATAGTAATTCTCAAGTTTCTAATTAAAGAGATAGAAAATGCATAGAAACAAGAAAAAGGGGGAAAAGTAAAGAAGAAAATTAATATTTGCAAGGGATGCTTAATCCTATCTCCCTTTGAGAAACCTCTTGCAAATGCTTTGCAAACGTTTTCTATCTGGCTCTGCTTTGTGTAGCTCTGATCTAGCATCTTCTGCAAATCCTCTCTGTACCAAAGTATGAAATTCCCAAAATTATAATTACAAAAGTACAAAGTTAAACCAACCATAAAATAAAGAAAAAATACTCCTTTCATCCCATTTATGTGAAGTGTTCGGATTTCGAAAGCCAAAACAAGTTTTTTTTACGGTAATATTTTTATATACCTTTTTAATATTTTAAATTATTAATTATTATGACTTTATTGTTAAAAAGATTCAAAAAACTTAACGATTCTATGTTTAAATACGATCAAAATTATGAAGCTTGAATTTTGAAAAGTAAATAGTATCACATAAATTGAGACAGAGAAAAAGTATACAATACACTTGGTAATAGTAAGTTTACCTCTATTGAACCATTGGAGAGGAGACGATCAATGAGATTATTGAGAATATCTTTGGTATATTCAGGATGGCCTTGAATGCCTAAAATATGACCTCCAATTGTGAACATCTCTACTCTTGTCTTGTCTGAAAATGTTTTCACTTTATTTCTCCATATTTTCATATATATATATATATATATATATATATATTCCAAGTAATTTTTTTACTTATACAAAAATGGTCGTAAATTTCGTATTCAGTCAAATATTGTTGCATAAATTTGGAGGAAGGGACTAATATATAGAGATAACCTCATCTTGGTGGCACTCGATGATGGAAAGTGTAGGTGGAATTTCATCCAAATCATCAAGGTTCAAGAAAGCTATTACATAGTGGGGATTCCTTCAAAATGCTCACTTCCCTTATTCCAATGTCCCAACCACTATCAGCCTTCCTAACATCTCCTCCCAAAGCTCTGCACAAAACCTGTATGTATATGTAAACATTGAACCATATGTTAGTTTTCAATAGTATTTTCTTTTAATTTTCCACGTGCATTTAGCTCATATATATTGACAATATACAAAATATTTACACTATGAGTGATTATTTAACTTGGTATATCAAGTTGAATATTTTGTTATTTTTCTAAGGAGTTTAAATTTCATGTACTAGCCAAGCCACAAATAAGGTAATTATATATAAACTTCTATGATAAACATTAACGGGAAATTCATTATCAACAACTCTGAACAAATCCCATTTCTCTCCTTCTTCTCCATAAGCTTCAACAAACACATTGTAATATCCTCCATATACTTTTTTCACATAATCAGAATCCTTAGCTGCTAATAACAGTGCATATTTCTTCTCTCCTTCAACTTTCATCCTCAGGGGCGGAGTTATAGTTCGGATTCGGCAGAATCCAATAGCTATGAGAATAATATGGATTCTTGCTTTGTTTGAGAAAGTAATTAAAGAGTACTATATGATTTACGTATAGAAGGAAACAGAAAATTATGTTACCATATTAGTCATATGAAATTTCCGTGTGTTTTACTAACTTTTTTTATTAAACTGATTATAATATACATTAAAGACGTGAAAACTGAGGGTACAAAAATACTCTTTGCATGTTTCCTTCTCTAAATGTACAAAAATATATATGTTAGTCCCGCCAATATTGCTGTATTTGTAAATAATAATTCTGTAAAATATAAATTATCAAATAAAATAATAAATCGTATTCGAGCCCACTGAATTCACAGTGTTTCCTTAAGGAATTTAATCCCCTCCTAGTACCCAAGGTTATAGATTATTTTCTCCCATGATAGAACGAATGATACACTGGTGTAGCGGTACTTCAAACCCCAGTGTTTCGGCGAACACAAAGTTCGGTAGCAAATCACACTTACTGTTGCTTTGTTTGAAATTTAAAAACAATGCAAAACAAAGGAGGACAAACTCAAAAAATCGAATGGAAATGCTGAGAGGAGGGAATGCAATGTATAGCCAACGTTTTCAGTTTGTTTGTGTTGTGTATTGTGTGTTGTGTGTGTCTTTCTTCAACAGCTGATGCTCATATATATAGCAACCAGTGTTGAAGAAGACCAATCGTCCACCCTCCATGGTGGAGCAAGCACATTCATGGTGGGAAGAGCACTTGGCCATGGTGGGAAGAGCACTTGGGGGCTGTTATACACGGATCGAATTGGAACATATCCGTTATAAATGCGGATAATCTTACGTTAATATTTACTATTAAAAAATTAATTTGGTCCAAAAAATTAATCAATTAATTGACCGAAGCCGAAGCCGAAGCCGAGCGACGACGACGACGACGCGAGGCTTGCTTTCTTCTTAACTCTTTAAGAGCTACAAGAAGAGCAATTATATATATACCCACCAAAACTCTTTTCCTCTTCCAATATGGGACAATGTCTCATTGTCAAGAGGGGGAAACTTAAAATTTTACTCAAAAATTTTATTTTCCCTCCATTTTTCATTCACCCTCATTTTAAGACTATTTCATCTTAAATAACAAAAATTTCAACAATATATACATAAATAAATGAAAAATTCACTGGTTTGTTTCCAAAATTATCTTTACTTATATACGTAGGATTTTGTCATATTGGTTTCTTTGATGCTTTCAAAATTTTCTTTACGTATACTACCTAGGTTGTGTTCGTTTGCTCTTATTTTCTTTACTATGTTTGAATTTTTCTTTCTTTTTGAAGGGATGAAAACATAATTATTAGAATTGGTTTTTCAATTTCCCTAAACAAGAATAGAAATATTCCATATTTGATTTTTTTTTTCCTTTGTTGAATGAAAAATTATGGATTCATAGATTAATACTCTTTTTTCTTTTGGTTTTTCATCTGGTCCGGTAAAGAAGCTCTAGTTTTACAAGTCGTTATATATTTGGTAAAATGGTCCCTATGAAAGCTCTATATTTCCAAACAATGTTTAATTATTCAAAAGATTCTCTCATTAGATACGATGATCTAGATATTCCTGTTTAATTATCAAAAATATTATTTAAAAAATAGATTCTGATTCATAAAATAATATTCCTCAATTTTTAAATAGACAACGTGCATAACGTGATTCAAAGTTCGTCATTCTCCAAGGTGATCAACCTTGTTAATGCCTTTCTTTAGTCACTTCTTTTTAATAAATAAAGCACTAAATATTTTATAAATGGGTTCTTTTTATATATGAAAATGGTAAAAGTTGAGGTTTTAAGAACTGATCGGAATATTATTACTTACGCTTCTAAATTTGGAAAGGATGCGAAAGCGTAGGTGGCAAGCAGTTATATTGATACGATGCTTTACTCGTTGATGAGACAAGAGTGAGTTACTCTAGTGGTGAGCATCCTCCACTTCCAACAAAGAGGTTGTGAGTTCGAGTTACTCCAAGAGCAAGGTGGAGAGTTCTTGGAGGGAGGGAGTCGAGGGTCTATCGGAAACAGTCTCTCTACCCAGGGTAGGGGTAAGGTCTGCGTACACACTAACCTCCCTAGACCCTACTAGTAGGATTATACTGGGTTGTTGTTGTCAATGCTTTACTCGTTGATGACAATTCTCTTGCTCTTACAAGAATTGTATGGGAATCGTCCTTGAGAAGCGTTTGATTCTCCTTCATGATACATAACACATTAGAGCTGTAATGAAAAACTAATCGCTCCCAATATATGAACTTTGTTAAGTAAATACAATACAAAAATATAAGTGCAAATTAATTAATTAAATTTAAATTTTTTGGAATATGATCGAATAGAAGAAGGTAAGTATTCCAAATTGTACTGAGATAATTAGTACATAAAATTTAAACTCATTATGTATTCTTGTAGATCCTATATATTTCGTCCATTCCTTAGTGTAATGCTTGCATATCTGTATAAGTTGAAAAGATCAATAAATATGACCATCATAATTGTTGCATGCTTTTAAATCTGCCCAATGTGTCCATCTGCCTCCGCATATTTTAAAAACCTGGTGCGAACGTTCGAATTCATCAAGTTCAAATATTGAATTTGCCTCTTTTTCACTACTTCTTTTCCTGATTTCACAATAACTGTAAGCTGGAAAACTCCATATACAGGTCTCTTGAGAGATGAAGTTAAAGCTTGTGATGACTCCTTTCATATGCTCCATCCGTTTAAAAAAGAATTGACACTATTTCCTTATTAATTTGTTCTAAAAAGATTGATAACTTTCAATATTTCTTAATAGAAAATACTTATAGCCACACAAATGCTATGGCAAGTTTCAGACCACAAGTTTCAAAAGTCTTACAACCACATAAATGTTACGATTTATTTAAGACCGCATATCTCAAAAGCAGTGGCGGATGCATGGGCACTTGTGGGTGCTTAAGCATCCATACTTTGACCATATTTAGTAAATTACATAGTCAATTGTACAAATATTTAGATAAATATTGAGTTAGCACCCATAAATAAATTCATTTTTTCTCTTTTTTTGGAGTCTTTGTCGGCGAGTACCCATAACTTTAAAATCCTGGATCCGCCACTGTTCAAAAGTCTTGCCTTCTGAAAATATGAAAGATACCCTTCATTTTCATCATATTATTTGCATATGATTCGATATGGTTTATATAACAGTTAGGGTGAAGGAAAATATATAGTAAGTGGTGGGGATGGAAGACCGAAGACTACAGACGCCACGTTATATATGACAGTGATAACAGCGATACATAAATGCAGAAAAAGTAGCGATTGATCTTTGAAAATCTGCTGTGAAAACGATTGATATCTTTGCATGTACGAGTTTAGTTTAATGCATTATGTTTAAAAAAAAACTGTATCTGCACAATCAAGAATTTTATAAGATAATTACAGATAAATTTTTATAACATATAAAATATAATTGATAATAGGAAAAGGGCAAAATATACTCATGTATTTTCGAAAAATGTTTAAATATACCCTTCGTTATACTATGAGTCCAAATATACCCCTGCCGCTATACGTTAGATTTAAATATACCTCTCATTTAAACGGAGGGACACGTGTCATCGTCATGTTGGCCAATTCTAAATATCTCCTAATTAATTAAAAAGACCCATACCCGAAAAAAAATTTCTAAAGCAATTTTTTTGTAAAAACTGAAATTGTTTTTTACTAAAAATTAAAAAAAACGAAAATATTTTTTTTCAGTTTTTACAAAAAATATTGTTTTAAAAAAACTGAAAAATATTTTCTAAAGCAATTTTTTTGTAAAAACTGAAAAGCAATTTTCTAAAGTATTTTTTTTGTAAAGCAACTTTCTAAAGCATTTTTTTGTAAAAACTGAAAGAAAAAAAAATTCAACAAAATATTTTCGTTTTATTAAACTAATTGTAACGACCCAGCCGGTCGTTTTGAGAATTTAAGTCTCGTTCGGCAGCATAAGACCCTAAACAGCTTCGTATTATATATATTGACTTGCGTGCGTGGTTGAATTCAGTTACCGGATGATTCAGAGTGATTTTGGACACTTGGTCCCTAACACGAAAGCTTAAGTCTAAGGATTTTGACCGGTAGTCGGAACTGTGTGAAGACAACTCCGGAATGGAGTTTCGCCGGTTCTGTTAGCTCTGTTGGGTGATTTTGAACTTAGAAGCGTGTCCAGAATGTGAATTTGAGGTCCGTAACTTATTTAGGCTTGAAATGGCGAAAGTCAATTTTTTGGAAATTTGGACTGGAAGTGAAAATTTTGATATCGGGATCGGATTCTGATTCCGAAAGTTGAAGTAGGTCTGTAATGTCAATTATGACTTTTGTGCAAAATTTGGGGTCATTCGGACGTAATTTGGTAGGTTTCGACATCGGTTGTGAAAATTTGAAGTTTCAAGTTCTTTAAGTTTGAATTTGGAGGGTGATTCGTGATTTTAGCGTCGTTTGATGTGATTTGAGACCTCGACAAGTCCGTATAATGTTATAAAACTTGGTCGTATGCTTGGACGGGGTCCCGGGGGCCCGAGGTGTGTTTCGGACGAGTTTCGCATGGTTTTTCGTGGTTGTGAAGAGGTCTGTGTTCTGGTGTAATCGCACCTGCGGACTGTAATGACCCAACCAGTCATTTTGACTTTTAGAACCTCGTTCTCCTAAATAAAACTCCCCGTATATACTTTTATAAATTTATGACTTGTGGGGATGGTTGGTTCGGGATTTGGAAGTGTTCGGGTTGAAATCGGAACACTTGGTTCCTTAAGTTGGCCTTAAAATGCTAAGTTTGACTTCGGTCAACATTTTGAGAAAACGAACCCAGAATAGAATTTTGATGATTCCAACAACTCTGTATGGTGATTTTGGACTTAGGAGCGTGTTCGGAATTTTAATTGGAAGTCCGTAGTTAAATTAGGTTTGAAATCTAAAATAAGAATTTAAGTTTGAAAGTTTGATCGGAGAGTTTTTTTTTTGATATTGGGGTCAGAATCCAGTTCTGAAAATTTTCATAACTGTGTTATGTCATTTATGACTTGCGTGCAAAATTTAAGGTCAATCGGACTTGATTTGATATGTTCTGATGTCGTTTGTAGATATTGGAAAGTTTCAAAGTTCATTAGGCATGAATCTATGTGTGATTCGTGTTTTTAGTGTTGTTGGATGTGATTTGAAGACTCGACTAAGTTCGTATGATGTTTTAGGACTTGTTGGTATATTTGGTTGAGGTCCCGAGGGGCTCGGGCATGTTTCGGATGGTATTCGGAGTATTTTCCTTCATTTTGGCACTGTTGGTAGCTGCTGATTTCTGGTATTTTAAACCTTCTTCGCGATCGTGAAGATTGGGACGTGATCGCGTAGGCTTAGTTGAGGCAGTGTTAATTTTGTTCTTCGCGATTACGTGAGGTCATCGCGATTGCGTAGGTTGGGCTAGTCTGTGCATCGCGATCGCGTGGTATTGTTTGCAATCGCGTAAGGTTAATTGAGGGCTGCTAAGTTTTGTGCTTCGCAATCGCGTGAAGCGGGATGCTATCGCGTAGCTTTGAGACCTTGTGACTCGGGAACGCGTGAAGACGGTCGCGTTCGCGTAGAGTAACGGAGCAGGAGTGGAGGTCACGCATTTGCTCTATACGATTGCGTGAAGAGGACTGTGATCGCGTAGAGCTGAAAACTCTGTGCTTTGCGATCGTGTGAGGATATATGCGATCGCATAAAGTTAATTTGGGCAGTGGAAATTTGTGCTTCGCGATCGGGTGTGGATGTTCGTGATCGCGAAGAGTAAAAGCCTGGGCAAAGTTTAAGTTTTGAAAATGGGAGTTTTCCATTTTTAACGATTTGGAGCTCAAATTGAGGCGAGTTTTGGGAGATTTTCAGAGAAAACATCGGTGTAAGTGTTCTTAAATGAATTTTGGTTAGATTACCTAAATCCATCACTGTTTTTATCAGTTAATTAGTGATTTAAGTTGGAAAAATTTTGAAAACCCTCTTAGATAGATTTGAGGATTTGAGGGTTGAATTATGATCGAAATTTGGTTATTTTGGTATGGTTAGACTCGTGGTTGAATGGGTGTTCATATTTCCTAACTTTCGCCGGATTCCGAGATATGGGCCTCACAGGCGATTTTTAAATTAATTTCGGATTTTTATTGAAATATGTAGTATTTTCTTATGGAATTGATTCTATAATTTTGATTGACTGTATCGAATTAATTATGACTAGATACGAGTCGACCGGAGTCGAAAAGTCGAGGAAAAGCCATACTACTTGGTTAAACTGGAGCAAGTCAAGGTAAGTGACTTATTTAACCTTGTGTGGGGAAAATTTTTCCTAGGATTAGTATTGAAGTGATAAATTGAAATGTGTTGAAAGTCGTGTACACGAGGTGACGAGTATGTACACAGGCTAAATATGAAAGATTATGTTTTTAAATTGTGTAGATCACTATTCCATATTAATTAAATAATTGTACCTTGTTATATTCTTCATCATTAATTTAAATGTTTATACTTTAAATTTGCTTGCCCTTTTCCTGCTAATTGTTTTACCTGTTTAGTTGAAACTTGATTTCTTTTATTCTGTGCATTATTTGAAGGGTGATTTTATTTAAATTAATTATTATTAATATGAATTATTTGACACTTTTAAATTTGGTATTGAAACAACGTATTAAAATTTTAAAATATTATTTTTTTGAGTTATTTATTCCCGAATATTTTGTGAGATTTCGTACTCATTGTGATGGAGCCGTGAGCTCTTTATTGTGAAAAAATATTATTGTTGAATTATTTTGACATGAGCCGTGAGCTCTTTATTATAAAAAAATATTGTTGTTGATTTATTTTGGCAAATTAAAATATTTGGGCACTTGAGGTGCAAATTGTGATATATTGTGATATTGATACGCATGCGGTGGTATAAGGTCTCGGTATTAAAACGCATGCAGTGAGATAAGGAAATGAGATATTGTTAATTTAATTATGATTTGGGACTACGAGTCGGTACCTCGGGAGTGCCCTTGTTGATATTGAGTTATGGCCGCAGTTGCCTTTGATTATTGTTGTGATTTTCTTGAAGTTGAAAAAAATTCTGTTTTGTTTTCACGAGGTATTAATTGACATTATTTGGTATAATTAAAGGGTGACATACTAGTTGATTCATTTCCATTGTCATATTATCTTATTATATTGTTAAATATTTTTATCATGCCATTATTTATTTTCCAATAGGGTCTGACCTGACCTCGTCACTACTCTACTGAGGTTTGGTTTGGCACTTACTGGGTACCGTTGTGGTTTACTCATACTACGCTTCTGCACATCTTTTTGTGCAGATTCAGGTACATTTTATCAGATCAGGCATCAGTAAACTAGCTGTACGAGGAGACTTCGAGGTATATCTGCTAGTGTCCGCATACTCCGGAGTCCCCTTCTATCTTACTATATTGTCTTCATTATTTGCTTCAGACTCTGATGTATAGAGACATAGAGAATAAATTCTTAGAAGCTTGTGACTTATTTCTACCGGGTTTTGGAAGTTGTAATTAGTTGAATTGTAATTTATTTATTTCAGATATCTATTATTATTCCGCATTGATAGGTTTACTTAGTCTTAGGAACTAGGTGTCATCACGACCTCCTACGGAGGGAATTTGGGGTCGTAACAAGTTGGTATCAGAGCTCTAGGTTCATAGGTGTTATGAGTCACAAGCAGGTTTAGTAGAGTCTTGCGGATCGGTACGGAAACATCTGTACTTATCTTTTGATTCCTTATCGTGCGCAATTGTTGAATTCAAAGTTCTAAACTATTATCTTTATATTCTCTCACAGATGGTGAGGACACGCACAACTGGATTCGATGATCAGACACTCGCGCCCCCTATTAGAGCCGCAAGAGGCCGGGGTCGGGGCAGAGGTCGTGCCAGAGGCCGAGGAAGACCACGTGGTGTTGTCAGGGCACCTACATGAGCTGCTGCAGAGGAGCTCCCGCGGTGATATAAGAATCGTTTTAAATCATGAATTAATTGTTATAATAATTGTTTCTCTCCTATTCTTTATCAAATATTAATTCTTTAATTCCTGCAACAATTGTTACATGCTATTTGATTTATGTGTCCTAATTGTTATCTAACATTTAGCATACTAAATATTAACTGCCTATTTTCTCCACGATTTTCACAATTTATTGATAATTGCCATTGTTTGCTCATAGATAAATTATAATTATTGTGTGTCTTGATACTTAATAGTTTCTCATTGGACGTGATATTTATTGAAGTAATTTTTATTATATTTATGAGTTGTTTAAAGTTATATTGGGGGATCGGATTGCACGCCGCAACAAACTTATTAAAAAGTCCATATTGGGGGATCGGATTGCACGCCGCAACAGACTTAAAAGTCCATATTGGGGGATCGAATTGCACGCTGCAACAGACTTATTAAAAAGTTTATATTGGGGGATCAGATTGCATGCCGCAACGGACTTATTTAAAAGTCTAAACAGACTTATTTAAAAGTCTATATATACTTGATTAAAATAAATATATGGGAGGATTGAAAATGAATATGTTGTGTGAGCGGGTTGCACGCTGCAACAGAAATTGATGGAAATAATAATTGGTTATGACTACTGAATTGGCTTCAACTGTTAAAAATGAGTTACCTGATTTATTTCTATTATTGTTGTTATTACTATTATTGCGTACAGGTTATTATATGTGACCTGCCTTAGCCTCGTCACTACTTCGTCGAGGTTAGGTTCGGCACTTACGAGTACATGAGTCGTTTGTACTGATACTACACTCTGCACTTCTTGTGCAGATTTCGGACTTGGTCCTAGCGGCGTACCATAGACTTTCTCGGATTTCAGCTACCAGAGGAGACTTGAGGTATAACTGCACGGCGTCCGCAGTTCTGAAGTCCCCGTCTACTTTACTTTAGTTGTGTGTTTGTTTCGAGACAGCTTTATTTATTCAGACCTTTATTTGTATTATTCTAGAAGTTCGTGTACTTGTGACACCAATTCTGGGATGGTATTTAGACACAGTTATTTTTATGGATTATTCACTACATTTAGACTTTACTTCCGCATTTGTTTCTTCGTTATTAATAAATTTAAAATGGATAATATTATTCTAACGTTGGCTTGCCTAGCAAGTGAAATGTTAGGCGCCATCACGGTCCGAAGGTGGAATTTCGGGTCGTGACAATTTCAATAACTTTGCAAATGTTGGCTATTTTTTAATTATGAGTCCGAAAACTAGCTAGCCCATGATATTTTTACCTTCTTTCATCATAATTTTAATTGTAATTAATGTTGGGCCCGTACACAGGGCGGGCTTTACTTCGGCTAGTTTTAGTATGTTCATTGTTCTAATAATTGACTACACAATTGTTATCTCAAACTACAAGCCAATTAACTTTTACTATATAAAGATAATTCTACACTAGAATAGAAAAAAAGGCAATATTTCTATATGATGATTATCCTAAGAAAGTCTCTTCCTTTATTACTTTTCTTGTCCTATATATCGCTGAGTCCAACGAAATGTTTACGAACCGAAGGCGAAGCTACAGTGTAGCAAGGGTGGTTACTGATCCCTTCGTCGAAAAATATCGAAAAATTAACATTGTGTAGATAAGTAAAATTTTAAATTTACATGCATGTAATACATATTGAACACTCTTGCAACAATGAAGAGACATAGCTCAGTGGCAAAGGGTGGTCAAGAGGGCCTCATGGGCACGGGTTTGAACTGATTCTCCACAATTTTTATTTTTCTTGTTAACTTTGAACACCCTTGAAATATTTTCTAGTTTCGCCACTGACTAGAACACTCTTATGCAAAGTTCTATAATATTCCTACGTGCTAATGCAGATATGAAGTAAAATAATTAAGGTAGCTGCAAGTTACTCAAAAAATTAAAACTTCTGGCAAATGACTAGCAAAATCGTGGACTTCTTGAGTTTTTACTCTCCCCACACAATATCATGCTTTCATATTCTCTAAGGCAATTTTACCTCTTATACTATACACCCTATTTATTATAAATCAAAATTCTTTTAAAATATTATTTTTTATATTTATCTTTTATTTTTTATAGCAAAATAAATATTTATGGTATATACTACCATTAAGACACTAAGTACCTTATGTACCATTTTTCTCTCTCATTCTTTCGGTTATTCTTTCCCAGAATCACAACAAAATATTTCTTCTTTCTCTCTCACACCAAGATTGTATTCGTGATTTTTGAAGCACGATTCTCTCACAACATAATTTTCTCTCTCTCTTTCAACGTTTTTGCTTCAAAAATTCATGGTAAGTGTTAAACTTTTTTGGTTTTTGTTCGGTTCAAGTTTCTTCTTTTTCTCTTCACTCTTTTTTAAATCTTCACCATTGTTAGATTTTCAGCAGAAAACTTCAAATTTCCTCTTCAATGGCTGATTCAACAACTTTGAAACAAGAGGACCACTGCGGCTTTCTTCTACGCCGGATGTTGCAATAAATTTCTCTAAACGGATACTGCAATATTTTTTACGCCGGAGAAGATTCGAGGGCCGAGATTTTTATTCGTCTCTATTTAATACAATGTGTACAATATTTGCTTGGCCGGAAAGCGCCATCTCTGGCGAACTTTCTTCTCTTCTTTGCTATTTAGTCACATACAATGAAACAAATACATCGTATTCTGTACAAATTCACTCAAATACATTATATTTTTGCATAAATATATTTTTTTGCTTGTATTTATATATTTTGAAGGTTTGTATTTTTTCAATACAGTTGAATACATCTATATCAATGCATGAATACAGGATATAAATACTGAAATATACTGAATACAAATATTAAAATAGAACAAAATATAAACAGTGAATACATTTAATTTTAAAATACTATAAAATACACTGAATACAAATAGAAATACAGTAAATACAACCAATGAAATATACTGAATGCAAAGTAAAAAAAAAATTAAAACACACTAAATACAAATGTTATATACAACTGAAAAATTATTCTAATTAATTGGGTTGATAATGAGGTAGGTTAAAATTAATTTTGTTGAGTTATATTAGGAGTGTATCACGCTAATTGATATTATTTTTGTTATTAGATAGCTGGACATACCTATTTTTAAGGTGATTGTCGTTACTGTATTCATGAAAACATGGCGCGAATACATGCGCATACAGCTGGACTACCAAAATTTTAGGCCCTTTTTGCTGTTGTATTCATGAATACAGTAGCGCGAATACATGTGAATACATGCGCGTACAGTTGGACTGCCCTGATTTTAGGCGATTTTTGCTGTTGTATTCATGAATACATGACGCGAATACATGTGAATACATGCGCGTACAGCTGGACTACCCTGATTTTTAGGCCTTTTTTGCTGTTGTATTCATAAATACAACAACGCGAATACAACAAATACACTACCGTAATAACTTAATAGTAGCTATAAGACGTAATTATGTATATGATAGCTATAAGAAGTTAATAGCCACTAAACAATAGTAGTTTCTGAAAATTCCTCTATCTCTAATTATTTTTACCCAAACTAAAGAAAAAGAGAAAAAATAACTTTGTGGGGTCACCATTTTACTTAATTTTAAGGGGTCGTTTGATAGGGTATATATATATATATATGTAAACTTTAGTATTATTAATCCCTTATTTGGTTATACATTATATTCGATACTATTCTTATATATAACAAATCATGACATTAATAATATCATAATTTTTAATGCATGGTTAAGCATGTATAAAGACATAACTACATTTTTCAAAACCTTTAATACACCAAACTAAATAATCTGTAAAAATAATTTTAACATTTACAAATACACTCTATTTAGTAATATTCTTATACAACCTACCAAACAACCCCTAAGAGTTAAGTGGGTTATAAAATTCTGACTAAAGAGTCAACAAAATCAGGTTATTGGGAAAAGCAGCTAATAAGTTACTCTTAGCTTGCTATAACACCTCCTCCAAGAAAGCCACAACAAATGAAACGAATGTTAGGCTAGAAAAACAGTGTATTAATTTGGTTGGATGGTTTTTTTACTTTATATGGTGATAGTCTCGAGACACTACAAAAAAAGAGAGTAAATATAAGTAAACAGTCCTTGAAATTGATGCCTGTTTGGTCAGTGAGTCAGGCCCTCTCTCTTAAAATACACGTACTCCATCATGTACACTCCCAAAGCTGAAATTTCACAGTTTGAGTTAGCCTTTACGTTAATACTAATTTTTTAAAGGCCTATTTTAAAAGAGATAACTTATTTCTATGATAGTTATAAAAAATGTTTATATTATTAATCAGTGTGTTAAACTAGAGGGAAAAAAAAGTCAAGTTAAACTCATTCCGGAAAATATTGAATCTGAATTTCTGCCAGCTTCTTGAATGTGCTGGCGGAACCAAAATTTTGCTAAGAGGTGTCAAATATAAAAAATAATTATTCAAAATATATAGGGGGGGGCAAGCTAATCCAAGTGACACCGTTTCGACAAAAAATCTTACTAAATATATATATATAAACAGTGGACTCAAAAAAGAAAAAGGATATATTAATAAAATGATACCATTGGACAAACTGGTATACTTGGTTTGATGGCCAGCGCGTTCATTTTCACCCAGAAGGGTAGGGTTTTTGCACATTTTAGAAGCATCTTTAATTTAAAAATTAGATTCTATAAAGATTGACCTGTGATAATTCAAAATGTCATCTTTAAATTTAATAAGTAATTTTGTGTTCTAATACCTCGAAAAGCACTATTTATCACTCCTCAACTTGCGTGCGCAGTCCGTAAAATTTTCTGGAAAGTTTTTATGTGAAAAATGGATTAAAATATGAAATAGAGTTTTAAAACTCAACTGAGTTGACTTTGGTCAATATTTTGAGCAAACGGACTCGGATCAGTATTTTGACAATTCTGATAGGTCCGTATCGTGATTTGGGACTTGAGAGTATGCCCGGAATCGAATTTCGAGGCCCCTAGCCCGAGATATGAAATTTTGATGAAAAATTAAAAGTTTGAAAGCTTAATGATTTTTAAGAAGTTACTGATGTTGGATTTACTGATGTTTCTGCCGAATTTGGTGAGAAACGGAGTTGATTTGACGTGATTCAGACGTCCGGTTGTAAAAATATAAGTTTTAAAGTGTTCTTGAAAATTTCATTTGATTTGGAGTTCAATTCATAGTTCTAGGTATTATTTTGGCGATTTGATCGCTCGAGCAAGTCAGTATGATGTTTTAGGACTTGTGTGCATGTTTGGTTTGGAGCCCCGAGGGCTCGGGTGAGTTTCGGATAGGATACGAGATGATTTTGAACTTAGAAAAATCTGGTTTTCTACAACTCCAAGCTTATGGGTGCATTGTGCTTCGCGATCGCAAAGCCATTCCTGCGATCGCGAAGAGGAAACTGTAAGTTGTGAGTTTTACCCTTCGCGTTCGTGAAGATAGGAACGCGATAGCGGAAGGTAAACTCCCAGTGCACTGCGAACGCGAAGGATAAGCTGCGGTCGCGTAGAAGGAATGAAGCGAGAAGCTAGGCAAGCCAATTGTTCTACGCGATTCCACAAGTAAGTACGCGATCGCGTAAGACTGAGAAAAGTTACTCCACGATCGCATGACGATTTATGCGATCGCGTAGAGTTAAAAATCTGGGCAGCCAAAATGTGCTTCGCGATCGCGAAGCCATTCCCGCGACCGTGAAGAGTAAAATGAACCTGGGCAAAAGTTGTTCTACGCAATCGCGAACAAATTTCCGCGATCGCGGTGAGTAAAAATCTGAAAAATAGAACCTAAGTTCTAGAAATGGGATTTCGACCCATTTTCAACCATTTCCAATTTTTTAGCACGGGTAAGGCGATTCTTGGGCGATTTTTACCGGAAAACATTGGGATAAGTGTTCCTTATCCTATATTGATTATATTTCATGATTCCATACTCATTTACATCATGAATCCGTGAATTTATGGAAGAAAAATTAGATTTTTATAAAATCTTCCAAAAATAAAAATTTAAGATTTGAAGGTCCATTTGACATCGGAATTGGATGATTTTTATATGGTTAAACTCGTAGCGGAACGATTGTTCGGATTTCGTAAGTTTTTCCGGGATTTGAGACGTGGGTCCCACTGTCAAATATTTAAATGAATTTCAGATTTTTTTCCGAAAAAATAGTTAATTCATATGGAATTAATTCCTATGATTCGTATTGAGTATATCGAATTATTTGTGAATAGATTTGACGCTTTTGGAGATAAATTCAAAAGTAAAAGCTGTGGTCGAATAATTTATTGGAATTTGCAGAGCGAGGTAAGTGTCGTGGTTAACCTTAACTTGAGGGAATAAAACCCTTAATTTTTTTGTTATGTGAAATGAATGAGAACGGCGTATAGGCGAGGTGAAGAGTGTCTATACGTCGTCAAATTAATTGTTTGCATAATTATTTGAAAATCATAAATTGTTCTAAGACATGAATTAATTGTTATGATAATTGTTTCTCTCCTATTCTTTGTCAAATATTAATTCTTAAATTCCTGCAATAATTGTTACATGTTATTTGATTTATGTGTCTTAACTGTTACTTGACATTTAACATATTAAATATTAAACTGCCTATTTTCTCCCTGATTTTTATAATAAATTATTATTTGTCATTGTTTGTTTCATAATTAAATCATAATTATTGTATGCTTGTTGTCTTAAAGATTTTATATTAATTGTTATATTTATTGGGGCAATTTCTTCTATAGGAATTGGTAAATGGATATATTGGAGGAGCGGGTTACACACCGCAACAGAATTGATTGAAATAAATATTAGGGGATCGGGTTGCACTCTGCAACAGGCTTATTTAGAAGTCTATATATACTTGATAAAAATAAATATATGAGAGGATTGAAAATGAATATATTGTGGGAGCGGTTTGTACGTTGTAACAGAAATTTGTGGAAATAATAATGGGTTATGACTGCTGAGATGGCTTCAATTATTATAAATGAGTTAACCGATTTATTTCTATTATTTGTTGTTGTTACTAATATTGCGTACAGGTTAATGTAAGTGACCCGCCTTAGCCTCGTCACTACTTCGTTGAGATTAGGCTCAGCATTTACCAATACATAGGGTCAGTTATACTGATACTACATTATGCACTTCTTGTACAGATTTCGGAGTTGGTCCCTGCGGCGTACCATAGACTTGCTCGGATTTCAGCTACTCAGAGGAGACTTGAGGTGTAACTTCACGGCGTCCGTAGTTCTGAAGTCCCCGTCTACTTTACTTTAGCTGTGTGTTTGTTTCCAGACAACTTTATTTTATTCACACCTTTATTTGTATTATTCTAGAAGCTCGTGCACTTGTGACAACAATTCTGGGATGGTATTTAGATTTCGTTATTTTTATGGATTATTCACTACATTTGAGACTTTACTTCCGCAAATTATTTCTTTGTTATTAATAAATTTTAAAATTATTTTAAAATAAATTATATTATTCTAACGTTGGCTTGCCTAGCAAGTGAAATGTTACGCGCCGTCACGGTCCCGAAGGTGAAAATTTTGGGCCGTGACACGAACTCTATCCATAATTTATGACTTCTGAGTGGCTAAATTTGCCGGTGTTATTCTTCTCAACTTTTTATTTTTTAATGATGACATTGCTTACAAAATTTTTTTGTGTACGTCCTTGTATATAATATATACATTTTTTCCCACGTGGAGATTTCAATTAATACTCCTTGCTTGTAGGTGGCTCCAAGAATGATCTAGAGAGGATACAAAGGTCATTTAATTATTAATATTAGTAATGTTTATTCTCAAAATCAGATAACAATTGAATTTGTAAGTGATTTTAAAGATACATGGATTAACTTGACATAAATGATAAATTAAATTGTAATTGAAATAAATAATGATAAAGTAAATACAAATCACAAGAATTAGACAATTTCAGCCTTGGAAGGTTAGCCACCTCGAGCCAAATGCACTTCCATCGGTATCAAGACACGGAAGAATAAGAGCATAAAGAGAATAATAATAATGGATAGCTTTGGAATGCGTGTTATAATATGCTAAATGAATTATCAGACACCTTTATATAGTAGATGAGTTATACTTTAAGTATAATTCTATAAAAGGTAAAAATTATTTTGATTTGTCGATTGCGAGTTCCTCATTGATATGTGCCGAGATTTTCGCCGTAATATCCGACCGGTCACGGATATTTCGGTCTTATGTTATACTAACAATGTTTCTTCGAACTCGTTCGGGGCTGAGATCGATTCCGGGATCACGACCTTGATACTCTCGAAGGCAAGCGCTCCAACCCGGGATCTAGCCCGATGGGACTTGGGGTCGATCTTCAATTCTCTATTGCCATGTTCCGAACTTGACCTACTATATCGTAGGCGAGCTAGATTTCAACGATATACAACTAATAAAGACTAAAGAAAGGAAATAAAATAATACAAACATAGCTTGCGCAAGTATAGCTAAAATGGGAAACTGGACTTTTGGGGCAACAGTGAACCGTGGAGGTGAAAAGGGGCTCCTCAGCTTTTACTCCGTTGTATGGCTTTGCATAGGGAACTACAGTCTGGGAGGTTGAGAAGTTGGATTTTAGAGGCAATCCATGTTTTGTTTAGTTGTTTGGGAAGTTGTGGGTAAGGGATTTTAGAATTTAAAGTTACTTCAAAATTTGGTATCAAACGCTTAGTTTTGTCTTTCTTTTTTTAATTTATTTGTTTTTGGTCCATGGTAAAAAAAATAATTTCTTTTTTATATTTAAAAATAATTTATCTTTCGATGATTTATAGTCACACAAAATATATATACTTTACAAATTTAATTTTTTTTTCTTAAATTTTGTGCACGATCAAATAAGTTAGAAATATATTGAAACATGCCAGATATACATATACAGAAGGGAAAGTTCTCCATTTGTCATAAACTGTCACCTTAAGCTGCTTACTTTCCTCCTATTCCAAGAGCGTAATAGTACCACAAAGCAGCTGAAAGACGTTTTTCGTTTTGATGCCTTTTTTTCTTTTTTTAACCTTTCTCGGTTCCACTTCATCTTTCATTAGAAACAAAAATGCACCACAAAATAAAAAACCCACTAAATTCTTGAAGATGGGTTTCAAGAATATATTCTTAATCTTTTCTTAGATATAGCCGGAACTTGAATTTAAAGTTTATGAGTTCTGAATATGAAGTTTTCTGAGTTTTGAGTGTATTATATGTATGTATGCATAGATATCTCAACAAATATACAGAGTTTGGAGCAATATTATTAGGCTCTGATCCCGTACTTCTCATGCTAGCTCCGCCCCTGCTCTATTTATGTATTTTTATGGTGGTAGAAGTCAAGTAACTGGTGGAACCAACACAATGTTCTATATGAGGAAGGTTCAAGTGGATTCTGATTTTGCAGCAATCAAGCAGATGTTTGGAAAGCTAATGCAAATGCAAAAGGCTTGCTTTTCCATCTCCTTTGTGGATTCTAGAGTTCACATTTTGTTCTTTGTACTTATTTTTCTGCTTTGCTTTGTATTTGATTTTTGATTGTGGTGTTTGGCGGCGAAAGGCGGTGGTTTGTGGTGGTGGTGGTGGTGATATTGGCGGGGACGGCTCAATCTTTCATGGTACCATTAATATTTATCTATATCATCTTGATTTTGATTTTATCTAGTGAAAAATACATTGTAAATGTTGATTATGCAGCAGCATTACATTTCCTTTTGTCCTTCTTCAATGATTTTCTCATTCTGAAAAAATTACAAATAAAAAAGGAAAACTTATTCTATAATTTGTAGGATTTTGAGTTCATGAGTTTTGATTTCTAAAATGACAATTTCAAGTCTTAATTTTTAGTATTATTATGGGGGATCAAACAATCAAACTTTCTAGCAAACAAACAATTCTCTGTACTGGTGTCTCTCCCCCTCGATACCGCGTTGCTTTTCTGTAATAACTTTCATTAATGCAATCAAACTTTCTTTCAATTCTCATTTCTGTTCTCTCAATTGCTCTCGACTGACAATCTCGTCTAACGTACGGAAGGAACCTCAGTTTGCGTATAGTAACTGCCCGAATATCGACTGCTTAGCCTTACGTCGCCCTTTCAAGAAATCTCTGGAAGGCACCGCGTAATAATATAGATTTTCCTAACATAAATACGTAATTTGAGTGACTATACTCCTTAATTTGTGGATCTTGGATGTGCCATAGATGAACATGCAGATAATGACCAAACATAAGCTAGCTAGTAGCTATGAAAATTACTAGTTTTAGACTTGTTAGAGTAGGATAACAAAGTAGCACTAGCATGGGCTATTTTCATAAATGTACATTTACAAACATAAACACAAATAGTGCACTGTGTTTGTACATCTGTATGGAAGGGGACAGGTCAGGGAAATAGTACTAAGGCGCTGGGGACTTATGGGTCAAAAGTTAAAAAAGGGGTGACCTCGTTGCTTCTATCATCAGTCATGCTTAAATTCTGTGTTTTTCAATATTTTCTTATAAATTTAAGTTATACAATATAGTGATAATATAAATATCTACTTTTGATAATCGTGATGTTCGGACTAATTTACGCACATTTCAATAAGTTTCACAGAATAGGTACACCTTTCACCAACACAAATATCAAATAATTCTTCCACCAACACAAATACTAAATAATTCTGTTTAGCAAAGAGTTCAACAATATAAATAAACTACCTAATCATGTTTTTCCTTCGGCTGGACCCGAAAATCTGATGGTGCATTTAGTCCACTTATTATTTTATGATATTATACCAAATAATGTTTGTCTTCGGATTTATAATCATAAGATTTTTTACATAAATTAGTACATATAACTTAAACTTTTTTAAAATATGTTTTGCATTTCGGTTTTCCCGTGGACGTGAATTTGGGAGTGATTTGTTGCTAATTTTCTACATCTTTTTCCTTTTGTTTAGGAAATTTCCTTACAATGCTTTTGGAAACTTCCTTCATGGTTGTTGACCTAGTGAGAATAATAATTGCCAGGTTGGTTTATGTGTGCCTCAAATTGGAAATATCACTAGTTAAAATTGTACCTTCCCTCACATTCTGCTAATTTGTATCATTGATATTGAATGGTACCAAGAGATTGGACAAAAGTTATGTTAAAAAAATAAAAAAAAATAATAATAAAAAAATAATAATAAAAAAATAATATATATATATATATATATATATATATATATATATATATATATATATATATATATATATATATTGAATGGAGATTGGAAGAAGCTAATAATAAAAATAAAAAAAATAATAATAATAATATATATATATATATATATATATATATATATATATATATATATATATATATATATATATATATTTGCAACAAATATAGAAATATATAAAGGGATCCTTTGCTCTTTGACGATAAAAGCTTACTTTACATTAAATTAATGAACGCAAGATGCGTATATTTCATATATGTTAAGTGATTTGAGTTTTCATTCGATCTCAAAAACCAATACGAATAAATATTTTATCATTCTCTCTCCACTTTTAATTAGCCTTTTTTATTAATATTTTTAATAACCCCAAGTTCAGTCTTCCTGTTAATTATTTTCAGTGTCATAGCAACACAATTGCTAAAAGAAATTTGAAGGCCCATTTTCTAATATTGTGAAAGCTGAAAGTGTAATTGCCATAGATATAAAATTAATTACTCATTCCATTTCAAAAAGATTGACCCTATTTGCTTATTAATCTGTTTCAAAAAGATTGACACTTTTCAATATTTCTTTAATAAGAAGCATTTATAACCACACAAGTGATATGACAGGTTTCAGATCACAAGTTTCAAAAATTTTACAGCCACAAAAATAATATGGCTTATTTAAGACCATATATCTCAAAAGTCTTATTTTCATTACTAAAGTTTGCGCTAGTCAAATTAAAACAATCTTTCTGAAATGGAGGGAGTATTATACGCATTAACGTCTACAAAAGTCAATGACTTTGAGAAATTAGACTTATAGCTTATGTGGCCTAAGTTTCTTTTGAGGCAAAAGTGCTTTTTCGTTGTTGTCAAAAGTGTTTTTGTGTTTAACCAAACTGTTGAAAGGAAAGAAAGTGTTTTTGAGGAGAAACAAAAGCAGTATTTGAGAAAAAAATAGCTTCTTTTTAAAAGTATTTTTTTGGAAAGTACTTTTAAAAAAAATACATTTAACGGCACTTTTTAAAAGTTTGATCAAATACTAATTGGTACTCAAAAATACTTTTCAAATTAAATAGCCAAAATAAATTACTTGTGTACTTTTTTTGAAACACTTTTAATAAAAACACTTGTCAAAATAACCGATTTTAGATGCTTGGCAGGCTATTAGATTTGCCGGTAATAAATATTTGTCAGTCTGGCCGGGCCAACATTTATTGTTGAATTTACAATCCACAGTAGAACTGTGAACAATTCATTTCTAATACTATCACAAAATTCAATAAATTACTAGTACTATATACTGAATGGACTTGACATCTTTGCAGACTGAATTCATATCTTTTCTGTAGAATCAATATATACTTATATAATAGATTATAAATAGATGCCAAAGACTTTGTCTGCTTTATTTAGACAGATAGATCTATAAATTAAACAGATGGAATTTTTTCCAAAATTGGAAGAACAAAGTCAAAAACAATAATAATAATAATAATAACAACTACGCTTCAATTTCAACTAACATAGAATTGACAAACGCCATAAGAACAAAAGAAAATATTATTAACTATGCCTTAATCGCAATCAAGGTAGAATCAACTAATACTGCCTACGATTGACAACTCATCAGAGTGTCACATTTAATACGCAAAAAAGAGTGAATAAAATTAGAGAAAATAACAAATTACACATGTAAATTGAAAGTACTCCATTCTGACCTGCGACATCTAATTTAAGACTCTATATTTTGATCTTCTTCATCTTTCGCTGCTGATCTTGGCTACCACTTGATGGATTCTGATTACCTTGAGAAATTGGGGTGACATTTGTTTCCAATTTATTTTGGTCAGCACCTGAACTATACGAACAACTTCCAGTGAATAACATTGTTGAGTAGCTTGAGGAAGGCCAAGGACGAAAATCAGCAATACCATTTGGAATATCACTACCTATTTCATCCCCCATATAAGCACTAATATTATCAAAATTGAGATATATGGATGGATCAAATCCATCTAAATCAGAGTTTTGAGAAATGGAGGAAAAAGTGCCAAGATTTTCCATAGCATCATAATAGGGCAATGGAGGTAAATCTGGTGAAGCCTGTTCAACTGGCCACCCTTCGCCGACGACTGCAATTGCATCGGTATTAACGTGAGGTTGGTATTGTTGGAGAGGGACACAGTTGGAAATATTATCATTATGAGAAATGTAAGGATTATGGGGGATGGGAAAAGTATATGGTGATTGATCAAAATTTTGGTTGAAAGGAAGGTTAGGGTTTGGAGTTTGTGGAGGAATAGGATGATCACATTGTGTCAACATAGCTACTTGGTCATCATCCTTCATTTTGCCAATATAGTAGATCACACAAATTATCAGCTCATTCTTTGTCTACAAAAAGAAAGATAAGAAGAAGAAGAGGAGGAAAATATCAGGCAAAAAAGGAACAAAGGATTTTGTTATTTATGAATAATAGAATAGGAGTATATCGTTTATAGTCTAATGATATTAGTGAGTGTCTTTCACACAAAAAATATGATCCGATTTCCACTATTCTCTATCCCCTTTATATCTGCTACCCCTATGTAATATATCTATATATTTTCTTTACCAAACTCATACACCTATTTCCGGTGTAAAACTTTTTTACACTATCAGTCTATCATGTCACATAAAGTATATCTACAAGTAAGTCTTCTTATAATACGAGATCTATAATCTTGAAAATATAGCCGTTTACATGCTACAACTCTTTTCAACTCTTTGATCAAATCATATAGTAATATCAGCTTATGTAAGATCCAAAATTCTGAAAATTCCAACTTCATATTAAAAGAAAATTGAAAAGAATTGAAAGCAAGAGTAAGAAAGTTACCCCTTTGAATACTGGACGAGGATGATGATTTTCTGGTAATCTAAACTCCTGCATAAGCCAAGAAGTTTTTGTGCCTTTGGATTTCTTGTGACCTTTATATTCATAGTAAACAAGGTTAGTTTTTGTTCCAGTGAAAGCTCCATTCTTGTTCGTACGATCACTACGTGCTTGTGAGGCTTTCCAAAACCCTTTATCAGAATATATCTTTCTCTGGATTTTCTTTCCAACATCATACTTATTTGTTAATGGAGTAAAGAAGTACATACGTCCTTCGGTATGTTTAATAGCAAACCCTAACACCAAAAAAAAAAAAAAAAAAAAAACTCAGATTAGTATACCAAGATCATTCTTGAACAATAGTTCTTAGGAAAACATGGTTAATATTATCATAAACAACTCGAAATTAAGAAAACGTTTCGTTTTTTTTACCCTAGACTCCTAACACCAACCTACGGTACTCAGAGCTTTTTTCTCGAAGAATTTGGGCACGTGGAATACTCCACCAATTTTACGTCGCAGCTTCATTAATAGAAAGGGCCAGTATATACGAGACAATTTGCTAACAACGATGGTCTGAACGGACTAAACTATAACATAGAACAAAATTGAACAATTTCGGATAGTACAACGATAAATAAATTAATTTGAACAACAACAAGAAAAAACTAAGAAACTCAATTCAGTACACAAGATTATCATTCTTGATCAACAATAGTTCTTCAAGAAAAGCTTCACAATAGCTTAAAAGTTCTGAAATTGTAATAGCTAGGGTTAGGAAAGTATACCAGATAGCTCTTTAGGGTCGTACTTATAAATATCAAGCTCATTGATAATCCCAGGTAGAATTTCACCATTGCTACACTTAATTCTCAGATATAAATTCAGTTCTTCATCGGTCGGCTTGAATTTAACGCCTTGTGGTAATTGTTTCTTCCATTCATATCCATTATCTGTTGTAGCCATAGCCATAGCCACGCAAGAAATTTTTAGAAACCCTAGAATACTGTTTGCAGAGAGATGTTTTAGGGTTTGAGATATAATGGGGAGCTAGGGGGAAGTACTGTGTATTAATACTGCTATGTTTTTTCGTAATCTAACTTAATATATGATTTGGATTAGTAAAAAGTGAATACGCAATTTAACTTTAAAAGTTAAAAGAATACATTTCACTTAACCTTGATAAAAAACGTGATAATTAAGTGACAAAGGTACATATAAAGTACACTTGTCTTGTATTCGTTAATCAGGTATGGACGGTTGATGCTTTATCTGAAAAGAACGGAAAATCTATCTGAAAAGAATATCTGATTTTTAGATTAATTAGGATTACTTATGATTTCTTCCAATATTTTTGGAGAAGATTGGGCCCATAAGCGTGGAAAGAGAAAAGGAAAAATCTACATTAAAACGCTATCTCTGAGATTAGGACTTGTATATGGTCGAAACTGATTTCGGCCTTCGTACATCTGATCGAGATGAGAACATAATGGACCGAAGAAGTCTTCATAACATCGAGATGGGATCCGAAGAAGGCACAAACAAGCTTCAAATTTCAGGTACAGGTCAAATACCGAGCTCGAAGTCATTATCGAGCTCTGGTCCGAATCGAACTATGATGAGCTGTGATGGAATCGAGCATAAGGGTCAGAGGCCAACCAATACCGAGCCCAATTCATTATCGGACCCCGAGTCAGTATCGACCTCAAACCCGCATCGAGCTCTAAAATTGGCAACCGACCAATACCGAGTCCGATCAAGATCGAGCTCATAGACAAGAGCCGTTGCAGCCGCACTAAGGGAGAGAATCTCGGCGGGAATTAGGGAAAAACTGATTTATCATGGGTTTCCCACTATTGTATTTTTAATTATATTTAAATTAGGATCCCCCCACTATAAAAAGGATGGCTATATTTCTGTAAGGGCCAGCTTTTGGCATACATTGTAACTCAGATATCATACACTCATATATTGAAGAGTTATCCCTTTTTAGTTTCATAAATTGATTCATCTTTCTTAATCCATAAATTATCTTCTTTCCAACTTTGCTTATTTTTCATTCTCTATAGTCAATACTCGATATTTCTATTTATTCTTACAATTTATATCAAGTTACACCACATACCCATAGAACTACGTACAAATTCAACTCCATCCATTTTTCGGGTAAGCAGTTTGGCGCCCACCGTGAGGCTAAGGATAATAGTGATTATTTGATACGAATCTGCAAAAACATACCTTTTTACGCTTGTTTTCTCAATTAAATGGCCTTACCTATCGACAACGAAGCTGGCCTTCAAGGTGAGAACAACACCTTGCCCAGGGCCGGATTGCCACTTGTCGACTCCGTTGGAGCTCGAGTCGAAGTACCATTAGACGTTAATTCGCATGTGGCAATTGAGGCGAACCTACGTTCTGAACATGAAAATAACATTCATGGTGGTACTCGATCTGCAGCTCGAGAAACCCATAACGTTGAGGAAAACGGAATCAGCTTGCATATGATTTTTGAAATGTTGCAAGCTCAACAGGTAGCGATAACTCAGTTGCAGAGTCAAAATCAGGTACCCAGCAGACCGGAGCCCAGTCCACCCCGAGAAATCACCCACAGAATAGAGCCGTCTATAGTAAGGTCAAATGAGCAAGAATCGGGGACTAATCCCGAAATTGCTAAGATACTCGAGGAACTCACAAAACGGATCGAGGCAAATGATAAAAAAATGGAAACATATAACTCAAGGGTCGATCAGATCCCGGGGCACCACCAGTGTTGAAAGGGTTGGATTCCAAAATATTCGTGCAAAAACCTTTTCCCCCGAGTGCAGCTCCAAAATCGATCCCTAAAAAATTCCGCATGCCCAAGATTCCTAAATATTATGGGACGACCGACCCCAACGAACACGTCACCTCTTACACATGTGCCATTAAAGGGAACGACCTAGAGGACAATGAAATCGAATCCGTATTATTGAATAAATTCGGTGAAACCCTGTCAAAGGGAGCAATGATATGGTATCATAATTTACCAGCTAATTCTATCGATTTTTTTGCTATGCTTGTAGATTCTTTCGTAAAAGCGCACGTCGGGGCCATCAAGGTCGAGACCAGGAAGTCGGACCTGTTCAAGGTAATATAAAAGGATAATGAGATGCTAAGGAAGTTCGTATCTCTTTTTCAAATGGAACGAATGGATCTGCCACCAGTCACAGACGATTGGGCTGTTCACGCTTTCACTCAAGGTTTGAACGAATGAAGTTCGACGGCTTCACGACAGTTGAAGTATAACCTAATCGAGTACCCAGATATTACTTAGGCCGACGTGCATAATCGGTACCAATAGAAAATTAGAGTCGAAGATGATCAGTTGGGTTCTGAACCCGCTGCTAGAAGGGACATCAATCGAGAACAAGGTCCGATCAGGGACCGATACCGACCATATAGTGGAAACCACAGGATCAATGAATCGAGACGTAACCCCGGACAAGGAAATAAAAGGAGTGATCGAGGTCAAGGGTTTCGGGGGCTGATGAACAGAAATGGGTTTGACAGGCCTACCAGTCCTAAGGAAGCACCACGGTTATCGGAGTATAACTTCAGAATCGATGTATCCGCCATCGTGTCGGCTATCAGATGCATCAAAGACACTAAATGGCCTCGACCTATGCAGACCGATCCTACCCAGAGGAACCCCAATCAAATATGCGAATATCATGGCACCCATGGCTACAGAACGGAAGATTGCAGGCAACTAAGAGAGGAGGTAGCTCGATTATTCAATAAAGGGCACCTTCGAGAATTTTTAAGCAATAGGGCCAAAAACCATTTCAAAAACAGGGATTTCGGTAAACAAAACGAACAGGAAGAATCATAGTACATCATCCACATGATCATCGGTGGCGTCGATACCCCTCAGGGGCCGGTGCTTAAATGCACTAAGACATCAGTTATGAGAGAAAAACGACCTCGAACTCAGCATTACGCACCCATAGGAACCTTGTCCTTTAATGATGAAGATGCAGAAGGAGAGCTGTACCTTCGACCCTCTACCAGGTTCTTAAATTCCCAATATCAGAGGGAGTCAAAACAGTGTATGGAGAACAACCGGCCGCGAGAGAAATGTTTACCATCGAAGAAGCAATTCCGATATCCTCACCTTCGTCAATAAAGGGGTCGGACTCAAAAGGGGAACGAGATGCCAAATAGCAATCACAGACGTCAGCGTCAACCCAACTAGAAAATCAGAAGATTAACGAAGATGATGATTAAAGGATCCCTCGATCCTTCGTGGTCCCCGATGATTCCGACGCTACCCAATCAACGATTGAAGAACTGGAGCAAGTCATACTAATCGAGCATTTGCCCGAATGAAAGCTATACCTGGGAATGAGATTAACCCCCGAACTCAGGAAAAAGGCTTATTCAATTTCTTATCGATAACATAGATTGTTTTGCTTGGTCCCATTTAGATAAAACAGTGATCCCACCAGATATAATGATGCATCGCCTAAGCCTGGACCCTGGGTTCAAATCGGTGAAGCAAAAGAGAAGACCCCAGTCCGAGGTAAAGCATGCATTCATAAAGAACGAGGTAACTAAACTTCTTAAAATAGGGTCCATTCGGGAGGTAAAATACCCCGAATGGTTAGCCAATGTAGTTGTAGTCCCTAAAAAAAGGAACAAACTTAGAATGTGTGTATATTATAAGGATCTAAACAAGGCATGCCCCAAAGATTCTTTTCCGCTGCCTAACATCGATCGCATGATTGATGCCACAGTCATACACGAGATCCTTACTTTTCTCGATGCCTATTCCAGGTATAATCAAATCCAAATGAACCCGGAGGACCGAGAAAAACTTCATTTATCACCAAGTATGGAACATATTGCTATAATGTAATGCCCTTCGGGCTAAGAAATGCAAGAGCTACTTACCAACTCCTAGTAAATAAAATGTTCGAGGAACAAATAGGTAAATCAATGGAAGTTTATATTGATGACATGCTAGTTAAGTCCCTGTGCGTAGAGGACCATTTGGCTCATTTACAGGGAACGTTCGAGATTTTAAGGAAATACAATATGAAGCTCAACCCCAAGAAATGTGCTTTCGGGGTCGGTTCGGGAAAGTTCCTTGGCTTCATGGTATCAAATCGGGGGATCGAGATCAACCCCGATAAAATCAAGGCCATCGAAGACATCACCATCGTAGACAATGTAAAAGCCGTACATAGGCTAACCGGAAGGATAGCTGCCTTAGGCCGATTCATTTTGAAGTCATCAGATCGAAGCCACTAATTTTTCTCTTTACTAAAAAAGAATAGAGATTTCTCCTGGAACCCGGAATGCCAACTGACATTAGAGGAATTAAAGCGATATCTATCGAGCCCACCCCTGCTTCACGCTCCAAAGGAAGATGAGTAACTTTACTTGTACTTGACAATATTGAAAATAGCGGTAAGTGGTGTCCTAGTTTGAGAAGAGCAAGGCTTGCAATTTCCCGTTTATTATTTAAGTCGAACCTTAGGGAAAGCAGAAACTAGATATCCACACTTAGAGAAATTGGCACTTGAACTGATAACGCCTCTAGAAAGTTAACACCATACTTCAATGTCACCCCGTATGCGTACTAACCACTTACCCACTTCGTAATATTCTGCAAAATCCAGAACTATCAGGCCGATTGGCCAAATACGCCGTCGAACTCAGTGCATACGATATCGAATATCAACCTCGGATGGCCATCAAGTCTAAAATTTTAGCAGACTTCGTGGCCGATTTCACGCCAACCCCCGTACCCGAAGTTAAAAAGGAACTCTTGTTGAAATCGGGTACATCATCGAGGGTATGGACTTTTTTCACAGACGGGGCTTCGAACGTGAAGGGGTCCGGGCTAGGTATCGTTTTAAAGCTGCCTACGGGTAATATTATTAGGCAATCTATCAAAACTACTAGGTTGACTAACAACGAGGTCGAGTATGAGGCCATGATTGTAGGTCTCAAGATAGCTAAAAGCTTGGGAGCAGAAGTCATTGAAGCCAAGTGTGACTCTTTACTTGTGGTAAATCAAGTGAACAAAACCTTCAAAGTTCGAGAGGATAGAATGCAAAGGTATTTGGACAAACTACAGGTAACTTTGCACCGTTTCGAAGAATGGACTTTACAACATGTACCTCGAGAACAAAACAGTGAGGCCTATGAACTTGCAAATTTGGGGTCGTCTGTCGAAGAAGATGAGATCGACTTGGGATCGACAGGAAGGTCATGCCGAGATAAACTCTTCAAGCTTAACCTGGGATTGGAGGAATAAGTATATTGAATACTTGAAGAACGAAAAGCTCCCATCGGACCCTAAAAATTCGAGGGCCCTACGAACCAAAGTTGTTCTATTTACATTGACTGTAGATGGGACACTATACCGAAGGTCATTCGATGGACCATTGGCAGTGTGCTTAGGACCATGAGACACCGATTACATCCTACGTGAGGTTCACGAGGGTACTTATGGAAATCATTCCGGTGTCGATTCATTAGTCCAAAAAATAATCAGAGCAGGATATTATTGGATCGATATGGACAAAGATGCAAAGGAGTTTGTTCAAAAATGTGATAAATGTCAAAGGTTTGCACCGATGATCCATCATCCCGGAGAGCAACTTCACTCAGTCCTATCCCCATGGCCATTCATGAAATGGGGAATGGATATCATCAGCCCCAGGTAAAGCAAAGTTTATTTTATTTATGTCTGACTATTTCTCTAAATGGGTTGAAGCACAGGCGTTCGAGAAAGTAAGAGAGAAAGAGGTTATAGACTTCATGTGGGGTCATATCGTATGTCGATTTGGGATACCCGCTGAAATAGTGTGTGACAATGGAAAATAATTTATCGGCAGCACAGTAACGAAATTTCTCGAAGACCATAAAATAAAAAGGATATTATCAACACCATACCACCCTACCCTAGTGGGAACGGACAAGCCGAATCGACGAAAGAGACTATCATTCAAAACCTAAAGAAAAGGTTGAACTATGCTAAGGGAAAATGGAGAGAAATTCTACCCGAAGTCCTTTGGGCATATCGAACAACATCAAAGTCCAGTACGGGGGCAACCCCGTTCTCCTTAGTCTATGGCTCCGAAGCTTTGATTCCGGTCAAAGTTGGGGAACCCAATGCCAGGTTTCGACATAGAACGGAAGAATCAAATCACGAGGCAATTAATACTAGCCTCGAATTGTTAGATGAAAAACGAGAAATCGCTCGCGTCCGTTTGGCTACCCAAAAACAGTGGATCGAAAGATACTATAATCGAAGAGCCAATCTTCGCCAATTTAAAATCGGGGACTTAGTGCTAAGGAAAGTCACCCTTAATACCCAAAATCCAAATGAAGGAAAACTGGGTCCAAACTGGTAATGACCGTATCTGGTACTCGAAATCGTTGGTAAAGTATCCTACAAGCTCGGTGTTATAAACGGCAAACAACTACCAAGCAATTGGAACGTGTCACGACTAAAATGCTATTACTGCTAAGGTACGACCCTCCCATGTTCATTTATATTTTGAAACTAACCCCTGCAGGAGTTCGATCGTCAACAAGGATGGATTATTCAACACAAAACCTTAGGCCTGAAAGCACGTGTTGCACTCTTTTCCCCTTAGACCGGTTTTGTCCCAAATAGGTTTTTCGGCAAGGTTTTTAATAAGGCAACCATTTATCGTGCTAACTTAAAATAATTCAACAGTATCCGAGGCTTCCTTACAATCAACCTCGAATACTGGGGGGGGGATAACCTCAAATATATCAAGTTCGATGTAAGAAAGTTACTCCATAACAACAAGGTTTCGATAGGAAAAATTGTAAGAGCCAAATGGTCAAAACGAACCATGCTCATATAGTTTGCTCGATCCCTGGTATAGATTATAAACACATGAATAATGACATAAAAATAATTTCTTACCGATATCTCAGAATCCATCCTCTATTTTGTGATCTATTTTGCAAGCAGGCTTAAGGGCCGACCATTACCCCATAAATCGGGAACTGCCAACCGAAAAATCAACGAGATCAAGTACCACTAAGCCTACGGGCTACATTATTTCGAGTTTGAATCAATCACTCGACTAATAAGCCTACATGCTACATCACTTTGAGTTAGAGCAAGCACTCACTCGACTACTAAGCCTACATGCTACTCTTATTTCGAGTTCGAGCAATCACTCACTCCATCATTAAGCCTACGGGTTACATTACTTCGAGTTTGAACAAACACTCATTTGATTACTAAGCCTACAGGCTGCTCTTATTTAGAGTTCGAGCAATCACTCACTCGACCATTAAGCCTACATGTTACATTACTTCAAGTTCGAATCACTCACTCGACTAATAAGCCTATGGGCCGCATCACTTTGAGTTCGAGCAAGCACTCACTCGACTATTAAGCCTACGAGTTACATTACTTCGAGTTCGAATCACTCACTCGACTAATAAGCCTACGAGTTACATCACTTTGAGTTCGAGCAAGCACTCACTCGACTACTAAGCCTACGGGCTACTCTTATTTTGAGTTCGAGCAGTCACTCACTCCACCATTAAGCCTACGGGCTACACTACTTCGAGTTCGAATCACTCACTCAACTAATAAGCCTACGGGCCACATCACTTCGAGTTCGAGCAAACACTCATTCGACCATTAAGCCTACGGGCTACATTACTTCGAGTTCGAATCACTCACTCGATCATTAAAGCCTACGGGCTACATTACTTCGAGTTTAAATAACTCACTCGACTAATAAGCCTACGGGTTACATCACTTCGAGTTCGAGAAAGTACTCACTCAATTACTAAGCCTACGGATTACTCTTATTTTGAGTTCGAGCAATCACTCACTCCACCATTAAGACTACTAGTTACATTACTTCGAGTTCGAATCACTCACTCGACTAATAAGCCTACATGACACATCACTTCGAGTTCGAGCAAGAACTCACTCGACCATTAAGCATACGGGCTACATTACTTCGAGTTCGAATCACTCACATGACCATTATGCCTATGGGCTACATTACTTCGAGTTTGAATCACTCACTCGACCATTAAAGCCTATGGGCTATATTACTTCGAGTTCGAGCAATCACTCACTCGACTACTAAGCCTACGGGCTACCTTATTTCGAGTTCTAGCAAGCACACACTCGGTTATAAAGGCTACAAGGTCCAAATACGATCAAATTGCCTAAAGCCTTATGAAAATCTTCATAAGGCATGAATGAAACAAAATCTTCATGAGGCAGAGAATAAAACAGAGAAAAGTCGGGAAAAGAAAAGATCTTTATATATATACAAGAATGTTTACTATGTCCGAACAGGACCCTACACAAAAACACCAAAATGAAAACTAAGGGCTAAGTTTCTTGGTTATCTAAGGGGCCAGTCTCTTCTCCATCGGGCTCCTCCCCGCTCTCGGACCCACTCTTGCCCCCATCATCGCCATCATCATCATCACCATCATCATCATCAGAAGCCAAGGCTTCAGCATCAGCTTCGAGCTTTCTAGCCCTTTTTATCTCTTCGGAGAGATGGAAACCTCAAGCATGGATCTCCTCGAGGGTCTCCCTCCGAGATCGGCACTTAGCAAGTTCAGCTACCTAATGTGCTCCAATATTAGCGATCTCAGCTGCCTCTCTTGCTTGTACTTGGGCGACTTCAGCATCGGCCCGATAGACGGCCACGAATGCATCCGCATCGGCCTTTGCCTTTTCGACGTCATATTTGGCCTTGGCAAGTTCGGAGGCCAGCCGAGACTCGAGCTACTCTATTCTTCTTGCTTGAACCGAGCTTTTATCCTTCATGCTTTGAAGTTGGTTTTCAGCCGATGATAATTGGGCTCGAGTAGTCTCGTTTTCAGCGGCAAGATGGTCCATGCCATCTTTCCATCCCAAGGTCTCCGCCCTTATCATATCGACCTCCTCATGAAGCTTCACAATAACCTCAAGCTTCTGTTGCAGCTGTGAGATCGAAATATTAGCCACCATTCGAGAATCGAGCCCATGGGTTTTTAAGATTACCATTACCTGCTCTGCCAGGTCAGTCTGGTCTTGTTGAGCCTTTGCCAATTCAGTTAAGAGGTCCTTGATTTCTTCTTCCCTTTGTTCGAAGAGGAGTCTAAGGGCGTTCCTCTCCTCTGTGACCCATCGGAGGTCGGCCTCATACCGACGCAGCTCAGCTCGAGACCGAGAACACGCTTTCAATGAACTGTTACGGCCTATGAAGAAAGAAGAAAAGAAGTTAGAAAATAATAGCAAACATGAAAGTGCTATCAACGAAGGGAGTTAGAGCTTACCCAATTTAGAGCTTGTTGCACTTCACAGAAAAGGTCTGACACATCATTAGAGCCAGCAACATCCTCGACACCAGTGAACAAATCACATAAGGGGTCCTCCCCTTCATGAGATCGGTTTATCTCGAGGCCCACCAAAGCTTGGGCTTCCCGAATCGCCCCTTAAAAAAAGGTAGGGAGATTGGGCGAGTCTTCGATTACCATTTCCCCAAGCGACTCGCTTGGGGCGTTCTTCTCAGATCGGCCTCTTCTGATATACCTAGCACTTGTTAACTTCGGTGGGAAGCATCTTCGATCTCTAATGGTTCGGGGACTCTGCCCGAACCTTCCTCCGATATCTCCTCAGTTTAAGGCAGAGCTTTATAAATCACCATCGATGCAACTACCTTTGGGGCATTGATGGTTTTCTTCATTCGGGCCACCAACACAGACCCATCATTTTTTGCTTCTTCTTCGTCTTCATCCCTTAGACACGGAACTGATTCCATGGTTAAAAGGGATGGTATTCTTCCTCGGCTTATGAGCCATCCTCGTCTTCAGTTTTGGATCTTTGGAAGAAGAGGCTCTTTTTCTCTTATTATCCTTCATCGGTTTTGGAACAGAGATCGAAGCCTCTTCCTTGCCGGACGGGGGTCTCAAAACCGCATCTTTGCCCACATCGACATACAAGAAAATTGATTTAAGTATATGGAAAGGATCTCGTTCGAACTACCAAAGATAAGAGAAAGAGGCTTACCATGATTTTTGGCCTCCCATCGGCCCTTTGACAAATCATGCCATGAGCGCTCGGCATATGTGGAGGTCGAAGCTAGATCCCGTACCTAGTTCTTGAGGCCGGGAACTGCACCGGGCATCCAAGGAATCATTACATCACAAAAGGGGATATCAGTGAGAAAAGAAATAAAGGGGCAAAATAGTAGAAGATAACAACATAATTACACTTACGCTTCATGTTTCACTCCTCAGGAAATAACATCTTTTCAGTCGGAATCAGGTCTGAAGTCTTCACTCGAAGGAACCTATCCATCCAGCCTCGATCCCTGTCCTCGTCTATGCTCGAGAACAGAACCTTGGTAGCCCGACACTGAAGTTTTATTAACCCGCCTCGAAAGAGGCGAGGATAGTACAATCGAATAAGATGGTCGAGGGTGAAAGACATCCCTTCGATTTTATTCACGAAGTAATGAATCAAAATAATGATCCTCCAAAAGAAGGATGGATATGGCCTACGGTTATTTGGTATTGACGGCAGAAATCAGTAATAATAGGGTCGAGAGGACCTAACGTGAAAGGGTAAGTATACACACTTAAAAACCCTTTCACGTAAGTGGTGGTATCTTCTTCAGAAGATGGTATTACTATTTCTTTGTTCTCCCAATTATAATCTTTCTTTAGCTGTTCGAGGTGCCCTTCGGTTATCGAACACATATACCTCGATACTGGCTCACATCGGCCGGGAACCGACGAGCCTTTGTTGACCTTAAAATCAGAGGTAAGAACATACGCCCCAGGAACTCACTTCTCAGGCCGTGGCTCCACCGGTGTTTTGTCGGCGGCAGGTTATGAAGAAGAAGCTTGTTCTTCCTGAGGAATAATTTTTGATGTTTTCGCCATTTTTGGATTTAAAGATCGAAAATAGAAGGAGATAACAAAGATTTGGTATTTTTTGAAGAGAGATTTTGCAGTGAGAAAATCACAGATTTACAGATAAACTCAGAAGATGTAAGAAAGAACTTTATAAAATTTGGAGATTGGAGGCGCAAAAGTGGTAAATGGTAAAGAAAGGGGTTATTTATAGATTAAGCAACGTCGGTTCAATATCAACAGTGGTCGACCATCGTCCGACACGCATTAAATGCCTTGAAAACCTAAACAGACGGAACAACTATCACGTGCGTCATGATCGAGGCGGATGTAAACATCAGCTTATATCTGATCGAGCCGTTGTGAAATCATATCGTTTCTCGCTGCATCCTTCCCGAGAAATGACGGGACTATCTGTATACGGTCGAAACTGATTTCGGCCTTCGTATGTCTGATTGAGATGAGAACATAATGGACCGAAGAAAGCCTTCATAATATCGAGATGGGATTGGAAGAAGGCACAAACGAGTTTTAAATTTCAGCTACAGGTCAAATACCGAGCTCGAAGTTATTATCGAGCTCGTGTCCGAATTGAACTATGATGAGGTGTGATGGAATCGAGCTTAAGGGTCAGAGGCCAACCAATACCGAGCCCAATTCATTATCGGACCCCGAGTCAGTATCGACCTCAAACCCGCATCGAGCTCTAAAATTGAAAACCGACCAATACCGAGTCCGATCAAGATCGAGCTCATAGACAAGAGCCGTTGCAGCCGCACTAAGGGAGAGAATCTCGACAAGAATTAGGAAAAAACTGATTTATCATGGGTTTTCCACTATTGTATTTTTAATTATATTTAAAGTAGGATCCCCCCACTATAAAAAGGATGGCTATATTTCTGTAAGGGCCAACTTTTGGCATACATTGTAACTCAGATATCATACACTCCTATATTGAAGAGTTATCCCTTTTTAGTTTCATAAATTGATTCATCTTGCTTAATCCATAAATTATCTTCTTTCCAACTTTGCTTATTTTTCATTCTCTATAGTCAACACTCGATATTTCTATTCATTCTTACAATTTGTGTCAAGTTATAGCACATACCCTTAGAACTACGTACAAATTCAACTCTATCCGTTTTTCGGGTAAACAGGACCCTACGCATTATATTTAATTTAAGATATTGTTAAAACAAATAGACTGTACCTACTCTAATATTAGGTTACGTTTGATTAATATATTAAATAAAAATTAAATAAACGAACTTTTTATTCCTGAGAGGAAACCTTATACTTCTACAACTCTATATTTTCGTTACTTAGTTGACTCTTTCTCTCTTTTCTTCTATCTGATTCTTGTCAATTAAGTAACTACTTCATCCATTACACCTTATATGACTTATTACAAAGTTAATTTGGGCAATCTTTTGTTCGAAAGTAGAGAATAACGTAATAGTTACGTCTGTATGTTTTAATACGCTATGTACAAATATCAGGTTCAAGAAAGGGAAATCATATATTAGTAAAACAAAAAAGAGATAACATCGTAAGCATATATCAAAATTTGAAATTATCAATAAGAAATGGATCAAGTTTACAATTTTGTAACCTACTCGTAATATATACATAGAATGGCTTTGGAAGGGGAAGAACAATGTTCATATATACATGTAGTAATGCGAGGGTCGAAAGACCTTTCATCACAAATCAGGTGAATATCAGTTTAAAGACTAATTACAAATATTCTTTTAGTTATATAGAGCCGAGGGTCTATCAGAAACAGCTTCTCTACCTCTCCAAATAAGGGTAAGGTCTGCGTACACACTACCCTCTCCGGACCCTACTTGTAGGACTATACTGGAGATGTTGTTGTATTCTTTTAGTTATATGAACCTTTTCACATGAGATTGGTATAAAATAATGCAAAACACAAGAGGTCTTTGTGAAGACATGATTTCCTATGACCACTTAAAATTTGAATAGAAGAAATGACAAAAAATATGATTTTGTGGCTCATTATAAATATTAATAAAAAAATAACACATGCGATTAATAAAAAGTTATAACACATGGCTTACACAAACGTTAGTTGTATGACCCTTTTCATAATAGATTAATAAAAAATAACACATGAGATCGATAAATAAAATAACTTAGATCTTTATGAGATTATTTTCCTCTATTTAAATTGTAAATGGTCATGGGAGGTCATTTCCTCGAAAAATGACCCTTTAAAGTGTCATGTGCTTTTTTACCAATTCCCCCTGTTATTTCTTACTGATCTTTAATTCCAATAAAAATGTCATATAAGTGAAAGACCATTTATAATTTACGACATCTAGGGTTATTTTCTTCAATTCAAATTGTAACTAATTGTAGGAGATCATTTCCGTACAAAATCATGTTCAGAGTAGATTCAAGGCAAGTTCAAGCTCGACAACCATATCGACTCGAAAGTTTCAGTTCGATCTCAAACTAGCTATATGTTTGTCATGGAAAAAATAATATCACCTACATTTGTGCAAGTTTTCAAATTTCTTGCCATATATTAAGAACACTATATAATTATGGATTATTCTGAACATAGACGGGCAAAAGAGTCAAGTAAACATGAGAAAGAAATTACTATTTTATTTGATTCAAATGAGAATAAACAACAAATGTTAATGTAAACTTTTATTTCATCCATCTACAAAAAATAGTCCCATTAGCCAGTGCATACTCTCCTAAACAAATACCTAAATAACATTTGAAAAATACTTAAATAGGAAGTGTTTATCAGTCAAATGCGAATCTCTTCTCAGTAATTGGATGGAATACTGATATGAACACTTCCTATGTAAGAATTTCCCATTATCTCCTTATAAGCAACATATTTTTAAGAAAATTGATCTGATATATATATATCAATTTTTCTTGACTAATTAAGCATTAAAATCAAATTGCAAAAGTGGCTGCATGAAGGAGTTGATCTCATTAAAAATATTCATATCCTCTCCTTGGTCATGACCAAAATTACCAAATTCTTGAGTGTCAAAATAAGTTTTTATATCCGCAGGGAAATTACTTGCTGGTGGATCAGAAAACTCAACAGGTTCAGGGGGGCACTCAGCTGCTAATGTCATTTCCATCATTTCCTTGAATTTTGTAGATTGGAGCAATAGCCCGAGGGCTGACGTGGCAGAAGGTGGTCGAGTTTGAGATACCGAGGCATCGGGCATGGTAGTATTCGAGGTAAGTTGGAAGTGGGGAAAAGGCAGAGCCGTAGAGGCAGAGGCAGAGGTCGTGGTCGAAGTCAAGGTTGATCCAATAGTATGATTTGGAGTTGACATAATATTAGTTTCAACATTAGAGTTTGGTTGATCAATGGTATTGTTGTTGTTAGGTTTTAGCCATTTGATGTAACGGCTAAGGTCAAAATTTGTCACAGCATTCAGTCCACGATATTCAATAGCTGCCATATCATATGCAGTTGCAGCCTCTTCTTGTGTAGCTGAAAAACAAAAAAAGAATAATCAATTAAGAGAATATGCAGTTGCAGCTCTTTTGGTAATTCTTTAATTAATACTTAAGTTAAGTCACTTCTGAAAATCTCTTAACACCATTGCCAATTATGATTCAGTGCTTTATCACTCAATTATTTTAACTTCTATGTACTTATAGTGTATAAAATAATTTTTACTTGTGTTATCTAAAAGATAACTAACTATATGAACGTAGAAAATAAGTCCAGTTTCCATTTAAAACATCGTCTTAAAACACATTGTTAGTAGTTTATCGAGTACATGACTCTTGATATGAGAGTATGAAGGTCGAGAATTATGATAGAAGGTTAGTAGGTAGTCGAACTTTTCTTTTTTCATACTTGTAGTACCATTATTATTCGTAAATTTTCTTGCACTTAGATCTCTCTATAACTAGGTTTACTACCGGTTATCTCTTTTGCTTTGATTATCTTATTATCGTGATGTTGTTACTGCTTCTTATTGCTGTTTTTTTTCCCATGGCGTTCCTATAACTATATTTCTTTTCAACTATATTGTGACTATGCTTTTCCTGAGCCGAGCGTCTATCGAGAACAACCTCTTTACCTTAATGAGATAAATGTAAGATCTGCGTACGTACTACCTACTATGTTCCCCACTTGTAGAATTAAGCTGAGTTTATTGTTGTTACTTAAAACACAATGGTAGTGTGAAAACACTAATGTTGGTGAATGTAATTAAATCCTTTAGAATGATTATATATCAGGAATACGTGTTTTTATATATATATATTTATATGGAAATGTTTTAGTGATACTTACCGTATGTTCCGAGGTAAAGGTACTTATTGCCGAAAACTCTGCCGATTCGTGCTTCCCATCTTCCATTGTGATGATGTCTGTTCATTGACATGAGGTGAAGATTTCAAAACAAAGAATAAATTTAATGCTCGTTATTATTTACTCTCCAATTGCAACTCAGATATAACATGCATTTTTAGAGTTGAATTTCTATCTTGGTTTCTCATTTCTCTTTCAAAATACATAATGAAACTTGTTGAATTATGTGGTCATCCCTAAAGAGAGCATACTTGTAATTATGTAAATGTATTTGTTTGTTGAAGTGTCTGATTAACTCATCTAAAATCATAAACTATCAAAGAAAGTGAACTTTTAATTACTTATTCCTTCCGGTCCACAATAAATGATTATTTTATCTTTCGCACACCCATTAAGGAAATACGAATTCCTAAAGAAAAAAAGATGTATCCACTAAATTAATCTTAATTAATTATTACATTTGGTTTAATGTTTTGGAAAATATTTTTCTCCAATTGGAGGAAAATATTTTCCCTATCAAGAGAAGACAAAATATTTTCCAAAACTCTTTTTTAACCTTACCCACCCTATTCCCATCCCCACCAACCCATCCAACACCCACACTCACTCTCGCCCTCATCCTAAATAAAAATATTATTAATAGTACTTTCTTTTCATGTTATAGATATATATTTTTTCATTTCAACAAACGAGTATTTTTTTTATTATATAATTTTTTTTTTCATTTTAATAAAAAAAGTACTTTCTTTTCATGATGTAGAAAAAATATTTTTTTTCGTTTCAACAAAATGAGTATTTTCTTTTCATGATTTAGAAAAAGTATTTTCATTTATTTCAATAAAATAATTAATTTATTTTCATGTTGTAGAAAGAGTACTTTCTTTGTCAACCAAAAAAAAAGTATTTTCTTTATAGTTACGAATCATAAATTTCAACGTCGTTTTGCGTAAAAAAGTAAAGTATCGCATTAGTTCCTTTGAATTTGTGTGAATTTTTAGAAAAATAATTAAATTGTTGAAAAAATTAGACGTATTTTTTTTGGGAAGGGGGGGGGGGGGTGCAAGGAAACATGGGAACTTGGAGGAGGAGGGTGAAGAGAGTAACATAAAAAAAAATATTTTCTACTCTCTAACGAAATACTAGAAAATATTTTTCGGAGAAAGTTTTCCACTCACCAACCAAACAAACAAAAATAAATGATAAAACCACTCATTTTCCATGAAAATATTTTTTAGAAAAACATTTTCCTTTGTACCAAACACACCAATAGTTTGAACTAGAAGTGACAAAAACAAAAAATGGCAAAATTATTTGGTACCTTGCAACTCCACGATATTTCGAAACTCCTCTTGAGAATCCACTGCTCTTCCTGCAATTTTGGAACTCATCAATATTATGCTAATTAATGAATTATGCAAATAAATAAGCTGGAAAAAAAACTTCTAATTTCTAGTGAAAGAGAAATAACATTCACTATTCAACTTACCTTCTCAAAGATCCAATATATTCTTCCCTGGACTGACCCTCCATTTCTATGATTTCCTTTTCATAAGTTGATAGCTAATAGAATAAATCAATATCAGTACGTACCTTCATTTATTTTTTTATTTTCTTAAATATATTTGTGTGTGACAAACTGCAGTACTATGCTTCAAAGGGTATTAATTAGATGAGTTAATTACCGGAAAATTAAGAATGGTCTCACTTCCCCAGTATTTAAGTGCAGCCAAGTCATAAGCATGAGCAGCTGCTCCTTCATCATCATAAGCACCTATAGAAAAGTTACCATATTTTAAACCAACATTTATTCCTTTACCAAATAAAAGGAGATAATTTATATTATTTTGAATAATAAAATCAAGAAATTTTGGCCATGCCACTTACCTAGATAAACTGCATTTCCCCAGGAGAGTCCCATTTCAAAAAGAAAAAAACATAAAAAAATTAAAATCATCAACTCTTAAAAAGAAATAAATAATTTATTGGTGGGAAAAGATTCAAGATTATGAACCTTGTCTTCCTTTCTTGTTTTGAGATTCATTCCAGCAATTCTTATCCCATAAATGAGCTTCATATCTACCCGTCCATCGATGCCTGAATCAATAAAAAATTTTCGAAAAAAAATAAATCAAGTTCGCTAGACTGAAAGCCTTAAAATCGGAACCTTAAAAGTAAAAGGTCAGGTGCTTAACTAAGACATGAGATTTGGATTCAACAATTTAATTAACAAAATCAAGGACTTTACATGAAGATATAAAATAATTCACATGTGCTGCAGTATTTGATTGGAGAGTAAAAAATAAATTCGAAAAAGCATAATATTAGAAAATCGGTAATATTTTGGGGAAACTTCTTAGTAATAAGATTGATGATAATGTCCAAATCTATATATTATTAAAGGGAGAGGAAAAAACCCTCCTTAAGCCAAGTGACAGCCTTAAAATTAGCCACATATAACGTATTAACTATTAACTAATAACTAATAACTAATTAAACCATATGGCATAACCAGAAAAAGCTACATATAACTTATTTCTTAATTAATTAATATTAAATAACTAAATCAAAATATTAGAAATTTTACTATATAATACTTAAAAATATCACATCATCCACATACACTTCAATTTCCGATTATTATTTTAAAATAAAATAAATATTTATATCAAGATTAAAAATCACACATTGATCTATATTACATTAATGGACATAAATGGATAATGATACTAAATAATGAGGAAAGTTAATGAAGGCCACATGAAAACATGAAATACTATATATTAGGTAACGTTATAGCAATAATTAAAAAGTCAAAAATATTTAAAATTAGAAATAGAAGGGAAAGATGATTTGAACTTGAGATTAGATTAAAATTATGATAAAAAATGCTCAAACTACAGATATGACCACAAAATTAAAGTTTTACAAGATAACGAAAAATAATAATTGGATAACAAATTAAATATTAGGAATACAAAATAAATGTCTCATGTAGATAATTTAGTAACGAAAATAAAAGTTAAAATTTTATCCTTAAACTAAAAGAGAAAGAAAATTGAATTGCACATGATATAAAATAATTATAATAAAATACAACAGATTTAAAATTTTCTAATTAAAAAGCTTATGTATTCAATATTTTAGACTAATTCAAAGTTATGACTTAAAATAAAATGTGATACCCCATATTTCGATTATTGATAAAATATTAATATAAAAAACTAATTAAAATTTTATAATAGGGGCAAAAAAATATAAAGAGGAAAATAAAGATAGTGTGAGAATATTTATACTTTGAATTAATTTAAGGATAAGTATATTAAATAATTAAATGTAAAATATTATTGATAGATTTTAATGACGAAAGAGTTCCGAGTAAGAATATAAAAGTATAAAAATACATTAAATTTTAGGAATAAAAAATTTATATTTATATATTATTATCAAAATGGTAATAAGCAAGATATTAAGTCAATTGATAAGCTAATAAAAGATCACATAACAATATAACAATATTAGGTAATGAATAATGCAATAACTATAAGCAAAGATTAAAGAGAGATTTTTTTGTGGTGAAAATGTAGAAGGATAAGACTTATTCGACTTTGAAGTAAAACATAAAGTGGTAGTACGAATTTGTTAAAATAATATGCTCAAACAAGACATATTACAACGTGATATGTGTAGTACTCTTTAATATCGATCACGGAATAAATGCAAGCACTAAGATCAAGGTTGTTAAAGATATAAAAAAGAAATATATTATCTAGTACGAGAGATGAGAAAGAGTTTCATGTCATGCTTCTTAATTGATATCTAATGATTATATGTAATTTTTATCCGGAGGGTTTAAATTTTAAGGTAAATTGCATATAATCCAAATAACTCAAATCATAATTTGATATTTGTGTCCGCGCATCACATAGATACTAATACTAGTATTGATTAAAACAATAATATAAAGTTAAGATTTGTGATAATTGTGAAAGAAAATATCTTCCGTCTAAAAATGAAAAATTCATTTTCCTCTTTTTGGTGATAAATAATTTACGTGAAAAGTAATGTTTTGACAATCGGACATTAGAAAATAAATCATCTTCTAGAGAACATATCTCAAAAAAATATTTTCCGCCGTACCAAACACACCCAAAATCAACAAATTTACATGAAAATACAATACACATATGCATGAGAAAATTCAAGAAAATAAACCTGGTGACTCCACGATAAATGGAGCTACGTTGAGGAGGAGAATCTCTAGGAACAGTTTTTCTAGTTCTTTTCACCTTAAGAACTGAACCATTTGTAGTAGTAATATTAGTATTTGCATTATTACTAATGTTGTTTGAACTGTTCCTCTGATTTTGCTGTGATAACTTCGCCATTAAAAGTTATATTTGAAAGCAATGACTCTGTCAATGGAATGACTCAGTCTTCCAATGAAGAGGGCTTATAAAGGACATATGTCTAATTAAAATCTAAGATTTTGTTAGTTTATTGATTTTCCTAATTATTTAATTAGTTAAAGATGATGATAATTTTTAAGAGGGAATTAATGAACATGTTGTGCTGTCAAGTTAAGAAATTAAATAGCCGGCAATATATGTGATGTTTTTTTGTTGCCGTCTTAATGTGGCCTGCATGATTTTTTCCTACTTGTCTTAACTTGCTTTTGTGGTTTGTGCTATTTTTGCATTTATGTATTGAACAGTGTTAAATGTAATATCAATATGCTTAAGATTTCCTGAATTTAATAATGTAATTCCATTTGTTACACTGTCTTTTAGTATGTAACAATGTTTTTGGTTTATATTGGACATGCACTTCCATTTTCTTAAGATATGTTATCTTTTTTAGGAAATGACTTCAACTGCTGTATTCTAACGGTGTAAAAGAAGCTTGTAATTGGCTATAACTCCTATTCCAACCAACACAGATTGTGGTGGAGTGGTAAGTACTCTTTCATCCTTAACCACATGTCTTGGGTTCGAGTCCCTGCGCTTTACCCCCCCAATGCGGGACTTCCCGGTGCGAATTCGGATTTAGTCACGCTTAGAGAGTTAGAATGGTGAAGTCGTATGTTACGTGGCGTCCACCTCACCCAAATGTCAGGCCACGTAGGAATTTTAATAATTGGTAATGTCACGACCCATAATCTCACCACAGGCGTCGTGATGGCACTTAATCTCTAAGACTAAATAACCCAATTATAATTACAATTCAAGCAAAAAAACTTTTCAATAGATAATCAAAACCAACAGCGAAAATAATTACAAACAACCTCCCAAGACTGGTAATACTGAGTCACGAACTCTAACTGAATACATGAAATTATCTCAAGGATCGAATACTCAATACTGTTTGAATAATGATTAACAGTACAATAAAATAGAAAGACTCCAAAGGGACTGCGGCGGCCAAGCAGCTCTACCTTGAATCCTTGCGATCCTACTCTAACTCTGTCCGAGTCCGATATCTCAAATACCCGGCTCTGCACAAAAATGTGCATAAGTGTAGTATGAGTACACCACAGTCAGTACCCAGTAAGTATCAAGACTAACCTCGGTGGACTAGTCCCGAGGTACAGTCAAGATATTCATTAGTCTAATAACCTGTGCAATATAGTATAAAAAATAATAAAAAAATAAATAGCAGTAATAGCAACAATAATCAACTAGTGATGTAAACAGTAAGGCAACAAGAACTCCATAAATATTACTCAAACAGGTAATGAACACAAGTACAACCAATAATCAAGTCCTTCAAAATATACATCTTTCATCTATAAGTTTTTCAATAGAAATCTCTAGAATATAATCCTTTCCAATAAATATATTTCGAACATATTTCTTTCAATTAAATATCCTTCAAATATAATTCTTTCAAATAAATATCTTTCGAATATAATTCTTTCAAATAATATCTTTCAAATAAATGTCTTTCGAATATAATTTTGAATATAATCCTTTCAAATAAAATTCACCTTGTGACACCTCATCTCATAATCATATAATACGGGTTTCAACCCACTTTCATATTTACACGGCACCTCATGCCAATATCTGTGTCACAATCGCATGGAAAATTCACGTGCCAATATCATCATCATATTTTTTCCGGCACCTCGTGCCCACATTTCATATCTATTGAGGCGTGCAACCCGATCCCATATAACATTAATCATACCTGTGGCGGCGTGCAACCCGATCCCATATAACATAATCCTCCTGGCAATAGCCACAGACTCCCAATTTCGATATAGATCAGACTATTATCAAGTTTACCAAAACAACAAGACAAGTTACACAAGATATAAAAATAAACACAAGGAAAATCACAACAACACATGAAAATTACCAACGCAATAACCCTACATCATCACATAAAAATTACCAACACAATAACTCCACATCATCACATATCATCCCTGACAATAGCCACCCTTATCTCTCCTATAGCCACACTTATCACTCCTATAATAGCCTTCCTTATCCCTCCGCCCTGACAATATCAATAGCCACCCTTAATCGCTCCGTATAATAGTCACCCTTATCACTATGCCCACACAATATTCCAACACACATAACCACAGTGAAATGCCACCCTCATACCCACATAATATCAACAGTGAAATGTCACTCTTATATCCTCATAATAATAACTCAAATCATACAATAATTTACACGGAATATTATCACGACAACACAACACAATCAATTCATATCACAATTTGCCCAATGGCCACAACCAATTCCAATGATATAGTAAAATCAATAAATTTCTCAAAAATAGCCCAAGGCTCCACACAATATATATAAAATCTCAAAACAACAACAGAGATGGAAAAGTAACTCAGCATTAGACAACGACTTCTTTAATATAGGTTTATAATAAATATAAATTAATGCCTCATTTTAAACTTATTTAATAATTTTTTTTGCAGATAAGGATTCAATAATGAATTTAATTCCAAGAAAAATATCAAATCAACAAGCACATAGAATTCACATACAAATCTAAGTGACAATAACACCAAATTATCATATAAAATACAATTTCGACAAACAAGGAACGAGGCATGACAATTCAAGAATTTACTAAGTTCCAATAATTTTCCAATTTAATACATAAGGGTGTCTACGAATTTTAACCGATATAATTTGCACATATAAACCAAGTACATACTCGTCACCTTGAGTACACGGCTTTCAATCATACAATTTCCACATAAGACTCAATGCCTAAGGGATAATACCCTCACTCAAGGTTAGGCAAGATACTTACTTTTTTGAAGTTATGCCGATATTTTAAAATTGCCTTCTTGCTTGAATTGACCTACGGACAGCTCAAATCTATCCAAATTAATTCAATTCAGTCAATACTAATTATAGAAATTAATTCCATATGAAAATACTAATTTTCCAAGAAAATCCGAAATTTTAATCAAAAATCGTCTGTGGAGCCAACGTCTTGGAATCCGACGAAACTCACAAAATCTGACAATCCATTCAATTACGAGTCCACCCATATCAATTTTATCAAATTCCGATAACAACTCGACCTCCAAATCTAAAATTTTCGTTCTTGAAAAGTTTTGCAAAATTCTTGATTTCTTCCATTTAAATCCGAAATAAATAATGAATATAACCATGGATTTATGAAATATAATCACTTTTGGATATAGGACACTTACCCAAGTCGAAGTCGTGAAGAAATCCTCAAAATCACCCAAGAACCGTGCTCCAAATATTGAACAATGAAATGAAGGAAATGACCATTTTTGTCCTTAAGTTTCTACCCATCCGTCACTAAAAGTCCATTTTCCGTCACTAAAAGTCCACACCAGAACTTGCTTGCACCAACAGTTATTCTTTTCACTAAAAAGGCTCTAACTCCATCATACGAACCCGGAATTCGACGATTCTTGTTCCTATGAGTCACAAATAATAATAATACGAGCCTAGTCATTCAATCGAAACTCAATTCGGAGCTCATTTGCTTAATGCGATACCAATTTCGCTCGTTAAACAATTAACTCATGTTTCGCGCTAAAAACCCTATCGCAACTTGATGAAATTAGACCAAACTTTCCAGATCACTCCTATAATTCATTATTAAAATTTCGGAGGTATCAAAATTAAATTTCGATCTCTAGAACTAAAAATGGACCTTTGAATCATTACATGCTTATGCTGAAAACATCAAACGTTTTTAAAACTCTTTCCCGATAGCCTGTAGTGTATCAACCATAATTTCTTATACTTAACTCTAACTGCCAAACGGTTTAAATTTCTGCAAACTAGATATAAAGAGCTACAACTTTTATGTTTTACTCATCACCCAACTCCTTATAGATTACGAGATATAAGCTCCCAAAGTTAGCCCTGTGCAACAGAAATTTCTGGCGATGCACACTGCTATAGCCAAAAACTGCAGTACCAGCTCCAGTCAATCGATCATAACATTTTGTACAACTGTCCAAATGATAAATGGTTTATCATTATGGAAACTAGAATCAAAGAGCTACCACTTTCATGTTTTGATAATTTCTAGATTCCTTATAGATTTCGAGATATAAGCTTCCAAAATGAGCTCTGCGCATTAGAAATTTCGCACATTGTTGTCGAAAAAACCAGCAGTTAAAAATGATTTGAAACCACTCTGAAACTCACCCGAGGCCCTCGGGACCTCAACCCAATATACCAACAAGTCCTAAAGCATTATAAAAACTTAGTTGAAACCTTAAATCACATAAAACAACGCTAAAATCACGAATCATACCCCAATTCAAGCTTAAGGAACTTAAGAATTTTCAACTTCTACATTCGATGCCGAAACCTATCAAATCAATTCCGATTGATCTTAAATTTTGCATACAAGTCATAAATGACATAACAGATCTATAAAAATTTTCAGAACTGGATTCCGACTCCAATATCAAAAAGTCAACTCCCCGATCAAACTTCCCAAAAATTTAACTTTCGCCATTTCAAGCAAAATTTCACTACGGACTTCCAAAAACATTTTCGGACATGCTTCTAAATCCAAAATCACCATACTAAGCTATTGGAATCATCAAAACTCTATTTCGGGGTCGTTTACACATAATTCACCATCCGGTCAATTATTTCAACTTAAACTTCCAAAACAAGAATTGTTCTTTCAATTAAATCCTGAATCATCCGAAAACCAAACTTGACCACCCTCGCAAGTCATAATACACATTTCAAAGCTGCTCGAGACCTTAAGCTACCAAATGGAACGTAAATTCTTAAAATGACAAGTCGGGTCGTTATACCTCCCCTTTTAAAATATACGTTCGTCCTCGAATGTGCCAAGAATTATTCTGAGGACATTAAATTATTGAGTGTACTATTACACACATACTCTCGGGTGATTCTACATCCCCGCAATTTAACATGGGTCCGACAACACCATCTCAACTGAAATTATTCCATTTTTTTACCCTCATTTATAAACTTTAAAGCCAATTTCTTATACTTCAATTAATTTCAAAAGGCCTTATTATCACTTCAACGCACGATATTAGTTTCAACCTGCTATAGCAACTCGTGCCTACGCACACATCAACGTATACCCATAACCACATCTCTGGTCATAATAGCTGTTTATAATTAATTCCAGCATCCTCAATTAATCCCATATTAACTAAAATCTCATTTCAAATTTTTGCAACACTGACAGCAACACGCGAGGCATGAAGATCTCATAATTATTTATCCGAATCAACGAGTCGCATTTAACACCACCTGGACACTCACCTTATAGGCTAAAACGCAATATTTACAGTACGAATATGGCTAAATATGCACAGAAACATATAAAAGAATTATCAAATAAGCCTAAAAAGCATGGCTCCCCATTAATACTATAGTTGAAATTTAATTTCACAAAGGGATAATTTAAACTCATAAATTTTTCACCACAAGGACCTCGTCCTTATATAACTTCCACCGCAGCTTTTAGCCCAGTTTAAATATTTCACATCATATAAAAATACGAGGATCGCGTCCTCAACTCCGAATCACAAGTATTTTGCACATTGTGCTAACTGGAACTTTCAATTTCCTTTCTTTCTTCTTTTCAATAAATGTCGTAAACAATTTTCTCAATACATAATGAACCCCTCATTCCAATAGGGCATAAAATTCATAAAATTAAAATCAATTATTCTGAAATCACATCAAAACCCACTTTAGTGAGTAATAAAAATCACTTTTGGACTTATAGCCCTCAATGGTGTACAAAAATAAAAATGATAGACACGGGCTAACATCATCAAATCTCCCAACATGGATAAACATATATGTGGGTCACAAAGTTACGAAGCTCGCCCATAAGCGGAGCATAATAGGAGGACTCGCCTCAATATTCAAAACCGAATCAAATTAAAGAAAAATATTCTTTTATAACAAATCAAGATCATACCTGTAATGACACCATCTGGTGTAGTGGCCTCAACCACACCATAGCAATTATATCAACGGGCTGGGCCTCCCTCTCTAGGGTTCCCTCTACCCGCCTGTCCTCTACCCCTAACTGACTGTGCATGTGGGGTAGTAACTGGAATAGAGCATGTAGCCTGAGTATTCTGATGAAATCGGCCTCTCCCAAGTCTGGGACAATCTCTCATGATGTGCCCAATATCACAACACTGATAATAACCCCTCTGCGGGTTCGGCTGCTCATACTAAGTCTGTGTCGAATAACTGGAATAACCATTATAGGAACCTCGTGCCGATGGTGCATTAAAAGAACTTACTGGAGCACCCCGAGTATTCTGAAATTATTTACATGAACCCGCTGATACTGAAATATAGAATTATTAAGGGCGCGAGAATACTGCAAGTCCTAACATCATCCCATACAAATCTCAGCTCTTAATCATATACAAGTTTTGGAGAACCTTTCAATACCACATATATACATCTCAGGCCAAAACTGATATAACACATAATCCTGCAATTTGATCGTTGATAGTGGACTCTCCTCGCTTGGCGCGAAGCCATAGGACACAGTCCGATGATGCACAATACTAACCTTCACCGCTCGTACGTCACCAGTAATAAGACACATCAAGCCATTTATTGGGCGTATGTCATCCCCTTGATAATCAAAATTGCTTCCTCGAGTGCCTTGACTGCTAATATGTACCTTTAACTAAATGGAAATCCCATACGAACTACATAGTCTCTAATACCACCAACTATCTTCAGATTTACACCCACCTCATGACCCTAACACGATTGTGATGATTAGGCAATTAATTAAACCTTCTTAAGATCATACTTATCAACCAGATGTCAGAACCTGCTGCACCCCCATGTGCACAACTGAATGATCTCTCAATACTTTCGCATCCTCGATCTGGACGACACTGTAGAAATAGTTGAGCAACCCTGGCTCCCTTATAACCCCTTTGTAGTATCACGAACCATTAATGCATAGTTGATACCGAGTGCGCAATTTCATGCACGAGTGAATGCAAAAGAACATAAGATATATGCTTCAAGCTCAATAAATACCGCATGATAAGGAATGAAAGAAGTGAAATTTTTTCCTACTAGCTCTGTAGCTTTCTCGAAGATAAGTACAGACGTCTCCGTACCGATCCACAAGACTCTACTAAACTCGTTCATGACTCGTAGAACCTATGAACCTAGAGCTCTTATACCAACTTGTCACGACCCATAATCCCACCACAGACGTCGTGATGGCACTTAGTCTCTAAGACTAACTAAGCCGATTATAATTACAATTCAAGCCAATTTGTTTTTAATAGATAATCGAAACCAACATCGAAATAATTACAAACAACCTCCCAAGACTGGTAATACTGAGTCACAGACTCTAACTGAAGACATGAAATTATCTCAAGGATCGAATACTCAATACTGTTTGAATAATGATTAACAGTACAATAAAATAGAATGACTCCAAGGGACTGCGGCGACCAAGCAGCTCTACCTTGAATCCTTGCGATCCCACTCTAACTATGTCCGAGTCCGATATCTCAAATACCTGACTCTGCACAAAAATGTGCAGAAGTGTAGTATGAGTACACCATAGTCGGTGCCCAGTAAGTATCAAGATTAACCTCGGTGGAGTAGTGACGAGGTACAGTAAAGACACTCACTAGTCTAATAACCTGTGAAATATAGTATACAAAAATAATAGAAAAATAAATAGCAGTGATATCAACAATAATCAACTAGTGATGTAAACATCAAGGCATCAAGAACTCCATAAATATTGCTCAAACAAGTAATGAACACAAGTACAACCAATAATCAAGTCCTTCAAAATATACATCTTTCATCTATAAGTTTTTCAATAGAAATCTCTAGAATATAATCCTTTCCAATAAATATATTTCGAACATATTTCTTTCAATTAAATATCCTTCAAATATAATTCTTTCAAATAAATATCTTTCGAATATAATTCTTTCAAATAATATCTTTCAAATAAATGTCTTTCAAATAAATGTCTTTCGAATATAATTCTTTCAAATAAAAGTCACCTTGTGACACCTCATCTCATAATCATAAAATATGGGTCTCAGCCCACTTTCATATTTCCACGACACCTTATGCCAATATCTCTATCACAACCGCATGGACAACTCAAGTGCCAATATCATCATCATACTTTCTCCGGCACCTCGTGCCCACATTTCATATCTATTGCGGCGTGCAACCCGATCCCTTATAACATTAATCATACCTGTTGCGGCGTGCAACGCGATGCCATATAACATAATCCTCTTGGGAATAGCCACATGCTCCCAATTTCAACATAGATAAGACTATTATCAAGTTTACCGAAATAACAAGACAAGGTGCACAAGATATAAAAATAAACACAAGGAAAATCACAACATCAAATGAAAATTACCAATGCAATAAACCCACATCATCACATAAAAATTATCAACACAATAACTCCACATCATCACATATCATCCCTGACAATTGCCATCCTTATCTCTCCTATAACTACTTTTATCACTCCTATAACAGCCTCCCTAATCTCTCTGCCCTGACAATATCAATAGCCACTCTTATCGCTCCTATAGCCACGCTTATCACTCCGTATAATAGCTATCCTTATCACTCCGCCCAGACAATATCCCAAAACACATACCCACAGTGAAATGCTACCCTTATACCCACATAATATCAATAGTGAAATTTTACCCTTATACCCTCATAATAATAACTCAAATCACACAATAATTTATACGGAATAATATCACGACAGCACAACACAATCAATTCATATCACGACAAACAAGGAACGAGGCATGACTATTCAAGGATTTACTAAGTTCCAATAATTTTCCAATTTAATACATAAGGGTGTCTTCGAATTTTAACCGATATAATTTATACATATAAACCAAGTACGTACTCGTTACCTTGGGTACACGGCTTTCAATCACACAATTTTTATATAAGACTTAATACCTAATGGGTAATTTCCCCACTCAAGGTTAGGAAAGATATGTTACACCTTGTGCGTCCTAAGGTGACGTAATGAATATGAGACTTGTTAATCATGATTTAAATGATTTTAAAGTAATAATATCTCTATATATGATGTTTGGATAGAAAATATGAAGTTTAAAAAAAATCAGATTAAAGTTGCGGAAACACCGACTAAGGATTTGCCCTGTAACAGAGCTTTTTGAGAAATATATTTCGTGTGTTATATGAGGTCTTTTTGGGACATATTATATATCAAATTTAAGGTATTTTAATGTAGTTTCTAACTATTTTAATCGTTCATTCATACGACATCCGGAAAGAAATATATAAGCGTCGGAAGATGGGCGAATGAGAGGATGCCAAGCTAGCACCTCTTTGACTTTTCAAAAGTTGATATATATGTCTTAACTCGTCTCTCTCTTAATTTTCACATAGAACCTGACCATAGAACACCATAGAACCTGTCTTTGAGCTCTCTAATAGTTTTTCAAACAATATTATCATTCCGGGCACGGAATCAAGAAGCGATAACATTAAAACGATCCCTACGGCGTAAGTATCGCTATATCGCCTCTCTTTTTCATTGTAGTTTGAGTTTTGGAAGGTACTTCATAGTTAAGAAAATGTGTACTTTCTGTATTTAAGTGTTTAAATATCAAGGAATGTTTATAAATTTATTTCATAATAGTTAGAACACACGGGACGGTGATCGGAAGCCGTGAGTTCGAGTTATTTGACTTGTAGTGGACTATTTTGTGGCCTGTTTCGTGTTACCTTTGGGCTGTATATTTTTCTACAGTTTAATGGAGTTTTGGAGGACAAATGGTGTGGAGAAACACTACATAATGATGGAATGGTGGGCTGGTCGTTCGTCGTTATATTATTTTAAGTTGTTTGACACTACTTTGGTTGTCGTTTTATGTATGAAGTGATTATGGTATGTGGGCTGTTTTGTGGTATATTGTGATGGAGATAAGGTTGGAAAATGATGCTTACATGTTGTTATTGTTATGTTCTTGTTGTTGTTGGTATATGGTATTGGAGGAGGAGGGCCTAGTTACATGGGAGATGCTGCCCAAATTTACGTAAACGAGCTACTAGTTTAAGTTGAGGACTTAGCCTTTACTCAACACTAATTTTGAATCTCCTTATGATGTGGAAGATTGGATTGAGTTGTTTGAAGAATTTCTTGGAAGGTATTAAGGACTCAACGGAGTTAAGGTACCCCAAATGTCAGAATCCATTGTTACATAAGGAGATTCAATTGTTACATATTAAATCTTGAATCCATTAGAACTTTCTCGAGAGTCACCCCATTTGTTCAAATCCACATTACACCTCCCAAATGGGCCAAAAGACACGTGCCTCATTAGCACAACAACACTCCAAGAAGTAACTCTACTTTAATACCACCTATCAAATTCATACTCCGTGCACACTATATCATTCACAAATAACAACTCACTCATCCCACAATTTTCATATAATCATAAGTGCAATATAACCCGTATCCAGGAATTTCCTTATTCGAGTCATCCTCGATCTCAACTTCTGCAAGTCATAACTAACCCACCAGTATGCCTCAGCCCAAAACTAAACCATTACATATAACCATAAAATTGAATTATCAATAGCAGGCTCCCCCACTTGGCTCAAAGCCATAGATAAAAACATTCCATAACTCACAATACCAATACTCTATTACTGCCATAATGCCACAATCATTTCAACGAAACTTCTTTTCAAACCCATGCAACGCCAATCATAAAAATACCCCAAATCGTCTACTATGTTGGCATTCATTCTCTCAACACTCAAGTCAACTTTCTCAACTAGATTCAAATTCATATCTCAACGCATACAACCCGCTGGTAGCAAAGAAACTCTCCATTCACATTATAAGGAACACACCTATGTAGATTCTTCGCAGGGGATAACCCACCTTCTTAGCCTCAAATTGGTATCTTGTTATACCTTTTCGCAATTACTATTACTATGAAATCACTTAATCTTTTTGAGTCCAAAATCATTTACCAGACCTGAGAATTTAATTTGTCCCAAATTTTAACAACGTGAAAGATCCTTCAAAACATTCATACTCGAGATAGTACGTCACATCAAATCGAAAATCAAGCACTCCCAATGGTACTTCCTTTACATTTCAAGGAAACACTTCTCGTCATATTCAAATCATCTTAACACATCCCGCGGTCACATCATACCCATCACACATCCATTCCACCGCTCATCGAGCCACAAATTCCACTCGTAGGGTCATTACCGGACATATGAGTCCAATTGTACAAGTTACAACTGAAACTACCTAGCTTAAGTTGCGGTCTAACTATGTCCTTAAGTCCTCCAGACTAGCCCATCATCAAAATATAGAATACTCATCTCGAACTTCATTCATGGAATCACAAGCCGGCGATGCACCGCTGATACTGAGCACTCATGTGCGCATACGAATACGTGGAAGGAATTCAAAGAGTTTGTGTCTCAAGCTGAATCAATCTCCCATGATAAGGAAAGAAAGATGGGGAATATATGTCCTAAATGCCCTGTAGCCTCTTGAAGATAAGTATGGACGTCATCATACCGATCCGCAAGACTCTACTAGACACTTGATCATGACTTGTAGAACCTATGAACCTAGAGCTCTGATACCACCTTGTCACGACCCAAAATCCAACTAGTCGTGATGGCACCTAACCCAACCCGTTAGGTAAGCCAATTACCAACTATCCAATTTCAATAATAATTATTAAAGTGATTTAAGTGAATAAAGGTCTTAATCTTGTACAATCCCCAAGAACTGGTAGTATAAATCATGAGCTTCTAAGAATAGAGTATACAAAGAGGAAATGAAATAAATATATGGTCTGTTTAAATAGTACATAAACAGAGCTTATATAAATCTAAGGCTACCCTGAACAAGAGGCAATTATAACAGGAATGCAGGTACATCTTCAAATCCGGCAACCATCAAACACAGCCACAACGGTAGCCAATATCTGCACGCAATGTGCAGAAGTGTAGTATCAGTACAACCGACCCCATGTACAGAGTTACTAACAAACTTAGCCTTAGGTTGAAAGCAGTGACGAGCTTCTACCAAGGTCGGGGTCCAAAACCACTAGTCCACAACAGTCCATAACAACATAAAGCAAATAACACCAGAAGAAACACAGAGATAAAATGCTCAGCTAAATCATGATTTCAAAAATAATAGTTCTTCCTTTCAAATACATCAGTGAAAACCCAAATCGTTTGCCGAAGTTGCCAAAAATATGAATAATTTGAGAACATTAATTTTTCCAAAATCCTTTCAATAATAAATAAAATATCTCATTTTCTTTTCCAAATAACCAGTGTAAAACAAATGCATCACTATGCCCACCATGAGGAAAAACACATCTCTATGCATATATGTCATGTGTGCATGTCAATGCAATGTATCTCAGAGATTGCACTCATGTACTCACACTCTCTCAGAGTAATCAATCGCATTGTCTCGCATTCTCTCACATTGTGCTCATCACACTCAATCACTCAGTGCTATACAATACCTGCTGCAGCGTGCAACCCGATCACTGTTTATAGTCGACTACGCTCACTGGGGGTGTGTACAGACTCATGAGGGGCTCCTACAGCCCAAGTGCTATAAGCACGGACAACTCACGTGCTGCACGGACAACTCACGTGCCATAATATAAATATCTGCATCTGCACGGCCAACTCACGTGCAATAATAATATAAGGATCTGCACGGCCAACTCACGTGCTACATGTCCAACTCACGTGCAATAATAATATAAGGATCCGCACGGCCAACTCACGTGCAATAATAATATGAGGATTCGCACGGCCAACTCACATGCTGCACGACCAACTCACGTGCAATAAGAAGCTAATAAGGCCTGCTACAGGCGGGCAACCCCGATCCATATAATAGTAATAATATATATATATATATATATATATATATATATATATATATATATATATATATATATATATATAAAGCCAACATGGCCTGCTGCGGCGTGCAGCCCGATCCCAAAAATATCCTCACAATCAGGCCCTCGGCCTCCCTCAGTCATCAATCTCTCCAGTCTCTCTCTCATGGGCTCACAATGTCATGAGAATAGCCCAAAATGATGATATGCTATATCAATAAATAATAACAGAGACTGAGATATGTTATACAAAGAAATGAATATGACCAAGTATGAATTTTCAATTTAAAATAAATATTTCACATCAATATGACCTCTGTGGGTCCCAATAATACTGGCACATAGCCTCAACATGATTTTTAATATGCTTTTCAGTTCAATTTCTTTAACCCATAAAACTGCATGGAAAATGCCAAGATTATTTAACAACAAAATTCCACAGAAACAATTATGTCACAATTTCTATAGTGCACGCCCATACGCCTGCCATCTAGCATGTGCGTCACCTCCCAAAAATTCACAAAATACATATATTCAGGGTTCATACCCTCAACTCTAAGATTAGAAGAGTTAGTTACCTCGAACAAGCCAAATCCAATGTCGAGCAAGCTAAGTAATGCTCCAGAAATTCCATTCTGCGTGTATCAACTTCCAAACAGCTCGAATCTAGTAACAATTAATTTGATTGGGCCCACAAAAATTATAGAAATTAATTCCATATCAAAATACTAATATTTTCCAAAAATCCGAAATTGCGCCCCAAAAATCACCTGTAGGGCCCACGTCTCGAAATCCGACGAAACTCAAAAAATACGGCAACCCATCCAATTACAAGTTCAACCATACTAATTTCACTCAAATCCGACTCCAAATCGGTATTCAAACTTGAAAAATTCATTTTGTGACATTATAGAAATTTCCTTCTATTTCTTTTGAAGATTCAATAATCTTAAACCAACAATGAGGATTAATTCATGGAATATAATCACAATGGAGTTAAGAACACTTACTCCAAGTTGTGTGGAAAATTTTCTCTCCAAAATTGCCCAACCCGAGCTCCCTAAATCCGAAAATGGGTGAAAATGTTGAACCCTCAAAATTTAAGGTTCTGCCCCAGCGATTTCCGCACTTGCGGACAAGATTTCCGCACCTGTGCCTCCGCTTGTGCGAGCAAAACGTCGCATTTGCAGACTCCACTCGCCGGCCTAGTTTCTGCTTCTGCACGCATCCGTCCGCATCTTCGCTCATACAGGTTCGGAATTTTCCCTCGCACCTGCGACCAATGCCTCACAGCCCTCTGCCCGCATCTGCGCTCCTTCTCGCGCAGGTGCGATTTTGCACCTGCGAAGCATCTTCTGCACCTGCGCACCTCGCTTCAGCGCACCCCTGCTCGCACTTGCGAGCTCGCACCTGCGACAACTTTTCCGCAGGTGCGATTACACCAGAAGGCTTCAGTTCCAGCAGTCTTCCAAATTCAAAAATCAATTTGTTAACCATCCGAAACTCACCCGAGGCCCTCGGGTCCCCGTCCGAACATACCAACAAGTTCCATAACATAACACGGACCTACTCGAGTCCTCAAATCATACCTAACAACCTCAAAAATATGAACTACACACAGATTCAAGCCTAATAAATTTCCAAATTCTACAAACGACGCCGAAACCTATCAAATCACGTCCGATTGACCTCAAATTTTGCACACAAGTCACATTTCACATTATAGACCTATTCAAATTTTCAAAATCGTATTTCGACCCCGATATCAAAAAGTTAAACCCCTGGTCAAACTTTCCAAAAATTCAACTTTCGGCAATTCAAGCCAAATTCCACTACGGACCTCCAAATAATTTTTCGGACACGCTCCTAAGTCCAAAATCACCATACAGAGCTATTGGAATCATCAAAATTCGAATCCAAGGTCGTTTATTCATAAGTCCGCATCTGGTCACTATTTTAACTTAAGCTTTAAACTTTAGAACTAAGTGTTCCAATTCCGTCCAAAACCTAACTGGACCCAAACCAATTACTCCGCGATTCACACAACAACTGTAAAGTATAATTTGAGAAGTAAATGGGAAAACGAGGTTGTAATACTCAAAACGACCGGCCGGGTCATTACAGTTAAGGCTATCCCTCATTTCCTTTTGGCATGATCCGTAGGATACAAACGAAACGAGCAAATACGCAACTTTCATAAATGACTCTATTCATAGAAATACTAGGGATGTCTATATTCTTGATTCCCCATGTGAATTATTATTATATCCTCTGTTCATGGGTCTAAAAAAAAATATATATTTGATAAAGTTTGTCCGAAAGGCATATTGATTTTTATGATATTCGAGAAATCTTATTAACGTATTTCTAATGCATGTCATGAATTTATACATGTACATTGACCCATGACCAGAAGGCGTTATTTACACATATTATATATATATATATATATATATATATATATATATATATATATATATATATATATATATATATATATATATATATATAGAGAGAGAGAGAGAGAGAGAGAGAGAGATATACGCACCACCACCTGATCAGCTGGTATACGTTGATGATTTGCCCACAGTGGCCGAGATGATATGATGGGATGCCCTTAGAGGCTTGATGATGTTATGAACACATATACCTATGCATGGTATGACATTTATACGCACATGCATGATATTATAATATTAAATGATTCACAAATCTATTCAGACTTATATGTCGAGTCTTTTACTCCACGTTTCTCTCATGTCTGTGATTTACCGATTTTCATTCCTTACATACTCGGTACTTTATTTGTACTGACATCCCTTTTGCCTGGGGACGCTACGTTTCATGCCCATAGGTCCCGATAGACAGGTCAAGAGTCCTCCAAAAAGGCTATCAGCTCAGCGGAAGGAGTTGGTGCGCTCCATTTGCTTCGGAGTTGCTTGTTTGGTCAGTATGATTTAGACGTGTATTGTTTGGTATGGCGGGGCTCTGTCCCGACCTTTATGATATTTATGTACTCTTAGAGGCTTGTAGACATATGTCATATATACGGATACTGGTATGGCCTTATAGGCCAGTACGTCATATGTATAAGTTGGTATTTCACGTTGTATTCTACTTATCTCACGGCAGCCTCTCCGGCTCAGTTATTTATGATAGTATGATACGAAAAGATACGTCATGTTGGTACTCGGTTGAGTAAGGTACCGGGTACCCATCGTAGCCCATCAGTTTGGGTCATGACAGAAGTGGTATAAGAGCAGTTCTATCCTAGGGAGTCTACAAGCCGTGTCTAGTAGAGTCTTGTTTATAGGTGTATTATGCACCACACTTATAAGCAGCAGGCTACGGGGCATTTAGGACTGTCACTCTTTCTTCTTACTCTAGATTGTGTGGTAGAGCTCAGTTGTAAGAAATTCAAACTCCTAAGTTCTATTTTATTCGTTATACAACAACATCTACATCCAGAAAGACAGTTGGTAAGAGATTGAATATGGCTGTGGAAGAGTTGAGTCAGAGGAACTCGATTTTGCATCATGTTTATGATGAGTAAATGTAAGGCCTTCAGTAGATATGTGTGTACTATGACGTGTGATCCTCTTGATAAGGAGTCCTAAGGCATGAATATCTATCTACCCCTATGGTAAAAGCAACGAGAGAATCAGAAGGTAGATACAAGTTTCAACAAGTAAAAGAAGCTAGGTGAAGTAGGATACGAGGTACCCAGTTAGTGAAGATTATTTGTATTTACAATTAGAGTAGAGAAATATAAGCATGTTTGAGTTACCTTAAATAATAACAAAGATATATTCACTTGACAACACCCATTTCAGTTATGCCCTATGGGAGCTAACAAATATAATTTAAGAGAAGGATGGGATATCAGCATCCAACTGGGTTAGAGTAATCCAAAATTATGGATGGATTGTTATCATTAGCTCACATTTTCGAGGCATATTGCAAACGTGGTAATGGTTCTCCTTGTGAGACACCCAGATGGTGCACTCTAGAATAGTACAATCAGATATGAATACTAGAATGTTCAGAAATTTTAGAAGATTGGCATTGGAATCCTAGAAGGGATAAGTATTTACCTTTGTATGGCTCTCGTCCCTAGTAAAGAGAGAGTGTTAGGCGATCCGAAGAGCCAGTGAATTGAATCAAGGTGGGCTAAAAGTGAAAGAATGTTTTGAAGAAGTTTTCATAATAAGGTGACAGACAGAAATATTAGCAGGAGAATAAAAAGAAAGTAAATGAAGCATTGTGAGTAAGATGTGATAAATGGATGATAACGGTAAATCAAAACATGACAAGACTGCACATTCTATAGTCAAGTGAAGAAAAAGACAAGAAGTTACAAGCCTTGAGACAATAAAAGAGTATAAGCCATAAAGTCATGTCCCCATTTCGAGAAATGAGTTGGTGACTCATACATGATTACCAAAAGGAAAAGTTAGATCCCGGAGTAATAGAAATTAGTATAGGTTAGTGAATAAGATAAACTGAACATGAATTCGGGACCGAAGGATTTGATAATGGTTGACATCTTGAGAATTTCAGAGATTGCGTTCCGGGCGATAATTGAATGGACAATAGAAGAATAACCTTTAAAGGTCATTCAGGAAGACGCTTTCCTAAAACAAGCACTGTGAGCAAACTTAAGCTTAAGGGACTAAGTGTGCCAGTTACACTAGGTGTCACCTTTGTGTGTAAGAAATTAAATTATCCCCGGTACAGAAGTGTTACCGCAAGGCAAGTAAGAGTCCGTGAAAATGTGAAAAGAAGCCAAATATGAAGAGGTGAAACATTTATAGGTAAATCTTCATAGCAATAAATATTAGTACTCCCCTAAATGGGGGAAGATGGTGTGATATGGTATTAAGTCAGAGTTATGTGGTTAAGGTAACTATGGAATAGTAAAGGAAGAATGTGGTAGAAAGGCAAAAGGAATGAGATTGCATTTATTCAGATCCTACGGATATGATACGACTCCAGAACATTATGTAAGCATGACAACAGGGAGAGGCAGAAAGGGTTCCATTACTAGATGTTATTGATAAATAAGTGCAAATGAACACTGGATACATAAGGAGCCAGTATGCGGGGTAAGTTAAGACAAATGATATAACCCACGAGAGATTACACAGAATATAGATATGAGAATGGACTAACGTGTAGTTAGTAGTTGATTCAGGAAAAACCTAGCCATGGCTAAACAAGAGGATACAGAAAAATCAGCAGGTTGTGCAAGATAAACATAGTGAAACCCAACGGGAATTCAGCCTCGCAAATATGATGACATCGTAATCCTTGAGAAATATTCAGATAGGAGTTGGGATTGTTAAAGGTATCGTATAAGTGTTACGAAAATAAAAAAAAATGGTGCCACTGAGAAGGCAGTCAAAAATTTCAGTTAGGAATCAACCTTACGAGCACAAGGGCGCGGAGGTAAGTAATTAAGGATAATTTTAGGCAAGTAAGAATATAAAAAATTCTTTCGGGTATACGATGTAATAAGCTCTCAGCTTTACAGAAGTCAAAGGGTCTCTCTTAAGTACTACAAAGAAAGACTAGATGGGGGAATAAGGAAGAAGGCTTCAACTTAATCATAGTGACATGAGGAAGAAATGGTCCTGTAAGAACAGTCTCACAACAACATTGTATGCATACCATAAGAAAGTGGCACCTATCGCGGCTAATGAACGGGAAGAAAAAAAAATTAAAAGATGATATTTGAGATCATATGAGTTAGAGGAAATTCCAGTATTTGTGGGCAATGAGATAAGCCATGTATTCATGCAAAAAGTGGTAGAACGACCATGAAAAGTAATCGCTTATGTTTAAAGACAACTAAGAAAGCACAAGAAGAATTATCCGACCCACGATTTAGAGTTAGCGGTGATTCGTGCACTAAAGATGTGGACGTACTATTTGTATGGAATTCATGTTGATATCTATACAGATATGGATCATAAGAGCCTTAAATATATCTTCAATCAAAAGGAATTGAATTTACGCCAAAAGAGATGGTTGGAGCTACTAAAAGACTATGGCGTTGATATTTTATACCATCCAGGAAAGGAGAATGTAGTAGCCGACGTCCTCAACCATAGATCTATGGGTATCCTGTCATATTTATAGCCAGAGAAGTGTGGGATAGCCCATGAGATTCATCAGCTAGCTAGTCTTGGAGTTCAATTACTGGACTCAGGTGATACCAGCGTTACTATTCAAGACACGGCAACATCCTCTTTAGTAACTGAAGTGAAGGAACACAAGTATGAGGATCCTATGCTAGCTCATTACAGAGATACATTCCCTCAAAAGGAGAATACACCATTTGCGATTACAGGAGATGGAGTCCTCAGATATCGAGGTCGATTATGTGTTCTAATGTGGTAGGGTTGCGCCAACAGGTTATGGGAGAAACTCACTATTCTCGTTATTCTATTAATTCAGGAGCGACAAAGATGTATCATGATATCAGGGTAATATACTGGTGTGACGAAATGAAGAAGGATGTAGCAGAGTTTGTTGCTCAGTGCCCTAATTGTCAGCAGGTTAAGATTGAGCATCAGAAACCCTGTGGATTGTTACAGGCTATAGAGATTCTGACATGGAAATGGGAAGTGATTAATATGGATTTCATCATAGGGTTACCTCGTACCCAACGTAAGTTCGATGCTATATGGGTTATTATCTATAGACTTACAAAAGCAGCCCATTTTCTATCTGCCAGGACTACTTACTCAGCAGAAGATTATGCAAGGCTTTACATTAGGGAGATAGTATGACTTCATGGTGTCCCTATATCTATTATCTCATATAGAGGTGCTCAGTTTACACCTAATTTTTGGAGGTCCTTCCAAAATGGATTGGGGACTCAGGTAAGTCTTAGTACAACATTTCATCTCTAGACAGACGGTCAGGCTGAGCGTACTATTCAGACACTGGAGGATATGCTACGGGCTTGTGTGATGGACTTCAGGGGTAGCTGGGATGATCATCTTCCACTTATTGAGTTTGCATAAAATAATAGTTATCATTCCAGCATTCAGATAGCTCCATACGAAGCTCTTTACGGACGGAAGTGTAGGTCACCTATCGGATGGTTCGAGGTTACAGAAACGCTCAACTGTGGCACAATTAGTTCAAATTCTTTCAGAAGCGAATGCTTTGGAATATTCTATTCTTGTAGCAGCCACCGCTTCGGATCCTGCTCCTCTACAATTTTTGGCCCCATATTCTGGGTGTGCCATGGGGGAATATTTCCGCGATAATGGAATGCACGCATTAATAATCTATGATGATCTTAGTAAACAGGCGGTAGCGGTGCCCTAATAACTTCCAATAAATGTCTCTTTTTCCATTCTGCAACCCCATTTTGCTGTGGGGTGTATGGGCATGTCATTTGAGACTCAATACCTTGCTTTTTCAAATACCCCTGCAGCAGTTTCTGGGAGATGTACTTTCGGAAGTGTAGGTTACCTATCAGATGGTTCGAGGTTAGGGAAACTAAGTTAGTAGGACCAGAGTTGGTATAACAGGCAGTTGAGAAGATTAAGCTTATATGGGAAAGGCTATTAGCATCTTAGAGTCGTCAGAAGTCCTATGCAGATAATCGACGATGAGACTTGGAGTTTTAGGTATATGACTAGGTATTCCTAAATGTATCACCAATGAAAGGCGTTATGAGATTCGGTAAGAAAGGAAAGCTTAGCCCTCGGTACATTGGACCTTATAAGATCATACGCAGAGTAGGCCAGGTAGCATATGAGTTAGACTTGCCTTCCAACTTGGAGTCAGTACATCCAGTCTTTCATGTGTCTATGCTCCGTAAGTGTATCAGAGATCCTTCTAGAGTCATTCCAATTGATGATGTTCATGTCACAGAGCAACTATCATATGAGGAAACTCCCATTTCTATACTAGATAGACAAGTTTGCAGATTAAGAACTAAGGATGTAGCTTCGATTAAAATACTTTGGATTAATAATAATGTGGAGGAGATGACTTGGGAAGCTGAAGAAGACATGAAGTCTAGGTATCCTCACTTATTTCCGCTTCCGGAGGAGGATTAGACTGAGATATCACAACCTTAGGTACGTATATGGTACTTGATTCTTATGTTAGTTAATGTCATTGGTCATGTGAGACCATTGGTGTTATTGTTAATTGTGGCCCTGTGTGGATTTGTATTGTTGGGTTTTCTGTCTGACAGGTTGATAGTGTCACCATTACAGAGGAGACTCTGCCAAAATTTCTATAGATTTCTGGGAGTTTAACATTCGAGGACGAATGTTTCTAAGGGGGGAAGATTGTTACACCTTGTGCGTCCCAAGGTGACGTAATGAATATGAAACTTGTTAATCATGATTTAAATGATTTTAAAGTTATAATATGTCTATATATGATGTTTGGATAGAAAATATGAAGTTTGGGAAAATCGGATTAAAGTTGCGGAAACACCGACTAAGGATTTGCGCTGTAACAGAGCTTTTTGAGAAATATATTTCGTGTACTATATGAGGGTTTTTTGGGACATAGTATATACCAAATTGAAGGTATTGGAATGTAGTTTCCAACGCTCTTAACCGTACATTCATACAACATCCGGATAGAAATATATAAGCATCTGAAGATGAGCGAATGAGAGGGTGCCAAGCTAGCACTTCTTTGACTTTTCAAAAGTTGATATATATGTCTTAACTCGTCTCTCTTCATTTTCACAAAGAACCTGACCATAGAACACCATAGAACCTGTCTTTGAGCTCTCTAATAGTGTTTCAAATAATATTATCATCCCGGGCACGTAATCAAGAAGCGATAATATTAAAACGATCCCTACGACGTAAGTATTGCTATATCGCCTCTCTTTTTCTTTGTAGTTTGAGATTTGGAAGGTGCTTCATAGTTAAGAAAACGTGTACTTTCTGTATTTAAGTGTTTAAATATCAAGGAATGTTTATAAATTCATTTCCTAATAGTTAGAAATCACGAGACGGTAATTAGAAGCTGTGAGTTAGAGTTATTTGACTTGTAGTGGACTATTTTGTGGGCTATTTCGTGTTATCTTTGGGCTGTATATTTTTCTACTGTTTAATGGAGTTTTGGAGGATAAATGTTGTGGAAAAACACCACATAATTATGGAATGGTGGGCTGGTCGTTCGTCGTTATATTGTTTTAAGTTGTTTGACACTACTTTGGTTGTCGTTTTATGTATGAAGTGATTATGGTGTGTGGGCTATTTTGTGGTATATTTTGATGGAGATAAGGTTGGAAAATTATTCTTACATGTTGTTATTGTTATGTTCTTGTTGTTGTTGGTATATAGTATTGGAGGAGGAGGACCTAGTTACAGGGGAGATGCTGACCACATTTACGTAAACGAGCTACTAGTTTAAGTTGGGGACATAGCCTTTACTCAACACTGATTTTGAATCTCCTTATGATGTTGTAGATTGGATTGAATTGTTTTAAGAATTTATTGGAAGGTATTAGGGACTCAACGAAGTTAAGGTATGTTAAGGCTATCCCTCCTTTCCTTTTGGCATGATCCGTACGATACAAACAAAATGAGCAAATACGCAACTTTCATAAATGACTCTATTCATAAAAATACAAGGGATGTCTATATTCTTAATTCCCCATGTGAATTATTATTATATGCTCGTTCATGGGTCTCAGAAAAATATGTATTTGATAAAGTTTGTCCGAAAGGCATATTGATTTTTATTATATTCGAGAAATCTTATTAACGTATTTCTTATGTATTTCATGAATTTATACATGTACATTGACCCATGAGCAGAAGGCATTATATACGCGTATATTATATGTATATGGGATATGGGAAGAGGTTATGGCGTCATATACGCACCACCACCTGATCAGCTGGTATACGTTGATGATTTGCCCACAATGGCCGAGATGATATGATGGGATGCCCTCAGAGGCTTGATGATATTATGAACGTATATACCTATGCATGATATGACATTTATACGCACATGCATGACATTATAATATTAAATGATTCACAGATCTATTCAGACTTATATGTTGAGTCTTTTACTCCATGTTTCTCTCATGTCTATGATTTACTGATTTTCATTCTTTACATGCTCGGTACTTTATTTGTATTAACGTCCCTTTTGCCCGGGGATGCTGCGTTTCATGCCCGCAGGTCCCGATAGACAGGTCGAGAGTCCTCCAAATAGGCTATCAGCTCAGCGGAAGGTGTTGGTGCGCTCCATTTGCTTCGGAGTTGCTTGTTTGGTCAGTATGATTTAGACGTGTATTGTTTGGTATGGCGGGGCTCTGTCCCGACCTTTATGATATTTATGTACTCTTAGAGGCTTGTAGACATATGTCATATATACGGATACTGGTATGGCCTTATAGGCCAGTACGTCATATGTATAAGTTGGTATTTCACGTTGTATTCTACTTATCTCACGGCAGCCTCTCCGGCTCAGTTATCTATGATAGTATGATATGAAAAGATATGTCATGTTGGTACTCGGTTGAGTAAGGTACTGGGTACCCGTCGCAGACCATCGGTTTGGGTCGTGACAAGATACTTACCCTTTTGAAGTTATGCCAATATTTCAAAATTGCCTTCTTGCTTGAATTGAACTTCAGACAGCTCAAATCTATCTAAATTAATTCAATTCAGTCAATACTAATTATAGGAATTAATTCCATATGAAAATACTAATTTTCCAACAAAATCCGAAATTTAAGTCAAAAATCGCCCTTGGGGACCACATCTCGGAATTTGACGAAACTCACAAAATACGACAATCTATTCAATTATGAGTCCACCCATACCAATTTTATCAAATTCCGATAACAACTCGACCTCCAAATCTAAAATTTTTGTTCTTGAAAAGCTTTGCAAAAATCTTAATTTTTTTCATTTAAATCCGAAATAAATGATGACTATAACCATGGATTTATGAAATATAATCACTTTTGGATATAAGACACTTACCCAAGTCGAAGTCGTGAAGAAATTCTCAAAATCGCCCAAGAACCGTGCTCCAAAAATCCAAAAACGAAATGAAGGAAATGACCCTTATCCATCACTAAAAGTCCATTTTCCGTCACTAAAACTTCATTTTTCGTCACTAAAAGTCCACACCAGAACTTGCTTACACCAGCAGTTATTCTTTTCACTAAAAAGGCTCAAATTCCATCATACGAACTCGGAATTCGACGATTCGTATTCCTATGAGTCACAAATAATAATACGAACCTATTCGTTTAATCGAGACTTAATTCGAAGCTCATTTGCTCAATATGATACCAATATCGCTCGTTAAATAATTAACTCATGTTTCGTGCTAAAAACCTAATCGTGACTTGATGAAATTAGACCAAACTTTCCAGATCACTCCTATAATTCATTATCAAAATTCTGGAAGTCTCAAAATTGAATTTCTATCTCTAGAACTAAAAATGGACCTTTGGACCATTACATGCTTATGCTGAAAACATCAAACTCTTCCAAAACTCTTCCCCGACAGCCTATAGTGTATCAACCATAACTTCTTATACTCAATTCCAACTGCCAAACGGTTTAAATTTCTGCAAACTAGATATAAAGGTCTACAACTTTCATGTTTTGATCATCGGCCAGCTCCTTATAGATTGCGAGATATAAGCTCCCAAAGTCAGCCCTGTGCAGCAGAAATTTCTGGCGATGCACACTGCTGTAGCCAAAAACTGCAGTACCAACTTCAGTCAATCGATCATAACTTTTTGTACAAGCTTCCGAATGATGAATGGTTTATGATTCTCGAAACTAGAATCAAAGAGCTACAACTTTCATGTTTTGGCAATTTCTAGATTCTATATAGATTTCGAGATATAAGCTTCCTGTCACGACCCAAAATTCGACTAGTCGTGATGGCACCTAACCCAACCCGCTAGATAAGCCAATTAACCACTAGCCAATTCCAATAACAATTAATAAAGTAATTAAGAAAAGAAATATATGAATCTAATACATTCCCCAAGAACTGGTAGTAAAAATCATGAACTTCTAATAATAGAGTTTACAAAGCGGGACTGAAATAAATACATAGTCTGTTTGAATAGTACATAAACAGAGTTTTACAGATCTAAATGTAACGGCCCGGCCGGTCGTTTTGAATATTACAACCTTGTTTCCCCATTTACTGCTCAAATTATACTTTACAGTTGTTGTGTGACTTGCCGGGACAAATGGTTCAGGTCCGGTGAGGTTTTTGGAATGAATTGGAACATTTAGTTCCAAGGTTTAAAGCTTATGTTAAAATAGTGACTAGATGCCGACTTATATGTAAACGACCCCGGAATGGAGTTTTGATGATTCCAATAGCTCCGTATGGTAATTTTGGACTTAGGAGAGTGTCCGAAAAATTATTTGGAAGTACGTAGTGGAATTTGGCTTGAAATGCCGAAAGTTAAATTTTGGAGAAGTTTGACCAGGGGGTTGACTTTTTGATAACGGGGTCGGAATCTAATTCTAGAAAATTTGAATAGGTCCGTAATGTGAAATTTCACTTGTGTGCGAATTTTGAGGTCAATCAGGTTTCGGCGTCGTTGTAGAATTTGGAAATTTCAGAATTTATTAGGCTTGAATCCGTGTGTAGTTCATATCTTTGAGGTTGTTTGATGTGATTTGAGGCCTTGAGTAGGTCCATGGTGTGTTTTAGGACTTGTTGGTGTATTTGGACGGGGTCCCGAGTGGCTCGGGTGAGTTTCGGATGGTTAACGGAACAAATTCAACTTGAAACATTTCTGAAACTGTTGCCTACTGGTGTGATCGCACCTGCGAAGCTTTTGATCGCAGGTGCGAAGCCGCATGTGCACAAAATCAGTCGCAGAAGTGGCCAAGTGTGGAACTGGGCAGTGCTCGCAGGTGCGAAGAATTTGCTCGTATCTGTGAGGCTGCATGTGCGAAGGGTTGGCGCAGAAGCGGAAAAGGGTGAGGATGTCGGGCAGCGTAGGTGTGAAACTTTATCCGCAGGTGCGGAGTCGCATCCGCGCTTGGCTCTCCGCAGAAGCGGCCTGGCTCGCAAAAGCGCCCATTTGTCCGTAGAAGCGAGGGTTGCTTGTGCGACCCCTTGTCCGAAGATGCGGAAATCGACTGGGAAGAACCTTAAAATTCGAGGGTTCAACATTTTCACCCATTTTCAGATTTTGGAGCTCGGGTTGGGCGATTTTGGAGAGAAACTTTTCCACACAACTTGGGGTAAGTGTTATTAACTCCCTTGTGATTATATTCCATGAATTAATCTTCATTTTTGGTGTAAGGTTACTGAATCTTCAAGAGAAATAGAAGGAAATTTCTATAATGTCACAAAACAAAATTTTCAAGTTTGAATACCGATTTGGAGTTGGATTTGGGTGAAATTAGTATGGTTGAACTTGTAATTGGATAAGTTATCGTATTTTGTGAGTTCCGTCATATTTCGAGGCGTGGGCCCCACGAGTGATTTTTGGGGCGTAATTTCGGATTTTATGGAAAATATTAGCGTTTTGATATGGAATTAATTCTTATAAATTGTGTGGACTGAGTCAAATTGTTATGACTATATTCGAGCCATTTGGAAGTTGATACGCGCAGAATGGAATTTCTGGAGCATTGCTTAGCTTGCTCGATATTGGATTTGGCTTGTTCGAGGTAAGTGACTCTTCTAATCTTGGAGTTGAGGGTATGAACCCTGAATATATGTATTTCGTGAATTGTTGGGAGGTTACGCATATGCTAGGTGACGGGCGTGTGGGTGTGCACTATAGAAATTGTGACATAATTGTTTCTGTAGAATTTTGTAGTTAAATGATCTTGGCATTTTCCATGCAGTTTTACAAGTTAAAGAAATTAAACTGAAAAGCATATTAAAAATCATGTTGAGGCTATGTGCCAGTATTATTGGGACCCACAGAAGTCATATTGATGTGAAATATTTATTTTAAATTGAAAATTCATACTCAAGCATATTCATTTCTTTGCATATCATATCTCAGTCTCCGTTGTTATTTATTGATACATCATATCATCATTTTGGGCTATTCTCATGACATTGTGAGCCCATGAGAGAGAGAGACTAGAGAGATTGATGACTGAGGGAGGCCGAGGGCCTGATTGTGAGGATATATTTAGGATCGGGCTGCACGCCGCAGCAGGCCATATTGGCTTTATATATATTATACTATTGCATGTGAGTTGTCCGTGCAGATCTAGGTATTGATGCCATAGCGCGTGAGTTGTCCGCGTTGCACGTGAGTTGTCCGTGAGGATCCAGGTATTGATACCATAGCGCGTGAGTTGTCCGCGTATCACGTGAGTTGTCCGTGCGGATCCAGGTATTGATACCATAGCGCGTAAGTTGTCTGCGTAGCATGTGAGTTGACCGTGTGGATCCAGTGATTCATATTATGGCATGTGAGTTGTCCGTGCTGCACGTGAGTTATCCGTGGTTATAGCGCTTGGGTTGTAGGAGCCCCTCATGAGTCTGTACACCCGCAGTGAGCGCAGTCGACTATAAACAGGGATCGGGCTGCACGCCGCAACAGGTATTGTATAGCGCTGAGTGATTGAGTGTGCTGAGCACAGTGAGAGAGAATGCGAGACAATGAGATTGAGTACTCTGAGAGTGTGAGTACATGAGTGCAATCTCTGAGATACATTGCAATGACATGCACACATGACATATATGCATAGAGATGTATTTTTCTCATACTGTACGGTATCACATTATTCATGATTTCTCTCACATGTTGACAGATGGGCATAGTGATGCATTTGTTTTACACTGGTTATCTGGGAAAGAAAATGAGATATTTTATTTATTATTGAAAGTATTTTGGAAAAATTACTGTTTTCAAACTTATTCATATTTTTGGTAACTTCGGTATACGATTCGGGTTTTCATTGATGTACTTGAAAGGTAGAACTATTTTTAGAAGTCATGATTTAGCTGAGCATTTATTCTTGGTAACTTCGGTATACGATTCGGGTTTTCATTATGGTTTAGCTGAGCATTTAATATTGTTATGAACTATTGTTGTTCATGGAAGTTGGACTCTGACCTTGGTAGAAGCTCATCACTACTTTCAACCTACGGCTAGGTTTGTTACTTACTCAGTACATGGGGTTGGTTGTACTGATGCTATACTTCTGCACATTGCGTGCAGATGTTGGCTCGATGGTTGCGGTACTTGAAGATGTACCTGCGTTCCTATTGTAGCTGCCTCTTCTTCAGGGTAACCTTAGATTCATAAAATCTCTGTTTATGTATTATTCAAACAGACTATGTATTTATTTCATTTTCGCTTTGTATACTCTATTCTTAGAAGCTCATGATTTGTACTACCAGTTCTTGGGGGATGTATAAGATTAAGATATTTATTTACTTAAATTACTTTAATAATTATTATTAGAATTGGATAATTGAAAGTTGGCTTACCTAACGGGTTAGGTTAGGTGCCATCACGACAAGTTGGATTTTGGGTCGTGACAAAGTGCTATCAGAGCTCTAGGTTTATAGGTTCTACAAATCATGAGCAAGTGTCTAGTAGAGCCTTGCGGATCGGTATGATGACGTCCATACTTATCTTCGAGAGGCTACAGGGCATTTAAGATAAATACTTCCCATTTTTTTTCCTTATCGTGCGAGATTGATTCAGCTTGAGACATAAACTCTTTGAATTCCTTCCACGTATTTGTATGCGCACATGAGCGCTCGGTAATAGTTGTGCATCGCCGGCTTGTGGTTCCTTGGATGAGGTTCGAGGTGAGTATTCTGTATTTTGGTGATGAGCCAGTCTGGAGGACTTGAGGCCAAGGTTAGACTGCAGCTTAAGCTCGGTAGCTTCAGTTGTAACTTGTATATTTGGACTCATATGTTTGGTAATGTCTCTACGAGTGGAATTTGTGGCTCGATGAGCGGTGAAATGGCTTTGTGATGAATATGATGTAACTGCAAGATTTGTTAAGATGATGTGAATGTGGCGAGAAGTGTTTCCTTGATGTGTAAAGGAAGGCCATTGGGTGCTTGGTTTTCATTTTGATGTGACGTACAGTCTCGAGTATGAATGTTTTGAAGGATCTTTCAAGTTGTTAAATGGTGGGACAAATTAAATTCTTATGTCTGGTTAGTGAGTTTGGACTCAGATAGACTAAGTGATTGCATAGTAATTGTGACTGCAAAAGGATATTTAAAGATAGCAATTTGAGGTTAAGCATGTGGGTTATTCACTGCGGAGTAATCTACGTAGGTGTATTCCTTATGATGTGAGTGGAGAGTTTCTTTTCTAGCAGTTGGGCATATGTGTGGAGATTTGAGTTTGAATCTGGCTGAGAAAGTTGACTTGAGTGTCAAGAGGATGATTGCGATCTTAGCAGATGATTTGGGGTATTTTTATAGTTGGCGTTGCATGAGTTTGAGAAGAAGCTTCGTTGAACTGACTGTGGCATTATGACAGTAATAGAGTATTGGTATTATGAGTTATGGAATGTTTTAATCTATGGCTTTGAGCCAAGTGGGGGAGTCTGCTATTGATAATTCAATTTCATGATTATATGTAAAGGTTTGGTTTTGGGCTGAGGCATACTGGTGGATTAGTTCTGACTTGCAAAAGTTGAGATCGATGATGACTCGAATAAGAAAATTCCTGAATATGGGTTATATTGCACTTATGAGTATATGAAAATCGTGAGATGAGTGAATTGCTATGGGTGAATGATGTAGTGCCCACGAAGTATGAATTTGATAGGTGGTGTTAAAGTAGAGTTACTTCTTGAGTGTTGTTGTGCTAATGTGGCACGTGCCTTTTGTCCTATTTGGGTGGTGCAATTAAATTTGAGCAAAGTGGGTGACTCCTGAGAAACTTCTAGTGGGTATGAGAATTATATGTAACAATTGAGAAAGTTTCCGGACTTGCGTATGGTTAAAATCTGAGATTTTCGTTTGATGGTGACTGGACTTGCGGGAATTCTGTATGACTATGGATTCTACACTTTTGTATAAGGAAGGTAAGAAGAATAATTTCAAATTCACATAAGGTATTCTCAGAGTAAGGGTTACAGTTGTAGTAGTTTTGAAGGTGCTTAAGAAGAGTACAATTGCTTATGGGCCGTAGGGCGTTGTGGTTCTATGTTAGGTTGTGGGGTGAGTTGTGGTTAAAGATCGTGGTGTTTTAGCAAGGAGGAGTATCAATTGGAGGCAAATTCGGAAGGGACTCGGAGAAATAGGACAACTGGTAGTATACTGGACCAGTATGGTAATGGTAGGATCGGTTCTTTGGATAATTACGACGTGGTAAGACTTTACAAATGTTTTGGTGGCAATATTCTTGGGTTTGGTGACCTGCGTGGCTTGGTTGGGTTGGAGAGATTCGGTCCTGATGACTTGGTTATGCAAATGGATTCCAAAGTATTCTTGATGGTTTCTACCGGTGTGGAGAACGTGTTGTGTATTGTGATTTTCTCCTGGAAAGAAGCAAGAGAAAGGTTTCTAACTAAAAGGGTATGTAAATTATTGGTGACTCAAAGTTGATAATGTAATTCTTATGCTTGTCACATGATGGCATAATAGATGTGTTGTGTGGGATTAAGGTTGGCGTGTGCAAGGTCATGGTTTGGCTTTGAAAGGGAGGTCATAAATTCTTAGAGGGCATGAACTATTTTCGATGTTTAGATGAATGTTATAACTATTTGGTATTGCGTTAGTAGAGTGTGCATTTCCGAAGGCGCACTATGTTTTGAATTATGGATATTTCATAGGTATTGCGGATTTTCCTGGTTGATCGACTGTTGATGTTCAAATTTTGCCTTGTGGCACAGAAGAATTTTAGAAATATTCCTTGTGGGATAATCGTGTATGAGAGATGTGTTAGACATTCGGGCGGTGGAGATAGAACCAGAAATGGTGGTGCGTGTGTTCTATGGATTTGGAGACTAGGATTTTTCAGGAAAAAATTATTTCATGGTTGTGGACTGTGAAGTTGTGGTCGGAGCTAGCCAGATGATAGAATGTATTATGATTCATTCATTATGGATTTTCGGAGGGATTTTTATCTATTTGTGGGTAACTCAAGTTGATTTGGCAGTCCATTGGTAGGCCCAATTAAGATGTGTATTCTACACCGAGCCAGAATGGTTGGTTCCATACTGCTATTGTTGAGGGATGTGTCATTCGGTTGATGTTGAACTTATTCGTGCTCTGAAATGATCTGTGAGTTACTCCTTTATTTTATGAGGAGTCGTGATTCATTAGTTATGTGCACAGATGGTGCGGTTCTATTTGAGCTTTATAGCAGAATTTGAGCGTGATGAGTATTTTGGTATTGCATGATCGATTGCATAATGGTTATGTTCTTTCAGGTTTTGTGTGGTATTTTTGTCATTTGCCTCTCCGTCGTTATTAATTTGGAGCAGGGTGGCTCGGGGTATATAATATGAACCTTGTGGTAGAATCGGGTGATGGTTCTACGGTGTGTAAATGTAAGATTTGTATCTTGAAAGAAATTTTAAAGGTTGGAAATTAAATTCTAAGATTTATGGTCTAAGTTTAAATTAATGATTTTTAGTTGCATTATGTAGTCAAGCCTTATGTGGGATAGGGTGACGTGGGTTTACCCCCGGGTACGTGTGTGGTAAGATGGAACAATGATTTGATGGCTTGGAAACAACTCTTGGCACGTTTGAGGACGAACGTATGTTTAAGTGGGGGAGAATGTAACGACCCGGTCGGTCGTTTAGAGTATTACAACCCCGTTGCCCCATTTACTGCTCAAATTGTACTTTATAGTTGTTCTGTGACTTGCCGGGACAATTGGTTCGGGTCCGATGAGGTTTTTGGAATGAATTGGAACACTTAGTTCCAAAGTTTAAAGCTTAAGTTAAAATAGTGACCGGATGTCGACTTATGTGTAAACGACCCCGGAATGATGTTTTGATGATTTCAATAGCTCCGTATGGTGATTTTGGACTTAGGAGCGTGTCCGAAAAATTATTTGGAATTACGTAGTGGAATTTGGCTTGAAATGCCGAAAGTTAAAATTTTGGGAAGTTTGACCGGGGGTTGACTTTTTGATATCGGGGTCGGAATCCGATTCTAAAAATTTGAATAGGTCCGTAATGTAAAATTTGACTTGTGTGCAAAAAGGCAATCGGATGTGATTTGATAGGTTTCGACGTCGTTGTAGAATTTGGAAATTTCAAAATTTATTAGGCTTGAAACCGTGTGTAGTTCGTATCTTTGAGGTTGTTTGATGTGATTAGAGGCCTTGAGTAGGTCCGTGGTATGTTTTAGGACTTGTTGGTGTATTTGGACGGGGTCTCGAGTGGTTCGGGTGAGTTTCGGATGGTTAACGGATCAAATTCAACTTGAAACATTTCTGGAACTGCTGCCTACTGGTGTGAGCGCACCTGCGAAGCCGCATGTGCGCGAAATCAGTCGCAGAAGCGGCCAAGTATGGAACTGGGCAGTGCTCGCAGGTGCGAAGAATTTGCCCGCATCTGCGAGGCCGCATATGCGAAGGGTTGGCACAGAAGCGGAAAAGGGTGAGGAAGTCGGGCAGCGCAGGTGCGGAATTTTATCCGCAGTTACGGAGTCGCATTCGCGCTTGGCTCTCCGCAGAAGCGGCCTGGCTCGCAAATGCGCCCATTTGTCCGCAGAAGCGAGGGTCGCAGGTGCGACCCCTTGTCCGCAGATGCGGTAATCGACCGGGCAGAACCTTAAAATTCGAGGGTTCAACATTTTCACCCATTTTTAGATTTGGGAGCTTGGGTTGGGCGATTTTAGAGAGAAAATTTTCCACACAACTTGGGGTAAGTGTTCTTAACTCCCTTGTGGTTATATTCCATGAATTAATCTTCATTTTTGGTGTAAGATTATTGAATCTTCAAGGGAAATAGAAGGAAATTTGTATAATGTCACAAAACGAATTTTTCAAGTTTGAATACTGATTTGGAGTCGGATTTGGGTGAAATTAGTATGGTTGAACTTGTAATTGGACGGGTTGTCGTATTTTGTGAGTTTCATCGGATTTCGAGACATGGACCCCACAGGTGATTTTTGGGGCGTAATTTCGGATTTTATGGAAAATATTAGCGTTTTGATATGGAATTAATTCTTATAAATTGTGTGGACTATGTCAAATTGTTGTGACTAGATTCGAGCCATTTGGAAGTTGATACACGCAGAATGGAATTTCTGGAGCATTGTTTAGCTTGCTCGATATTGGATTTGGCTTGTTCGAGGTAAGTGACTCTTCTAATCTTGGAGTTGAGGGTATGAACCCTGAATATATGTATTTCGTGAATTGTTGGGAGGTGACGCACATGCTAGGTGAAGGGCGTGTGGGCGTGCACTATAGAAATTATGACATAATTGTTTCTGTGAAATTTTGTAGTGAAATGATCTTGGCATTTTCCATGCAGTTTTACGTATTAAAGAAATTGAACTGAAAAGCATATTAAAAATTATGTTGAGGCTATGTGCCAGTATTATTGGGACCCACAGAGGTCATATTGATGTGAAATATTTATTTTAAATTGAAAATTCATACTCAAGCATATTCATTTCTTTGCATATCATATCTCAGTCTCCGTTATTATTTATTGATACATCATATCATCATTTTGGGCTATTCTCATGACATTGTGAGCCCATGAGAGAGAGACTAGAGAGATTGATGACTGAGGGAGGCCGAGGGCCTGATTGTGAGGATATATTTGGGATCGGGCTGCACGCCGCAGCGGGCCATATTGGCTTTATATATATTATACTATTGCATGTGAGTTGTCCGTGCAGATCCAGCTATTGATGCCATAGCGCGTGAGTTGTCCGCGTCGCACGTGAGTTGTCCGTGAGGATCCAGGTATTGATACCATAGCGCGTGAGTTGTCCATGTATCACGTGAGTTGTCCGTGCGGATCCAGGTATTGATACCATAACGCGTGAGTTGTCCGCGTAGCACGTGAGTTGACCGTGCGGATTCAGGGATTCATATTATGGCACGTGAGTTGTCCGTGCAGCACGTAAGTTGTCCGTGCTTATAGCGCTTGGGCTGTAGGAGCCCCTCATGAGTCTGTACACCCCCAGTGAGCGCAGTCGACTATTAACAGGGATCGGGCTATATGCCGCAACATGTATTGTATAGCGCTGAGTGATTGAGTGTGCTGAGCACAGTGAGAGAGAATGCGAGACAATGAGATTGAGTACTCTTAGAGTGTGAGTACATGAGTGCAATCTCTGAGATACATTGCATTGATATGCACACATGACATATATACATAGAGATGTGTTTTCCTTATGCTGTACGGTATCACATTATTTATGATTTCTCTCACATGTTGATAGATGGGCATAGTGATGCATTTGTTTTACACTGGTTATCTGGGGAAAAAAATGAGATATTTTATTTATTATTGAAAGGATTTTGGAAAAATTACTATTTTCAAACTTATTCATATTTTTGGTAACTTCGGTATACGATTCAGGTTTTCATTGATGTACTTGAAAGGCAGAACTAATTATAGAAGTCATGATTTAGCTGAGCATTTATTCTTGAGTTACTTCTGGTATTACTTGTTTAATATTGTTATGAACTATTGTTGGTCATGGAAGTTGGACTCTGACCTTGGTAGAAGCTCGTCACTACTTTCAACCTACGGCTAGGTTTGTTACTTACTCAGTACATAGGGTTGGTTGTACTGATACTACACTTCTGTACATTGCATGCAGATGTTGGCTGCTGTTGTTGTTGTGCTCGATGGTTGCGGGACTTGAAGATGTACCTGCGTTCCTATTGTAGCTGCCTCTTCTTCAGGGTAGCCTTAGATTCATAAAATCTTTGTTTATGTATTATTCAAACAGACTATGTATTTATTTCATTTCCGCTTTGTATACTCTATTCTTAGAAGCTCATGATCTGTACTACCAGTTCTTGGGGGATGTATAAGATTAAGATATTTATTCACTTAAATTACTTTAATAATTATTATTGGAATTGGATAATTGAAAGTTGGCTTACCTAATGGGTTGGGTTAGGTGCCATCACGACAAGTTAGAATTTGGGTCGTGACACTAAAGCTACTACGAACAAGAGGAAGATACAGCCAGGACGCATGTACATCTTCAATCTAACTCCCATCGAACACAGCAACATCAGCAGCCAACATCTGCACGCAAGGTGCAGAAATGTGTACAACCGGCTCCATGTCTCAATAAGTAACAAACCTAACCTTAGGTTGAAAGTAGTGACGAGCTAACAAAAAGGTCGGGTCCAACACCAATATTTCCCAATAGTTCATAACAGCATAGTACAATAACAAGAGAAGAATAGGCATTTCCTTTCAAGTATCTTAGTGATAATTCAAATCTTTTACCGAAAAGCCAATATACGAGTAAGTTTGAAAACCGTAATTTTTCCCAAAACTCCTTTCAACAAATAGTAAGATGTTTCATTTTTAGATAGCATGAGGAAGGTACTTCTCTATGCGTACATGTCAAGATACAGGTAAAATCATAAATGTCCCCAAAACTGGGTAGTAGAAGGAAATGCACCTCTATGCATGTATCTCAAGTACGCATGTCAAATGCAATGCATCTCGATGATGAGTTCATGTACTCATACTCTCAGAGTACTCAATCTCATTGTCTCGCATTCCTTCTCACTATGCTCAGCATACTCAAACACTCAGCATTGTACCATACCCGCTGCGACGTGCAGCCCGATCTCTATTTATAGTCGACTGCGCTCACTGGGGTTGTGCAGACTCCGGAGGGGCTCCTTTCATCCCAAGCTCTATATCGCTGCGGCATGAAGCCCTACCCAATCATATAAGTAGCCATAAACCTCGTTGCGGCGTGCAACCCGATCTACAGAATGTAATCAATATATCGCTGCGGCGTGCAGCCCGATGCCATAAAACATAATTAATATAACATGCTGCGGCGTGTAGCCCAATCCCAAAATATCACTATCACTCAGGCTCTCGGCCTCACTCAGTCATCAATCTCTCCAGCCTCACTCACAGGCTCACAATGTCATGAAACTAGCCCGACAATAATGATATGATGTATCAATAAATAACTGAGACTGAGATATGATATGAATGCATGAATATGACCGAGTACGAAATATCAGTGAAATCAGTGAGATGACAGTAAGAAACGACCACTATGGGTCCAAACAATATCGGCAAAATGCCTAAACATGATATCTAGCATGATTGACAGCTTAACCACGTTATCACATGATAAAAATACGGATATCAACAAAGTAGGACCACTATACAGTGACATGAAAATAACAGAATCCCAATTCACATGGTTCACGCCCACACGCCCGTCACCTAGCATGGGCGTCACCTCCATGCCTATCACATAACACGTATTTTGGGGTTTCATACCCTCAGCACTAAGATTAGAAGAGTTACTTACCTCGAACAAGCCAATACCACTGCCGAACAAGCTAAGCGATGCTCTAAAGATACCATCCTGCGCGTTCCGACCTCCAAACTCATCGAAACTAACCAAAAACAACTCAAGTACAACAAACAATGCTAAAGGAACCAATCCCGATTGAGAAAGATCAAATCTTGAATCAAAAGCCCGAAATCGGCCAAAAGCCCAACCCGGGCCCATACCTCGAAATTCGATAAAATTTATAAAATTCAATAATTCATTCAATTACGAGTCCAACTATATTAGTTTCACTCAAATCCGACTCCAATACTATGTTCAAAACTCGAAAATTCATATTATGAAACTTTAGGCCAAAACCCCCAATTTCCTCTTTAAAATTCATCTACCAAAAGCCAGAGTCGAAGATATATTCATGGAATATAACCAAAATCGAGTAGAGAACACTTATCCCAATTCATATGGTGAAAATTGTTCCAAGAATCGCCTCAATCCGAGCTTGAAAATGTAAAAATGAAGCCAAAATCGCGAACCCTTGTATATAACATTCTGCCCAACACATCCGCATTTGCGGAAAAATTGTCGCACTTGCGACCACCGCTTTTGCGGAAACACCTCGCACCTGCGCTGTCCGGCTTCCTCACCATTTCTGCTTTTGCGACTCGCCGCTCGCATCTGCGCCATCGCAGGTGCGGAAATCACATCGCACCTGCGACCTTTGCTGACACCCTCCAATTCCGCACATGCGCTCGAGCTGTCGCACCTGCGGCATCGCATATGCGCCCAAATCCCCGCTTCTGTGGTCTTCCTCACCCAGCACTATTCTCGCATCTGTGACGCCTTTGTCGCTTCTGCGGCCTCGCACCTGCGAAAACCAACCGTAGGCACGATCATACCAGAACCAGCAGCCTCCAGTTTTGTACATGAAGTGAAAAATGATCCGAACCTCGTCCAAAACTCATCCGGGCCACTCGGGACCACATCCGAATATACTAACAAGTCCAATAACATAACACAGACCTACTCGAGGCCTCAAATCACGCAAAACCACATCGAAACGACGAATCGCACCTCAAATCGAAATCTATGTACTTTAAAACTTCAACTTCCATAACTGATGTCGAAACCTATCGAATTACGTCCGATTGACCTCAAATTTTGCGCACACATTACATTTCACATTACGGACCTATTTTAATTTCCAGAATCGCATTCCAACCCCGATATAAAAAAGTCCACTCCCGGTCAATCTTTTCAAAATTTTAACTTTCACCATTTCAAGCCAAATTCACCCAACGGAGCTAACGGAACCATCAAAACTTTGTTCGAGGTTCAAATTCACAAAAAGTCAAACTCGGACAACTCTCCCAATTTAAAATTTCGACAATGAAATCTATTCTTCCAATTCGATTCCAAATAACCTGAAAATCAAAACCGACGATTCACATAAGTCATACTGCATCATACAGAGCTACTCATGCCCGTAAACTACCTAGCGAAGTGCAAATGCTCAAAACGACCGGTCGGGTCATTACACTTCCAAAGTCAGCTTTGTGCATCAGAAATTTCGCGCATTGCTGTCAAAAAATACCAACAGTTAAAAATGATCTGAAACCACTATGAAACTCACCCGAGGTCCTCGGGACCTCAACCCAATACACCAACAAGTCCTAAAACATCATACCAAATTAGTTAAAACCTCAAATCACATAAAACAACGCTAAAACCACGAATCTTACCCCAATTCAAGCTTAAGGAGCTTAAGAATTTTCAACTTCTACATTCGATGCCGAAACCTATCAAATCAACTCCAATTGACCTCAAATTTTGAACATGAGTCATAAATGACATAATGGATCTATAAAAATTTTCAGAACTGGATTCTGACTCCGATATTAAAAAGTCAACTCCCTGGTCAAACTTCCCAAAAAATCAGCTTTTACCATTTCAAGCAAAAATTCACTATGGAGTCCCAAAAAAAAAATTTCGGACACGCTCCTAAGTCCAAAATCACCATACGGAGCTATTGGAATCATCAAAACTCCATTTCGGGGCCGTTTATACATAATTCACTATCCGGTCAATTATTTCAACTTAAGCTGCCAAAACAAGAATTGTTCTTTCACTTAAATCCCGAATCATCCGAAAACCAAACTTGACCACCCTCGCAAGTCATAATACACATTTCAAAGCTACTCGAGACCTTAAGCCAGCGAACGAAACGTAAATTCTTAAAACAACAAGTCAGGTCGTTACTTCTAAGCTATGGTGGATTTCTATTAAAGATAAAGGTATATATGACAAGTATAATAATGGCAGGGGTACATCTGTTTTCAAACTATATCGGAGGTAAAATATGAATAATATTTAAAAGTAGACGAATAAATGAGATTAACAACGTGAAAATAAAATAAATAGTCAGTTATAATTCAAGAAATTACATTGAAAGTGTACGTAGAAGTTCTTTTCATTATTATTGTATATAAATTAAATCCGCAAAAAGATTATGTCTCATCACTCACATAAATTTTTAATGTATGTTTAAATACATGTAGATGAACGATATTATTGAGAAACGTGATCTTAGAATAGATTGCTAATCGTCATCGTTTCAAGATGTTTGCAACCAAATAAAGTGATCGATTGCATACTTATGATTTAAGGAACTAATACACCTATAGTCAACAAAAGATTAAGCGGCTCCAATTCTTTCAAGCAAGTATTGAAAAAAAGATTGTATTTTTGCATGGGTTTTTATTCTTTCAAGTATTGATCGCGGCGTTAAAATGTTGATCACCTATCGATATATTGGATGGAGTTACAATATTAGTTACGGGTTCGGACTAATTCAATAACATTTAGTTATGAAATTTATTAATTATGTATAAATATTTAATTGTGAACCCAGTAACTAAGATATATATAAATCTGATAGCCCGGGTCGTTGGATTAAAAAAGAAAATTCGATAGCAAGTTTAAAATTCATAAACTTCGGATTCTGATTTCACCCTATATATATGACAAAGATTATTGTAGTTAATTTTTTCGGAATTGTCTTAATGGCCTATCACTATTCATTTTTATTTGGACACCCAAATTAATAAGGCTCCTGTTATTTGTTTATTGATTTTGGTTATTCTTTGAACTTTAAAAGGTTTCGTCGAAGCTTCTGCATGCTAAGGATATAGAATAAATTATTAATTAGTCCTTTATTTTTATTCGAACACTAACTAAACCTGATATTTAAGGCTTTGGGTTCTCCAATTGAAGTTAAAATGATTTGGACAAACTGAAAGTTCTTCCTTACTTATTTTCTTTAAATTTTATTTATAAGCCAGTATTTGGTAGAGTATTCATAATACATATCCAAATGTATAAACCTTTGCAGTAATTGAACAAATATTTATATTTTTTCATAGAACATATTACCAATATCACAAGAAAAACACCCATTAATATATATTTAACACGATAAGAAAGAAAATAATCAATAATGGAAATTACGTTCGAAGAAAATTACAAAGTGCTCGATTTGAAGTTAAGGTGCAATTCTCTTATCTTGCCCGACTTTAGTTAATAATTTACGATTGTCCTCAATCGATGCATCAAATTGCAACTTGTCAAATGATTAGATAAGACATCTCATTAGCTCCAAAAAGATTTTAAGTTAAGCTATGATATTTAAGTTTCATTCTGATTCGGACTATTTGCACATTTTCTTAATTAGCCAATCAAATAGGTCCAGAGTCGATGGAAACGACTTTTACTCACCATTTTTGAGCCCCCGACTAGTTCGAATTTGGGCCGTGTAAGGCTCATTAAAATAAAAACTATTCTATACTAATATTTTTTTCATTTCGAAAACTTGAACACGAATTATCTCTGATTAAGGATGGAAAAATCATATCCCTCCCGCCGATTCAAATTTATATTATTGCATGAGCTATGAAAAGCAACAATAGTTTAGACATCAATCTTTATCCATAAGCTGATGTCAATTCTAATTTTTATCCACTATATATCTCTCTTTTTGCAAGATATATTTTGAAGTGTACTTAATTTTCTATAAAAGCTAATAAATGGCTCTTTGTGTTGATAGAGCCCTTACTATATTAAAGGGTATAGAATTTCAAGAAACTTAGCTTTACCTATCATATTAGCCATTTGGCTTTCCAACCCTAAGAGTACAAGAGCATTTGGATTATTAGAGAAAGTGATCCACTTGTCAGCTATATAACAAAGAAAAGAGAATCAAAGCTTGTTCAATTCATTCTCATATCTATTAATTTCTTTTTATTGGCTGACGTGAGTATGAAAAAAAGAATATCTAACAGAATGGATCATATATATAACAAAGTATTTGTTCAATAATGTAAGAACTAATGCTTGAAGAGTTCTCTTGAATAAATGTTTAAGATTAATAGATGTTTTTTGTCTTAAAATATGGAAACACTTGGATAATCGTTTTAGTGGAGTGATTATGTTAATGCCACTCCTGTAGAAGTCATTATTTTGTAGACACAAAGCCCACCTACTATACTGGGCAAATATTAAATTTTTGATTATCATCCACTGTGTTATATTGCCATCATGAACGTTAATTAAGATAAACACACAGAAAACTAGGGGTGGGCGTTCGGACAGTTCAGATTGGATATGAAAATGTCGGTTTGGATTTTCGATTTTCGGATTAAGAAAATAATAATCCAAATCCAATCAAAATAAGTTCGGATTGGATCGGATTTTTGAAGTCCGGTTTCAGATTAATCGGTTTGAATGAATTTTCGGTTTTGAGCTTATAAATTGAGATGTTTCTGCATTATATAAAAATGAATATCCAAATGAAGTACTCGTGTTAAATTATCTGAAAATTCCTCATTCTCAACGCAATCATCAAAATAAAGTACTCACATAATGGAATTATTAATAAGGAAATGCAATAGAGACATTAATACGCCCGATAAGAAATATTAATAGTAAAATCATATCTAAATAGAAAGTATTCTGGCAATAACTGTCACGACCCAAAATTTTCACCTTCGGACCGTGATGACACCTAACATTTCACTTGCTAGGCAAGCCAACGTTAGAATAATATTATCCATTTTAAAATAATTTTTAAATTTATTAATAACAAAGAATTAAATGCGGAAGTAAAGTCTGAAATGTAGTGAATAATTCATAAAAATAACGGTGTCTAAATACCATGTCAGAATTGGTGTCACAAGTGCACGAGCTTCTAAAATTATACAAATAAAGGTCTGAATAAAATAAAGCTGTCTGAAAAAGAAACACACAGCTAAAGTAAAGTAGACGGGGACTTCATAACTGCGGACATCGTGCAGTTATACCTTAAGTCTCCTCTGGTAGCTGAAATCCGAGCAAGTCTATGGTACGCCGCTAGGTCCAACTCTCAAATCAGCACAAGAAGTGCAGAGTGTAGTATCAGTACAACCGACCCCATGTACTGGTAAGTGCCGAGCCTAACCTCAACGAAGTATTAACGAGGCTAAGGTAAGTCACTTACAATAACCTGTACGCAATAATAGTAATAACAACAACAATAGAAATAAATCAGGTAACTCATTTTTAACAGTTGAAGCGAATTCAGCAGTCATAACCAATTATTATTTCCATCAATTTCTGTTGCAGCGTGCAACCCGCTCACACAACATATTCATTTTCAATCCTCCCATATATTTATTTAATCAAGTATATATAGACTTTTAAATAAGTCTGTTTAAATTTTAATAAATAAGTCTGTATAGACTTTTAAATAACTCTGTTGCGGCGTGCAATCCGATCCCCCAATATGGACTTTTTAATAAGTCTGTTGCGGCGTGCAATCCGATCCTCCAATATGTACTTTTTAATAAATCTGTTGCGGCATGCAATCCGATCCCCCTAAGTCTGTTGCGGCGTGCAATCCGATCCCCCAATATGGACTTTTTAATAAGTCTGTTGCGATCTCTCAATATGGACTTTTTAATAAGTCTGTTGCGAGGTGCAATCTGATCCCCCAATATAGACTTTTAAATAAGTCTGTTGCGGCGTACAATCCGATCCCCTAATATAGATATATTTACTTTCATTTCTGTTGTGCCGTGTAACCCGTTCCCCCAATATAACTTTAAACAACTCATAAATGTAATAAAAATTAGTCCAATAAATACCACATCCAATGAGAAACTATTAAGCATCAAGGCACACAATAATTATAATTTATTTATGAGCAAATAATAACAATTATCAATTAATTGTGAAAATCGTGAAGAAAATATGTAGTTAATATTTAGTATGCTAAATGTCAAATAACAATTAAGACACATAAATCAAATAGTATGTATCAATTATTGCACGAGTTCAAGAATTAATATTTTACAAAGAACAGGAGAGAAATAATTATTATAATAATTAATTCATGATTTAAAACGATTTATGATTATGCAAATAATTAATTTGACGATGTATAGACACTCGTCACCTTGCCTATACGTCGTTCACATGTATTTCACATAATAAATAGTTTAAGGGTTCTATTCCCTCAAGTCAAGGTTAACCACGACACTTACCTCGCTTTGCAAATTCCAATAAACTATTCTACAACAACTTTCCCTTTTGAATTTGTCTCTAAAAGCGTCAAATCTATTCATAAGCAATTTGATATACTCAATACGAATCATAAAAATTAATTCCATATGAATTTACTAATTTTTCGGATAAAAATTCAAAATTCATTTTAATATTTGACAGTAGGACCCACATCTCAAATCCCGAAAAAAATGCGAAATCCGAACACCCATTCCGCGACGAGTTCAATCATACAAAGATTATCCAATTCCGATGTCAAATGGACCTTCAAATCTTAAATTTTCGTTTTTGAAAGATTTTATAAAAATCTGATTTTCTCCATAAATTCACGGATTCATGTTGTAAATGAGTATGGAATCATGAAATATAATCAATATAGGATAAGGAACACTAACCCCAATGTTTTCCCGTAAATATCGCCCAAGAATCACCTTACCCGAGTTCAAAAATGAAAAATGGTTGAAAATGGGTCGAAATCCCATTTCCAGATTTTAAGTTCTGTTTTTCAGATTTTTATTCATCGCGATCGCAAAAATTTGTTCGCGATTGCGTAGAACAATTTCTGCCTAGGTGCAATTTACTCTTCACGATCGTGTAGCACAATTTCAGCCCAGGTGCAATTTACTCTTCGCGATCGCAGATAATTGTTTGCGAATACAAAGCACATTTTGGCTGCCCATTTTATTAACTCTACGCGATCGCGTAAATGGCCATGCGATCGCAGAGAACATTTTCTCAACCTTACGTGATCGCGTACAGGTTTATGCGATCGCGTAGCACAAATTCAGTGCTTCAACTTTTGCCTCACTTCTTCTACGCGATCATAGTTTTGCCCATGCGTTCGCGGTGCACTGGGAGTTAGCCTTTTGCGATCGCATGCCTATCTTCGTGAACGCAAAGGGTAAAACTCACGACTCACAATTTCCTCTTCGCGATCATAGGAATGGCTTCGCGATCGCCAAGTACAATGCACCAGATGACAGCAGAAGCTTAAAAACCAGATTTTCTAAGTTCAAAATCATCCCGTAGCCAATCCGAAACTCACCCGAGCCCTCGAGGCTCCAAACCAAATATGCACACAAGTCCTAAAATATCATACGAATTTGCTTGCGCGATCAAATCTCCAAAATAACACCTAGAACTATGAATTGAACCCCAAATCGAATGAAATTTTCAAGAAAGCTTTAAAACTTATATTTCCACAACCGGGCGTCCGAATCACGTCAAATCAATTTCGTTTCTCACCAAATTCGGCAGACAAGTCTTAAATATTATAGTGGACCTACACCGGGCTCCGGATCCAAAATACGAATCCGATGTCAATAAATCCAACATTAGTAGATTCTTAAAAATCATTAAGCTTTCAAACTTTTAATTTTTAATCAAAATTCCATATCTCAGGATATGGACCTCGAAATTCGATTCCGAGCATACATCCAAGTCCCAAATCACGATACGGACCTACCGGAATGGTCAAAACACTGATTCGAGTCCGTTTGCTCAAAATGTTAACCAAAGTCAACTCAGTTGAGTTTTAAATCTCTATTTTATATTTTAATCCATTTTTCACATAAAAGCTTTCTGAAAAATTTTACGGATTGCGCACGCAAGTAGAGGAGTGATAAATAGTGCTTTTCGAGGTCTTAGAACACAGAATTAATTATTAAATTTAAAGATGACATTTTGGGTCATCACATTCTCCACCTCTAAAACAAACGTTCGTCCTCGAACGAAGTTAGAAAAAGTACCTGAGCAGGTGAATAAATGTGGATATTTACTCCGCATGTCTGACTCGGACTCCCAGGTAGATGCCTCTACCTGCTGACCTCTCCATTGCACTCAAACTGAAGGATAACTCTTAGACCTCAACTGTCGGACCTGCCGGACTAGAATAGCCATCGGCTCCTCCTCGTAAGTCAAATCTTTGTCCAATTGGACTGAGCTGAAATATAAAACATGGGACGAATCACCATGATATTTCCGGAGCATAGACACATGGAACACCGGATGAACCACTGATAAACTAGGTGGTAATGCAAGCATGTAGGCTATTTCACCCACTCTTTCAAGAATTTCAAATGGTCCAATATACCTAGGGCTCAACTTGCCATTCTTTCTGAACCTCATTACACCTTTCATAGGTGAAACCTCGAGGTATATTATTTCTCCAACCATGAATGCAACATCACGAACTTTACGGTCGGCATAACTCTTTTGCCTAGACTAAACTGTGCGAAGTCGATGCTGAATAATCTTGACCTTATCCTAGGCATCCTGTACCAAATCGGTACCCAACAACCGAGCCTCTCCCGGTTCAAACCAGCCAACTGGCGAACGACATCGACTTTCATATAATGCCTCTTATGGAGCCATATAAATGCTCGACTGGTAGCTATTATTATAAGCAAACTCCGCAAGTGGAAAGAACTGATCCCAAGAACCTCCAAAGTTTATAACACAAGCGCGAAGCATATCTTCCGATATCTGAATGGTGCGCTCTGACTGTCCGTCTGTCTGTGGATGAAATGTTGTACTCAACTCAATCAGCGTGCCTAACTCACGTTGTACAACCCACCAGAAGTGTGAGGTAAATTGCGTACCTCGATCTGAAATAATAGACACGGGCACACCATGAAGGCGGACAATCTCACGAATGTAAATTTCAGCTAACCTTTCTTAAGAATAGGTAACTGCCACTGGAATGAAATGTGCTGACTTGGTCAACCTGTCCACAATGACCCAAACCGCATCAAAATTTCTCTGAGTCCGTGGGAGCCCAACAACAAAATCCATAGTGATACGCTCCCACTTCCACTCAGGAATTTCAAACTTCTGAAGCAAACCACCAGGTCTTTGATGCTCGTACTTAACTTGCTGATAATTCAGACACCGAGCTACATATGCAACTATATCCTTTTTCATTATCCTCCACTAGTAATGTTGCCGCAAATCTTGATACATCTTGGCGGTACCTGGATGAATAGAATACCTGGAACTGTGTGCCTCTTCAAGGATTAATTCATGAAGCCCGTCAACATTAGGCACACAAATACGACCCTGCATTCGTAAAACTCCATCTCCCCCCCCCCACAGCAACCTGTTTGGCATCACCGTGCCACACTGTGTCCTTAAGGACAAGCAAATGAGGATCATCATACTGTCGCTCTCGGATATGCTCATATAAAGAAGACCGAGCGACTATGCAAGCTAGAACCTGACTGGGTTTTGAAACATCTAACCTCACGAACTGATTAGCTAAGGCCTGAACATCTGCAGCTAACGGCCTCTCACCAACTGGGATATACATAAGACTGCTCATACTCATAGCCTTTCTACTCAAAGCATAGGCCACCATATTGGCCTTTCCAGGGTGATACAAAATGGTGATATCATAGTCTTTCAACAATTCCAACCATCTTCTCTGCCTCAAATTAAGATCTTTTTGTTTGAACAGATACTGAAGGCTACGATGATCAGTAAATACCTCACACGAGACACCGTAGAGATAATGCCTTCAAATCATCAACGCATGAACAATGGCTGCCAATTTTAAATCATGAACAGGATAATTCTTCTCGTGAACTTTCAACTGCCACGGCGCATATGCAATCACCTTGCCATCTTTCATTAATATTGCTCCAAGCCTAATGTGAGATGTGTCACAATATACCGTATACGATCCTGAACCTATGGGTAATACCAACACTGGTGCCATAGTTAAAGCGGTCTTGAGCTTCTGAAAGCTCATCTCACACCCGTCTGCCATCTGAATGGGACACTTTTCTGGGTCAGTCTGGTCAATGGGCTTGCTATAGATGAAAACCCTTTCACGAACCGACGATAATAACCTACAAAACCCAAGAAATTCCGGATCTCTGTAACTGAAGTAGGTCTAGGCCAATTTTGAACAGCCTCAATCTTCTTAGGATCCACCTTTATGCCTTCTACGGATACAACATGCCCCAAAAAGGCAACTGAGTCTAACCAAAACTCATATTTTGAAAATTTGGCATATAACTGATTATTCTTCAAAGTATGAAGCACACTCCGAAGATGCTGCTCATGCTCCTCTCGACTGCTGGAGTAAATCAAGATATCATTAATGAATACAACCACAAAAGAATCCAAATAGGGCTTGAACACCCGATTCATCAAATCCATAAATGCTGTTGGGGCATTTGTCAACCCAAATGACATCAGTAGAAATTCATAATGCCCATATCGAGTCCGAAAAGCTGTCTTAGGGACATCAGATACCCTAATCTTCAATTGATGGTAACCAAACCTCAAATCGATCTTCGAAAATACCTTGGCACCCTGAAGCTGATCAAATAAGTCATCAATTCTTGGCAGTGGATATTTGTTTTTAATAGTGGCCTTGTTCAACTATCGATAATCTATGCACATCTGCATAGAGCCATCTTTCTTCTTTACAAATAGTACTGGTGCACCCCAGGGCGACACACTGGGTCTAATGAATCTCTGATCAAGCAAGTCTTGTAACTGCTCCTTCAATTCTTTAAACTCTGGCGGGGCCATACGGTATGGTAGAATAGAAATAGGCTGAGTACCCGGAGCCAAATCAATACAGAAGTCAATATCTCTGTCGGGTGGCATCCCCAGCAAATCTACAGGAAATACTATTAGAAATTCAGGAACAACTGGTACTGAGTCCATAGAAGTAACATCCGCACTGGGATCGCGAATATAAGCCATATAGGCTAGACACCTTTTCTCGACCATACGCCGAGCTTTCATATAAGAAATAACCCTGTTGGTAGAATGGCCAGAAGTTCCTTTCCACTCTAACCGAGGTAACCCCGTCATGGCTAGGGTCACTGTCTTGGCATGATAATCCAATATAGCATGATACGGTGATAGCCAATCCATACCCAAGATGACATCAAAATCTACTATATCAAGAAGTAGAAGATCCACACTAGTCTCAAGACTATCAATAGTAACCACACGCGAACGATAGACATGATCTACTACAACAGAGTCTCCTACCGGTGTAGATACACACACAGAAGCACTCAGAGGATCACAAGGCACAACCAAATATGAAGCAAATTAGGAGGACACATAGGAATAAGTAGATCCTAGATCAAATAGAACTGAAGCATCTCTATGGCAAACTGGAATAATACCTGTGATCACAGCATCAGATGACTCAGCCTCAGGCCTAGATGGAAAAGCATAAAATTGAGGTTGGGCCCCACCACTCTGAATTGTGTCTCTAGGACGGCCTCTAACTGGCTGGCCTCCACCTCTAACGGTCTGACCTCCACCTCTAATGGTCTGACCTCCACCTCTAATGGCCTAACCTCCACCTATAGCTACCTAACCCCTACCTCTAGCTGGTTGAGCAGGCGGTGAAGCAGCCAGTACCAGTATGATGACACGAGAATCCTGCCGAGATCTGTTACTCGCCAACCTAGGGCAATACCTCCTGATGTGACCAATGTTCCTACGCTCATAACACACATACTGATGTCATGGCTGCTGAAGTTGAAGCTGACCTGAATGGGCCGGATAACTGTTGTAGTAATTCTGGAGTAGTGATGCACTCATAGGAACTGAATGTGTACTAAATGCTGGCTGCCTAGAGTAATGCATAATAGGATTGTGACTCCCTGAAGCACCGGGAGATGCATGAAGTGCTGAATAAAATGGTCTGGGAGGATGACCCCTACCAAAATTACCCCTACCTCCAAGCGAGGCACCACTAAAACTACCAAACTGACGAGGCCTCTTATCAGACCTCTGCCTTCTTTCCTGTGCAAGAACCATCTCGATCCTCCTCGCGACATTAGCAGCCGCCTGAAAAGAAATCTCACTTCCGGCCTCTTTGGCCATCTGAAGCCTGATAGGGTGAGTGAGTCCCTCAATAAACCTCCTCACTCTCTCTCCCTCAGTAGGTAGTAAAAGGAGAGCATGAAGAGCCAAATCCACGAAACGGGACTCATACTGAGTAACAGTCATACTGCCCTGCTGTAGACGCTCAAATAGCTTGCGGTAATCGTCTCTCAGTGTGATAGGAAGGAACTTCTCCAGAAATAGCTGAGAGAACTGCTCCTAGGTAAGTGCAGGCAATCCAACTAGTCTGGCCAAGGTATAATCTCTCCACCACCTCTTGGCAGAACCCGTCATCTAAAATACAGCAAAATCAACCCCATTGGTCTCAACTATACCCATGTTCCGTAGCACCTCATGGCAGCGGTCAAGATAATCTGGTGGGTCCTCAGGAGGTGTACCACTGAAGTGAACTAGAAAGAGCTTAGTAAACTTATCCAGTCTCAATAATGCCTCAAAAGGCATGGCGGGCCTATCACCGGTCTGTGCCACAACAACTGGCTGAACTACCCCAACTGGCAGGGCTGCTGGAGCCTGATTCTGGAGAGCCATCTGCTCCAGAGCGGGAGTAGTGGGAGTTTGTGCTCCTCTCCCAGCCTGTGAGATGGCTGGTGCCACTAGAAATGTATTATTCTGGGCCATGCCCTCCATAAGACTCACCAAACAGACTAGAGCGTCCTGAAGCACTGGAGTAGCTATAAATCCTTCCGGGACCTCAACTGGTCCAACTGGTACATTCTGAACTGTAACCTCCTCGTCAAGCTCTGTCTGAGGCTCCACTGCTGGGGCTGCTGCTCGGGCTTTGGTCTGAGCTATGCCCCTACCTCTACCTCGGCCTCTAGCACGACCTCAGCCTCGACCTCTACCCCTGGCCATAGTTGCCACCGGGGGCTTTGGTTCCTGTCCATCGGTAGATGTATTACGTGTTCTCACCATCTGCGAGAGAATAAGAGTAGAATGGTTCAATCATCGATGATAGAGTAAAATCGCACGACAGAATAAGAAAGAAGTGATATTGTTCCTAAACTTCATAGCCTCTGAGAGATAAGTACAAACGTCTCCGTACCGATCCTTCAGACTCTACTAAGCTTGCTCGTGACTCGTGAGACCTATGTAACCTGGTGCTCTGATACCAACTAAATTCCCACCTTCGGACCGTGATGGCACCTAACATTTCACTTGCTATGCAAGCCAACGTAAGAATAATATTATCCATTTTAAAATAATTTTTAAATTTATTAATAATAAAGAATTAATGGTGTTTAAATATCATCCCAGAATTTGTGTCATAAGTGCACGAGCTTCTAGAATAATACAAATAAAGGTCTTAATATTAAAGCTATGTGAAAACAAACACACAACTAAAGTAAAGTAGACGGGGACTTCAGAACTGCGAACGCCGTACAGTTATACCTCAAGTCTCCTCTGGTAGCTGAAATCCGAGCAAGTCTATGGTACGCGGCTAGGACCAACTCCAAAATCTGCACAAGAAGTGCGGAGTGTAGTATCAGTACAACCGACCCCATGTACTGGTAAGTGCCGAGCCTAACCTCGACGAAGTTGTGACGAGGCTAAGGCAGGTCACTTACAATAACCTGTACGCAATAATAGTAATAACAACAATAATAGAAATAAATCAGGTAACTCATTTTTAACAGTTGAAGCCAATTCAACAGTCATAACCAAATATTATTTCCATCAATTTCTGTTGCAGCATGCAACCCGCTCACACAACATATTTATTTTCAATCCTTTCATATATTTATTTAATCAAGTATATATAGAATTTTAAATAAGTATGTTTAGACTTTTAAATAAGTCTTTTAGACTTTTAAATAAGTCTGTTGCGGCGTGTAATCCGATCCCCCAATATGAATTTTTAATAAGTCTGTTGCGGCGTGCAATCTGATCCCCCAATATGGACTTTTTAATAAGTCTGTTGCGGCGTGCAACCTGATCAAGGAATTTTTAATAAGTCTGTTGCGACGTGCAATCCGATCCTCCAATATAGACTTTTAAATAAGTTTATTGCGGCGTACAATCTGATCCCCCAATATAGACTTTTAAATAAGTCCGTTGCGGTGTGCAATCCGATCCCCTAATATAGATATATTTACTTTCATTTCTGTTGCGCCGTGCAAGCCGTTCCTCCAATATAACTTTAAACAACTCATAAATATAATAAAAATTGCTCCAATAAATACCACGTCCAATTAGAAACTATTAAGCATCAAGACACACAATAATTATAATTTATTTATAAGCAAACAATAGCAATTATCAATTAATTGTGAAAATCGTGGAGAAAATAGACAGTTAATATTTAGTATGCTAAATGTCAAATAACAATTAAGACTCATAAATCAAATAGCATGTAACAATTGTTACAGGAATTCAAGAATTAATATTTAACAAAGAATAGGAGAGAAACAATTATTATAACAATTAGTTCATGATTTAAAATGATTTATGATTTTTCAAATAATTATGCAAACAATTAATTTGATGACGTATGGACACGTGTCACCTTGCCTATACATTGTTCACATGCATTTCACATAACAACTAGTTTAAGGGTTTTATTCTCTCAAGTCAAGATTAACCACGACACTTACCTCACTTTGTAAATTCTAATAAATTATTCGACCACAGCTTTCCCTTTTGAATTTGTATCCAAAAGCGTCAAATCTATTCATAAACAATTTGATATACTCAATATGAATCATAGAAATTAATTCCATATGAATTTACTAATTATCCGGATAAAAATTTGAAATTCATTTTAATATTCGATAGTGGGACCCACATCTCAAATTCGGGAAACACTTGCAAAATCCGAACACCCGTTCTGCTACGAGTTCAACCATACAAAAATTATCTAATTCCGATGTCAAATGGACCTTCATAAAATTCACGGATTCATAATGTAAATGAGTATGGAATCATAAAATATAATCAATATAGGATAAGGAACACTTATCCCAATATTTTCCCGTGAAAATTGCCCAAGAATCGCCTTACCCGAGCTCAAAAATGGATAATAGTTGAAAATGTTTCGAAATCCCATTTCTAGAACTTAAGTTCCATTTTTCAGATTTTTATTCATCGCGATCGTGGAAATTTGTTCGTGATCGCGTAGAACAATTTTTGCCTAGGTGCAATTTACTCTTCACGATCGCGGATAATTGTTTGCGATCGCGAAGCACATTTTGGCTGCCCATTTTATTAACTCTACGCGATCGTGTAAATGGCCATGCGATCGCAGAGAATATTTTCTCAACCTTACGCGATCGTGTACATGCTTATGCGATCGCGTAGCACAAATTCAGTGCTTCAGCTTCTGCCTCATTTCTTCTATGCGATCGCAGCTTTGCCCAAGCGTTCGCGGTGCACTGGGAGTTAGCCTTCCGCGATCGCGTGCCTATCTTCGCGAACGCGAAGGGTAAAACTCACGACTCACAATTTCCTCTTCGCGATCGCAGGAATGGCTTCGCGATCGCGAAGCACAATGCACCATATGACAGCAAAAGCTCAAAAACCAGATTTTCTAACTTTAAAATCATCCCGTAGTCTATCCGAAACTCACCCGAGCCCTCGGGGCTCCAAACCAAATATGCACATAAGTCCTAAAATATCATACGAACTTGCTCGCATGATCAAATCGTCAAAATAACACCTAGAACTACGAATCGAACCCCAAATCGAATGAAATTTTCAAGAAAACTTTAAAACTTATATTTTCACAATCGGACGTCCGAATCACGTCAAATCAATTCTGTTTCTCACAAAATTTGGCAGATAAGTCTTAAAAATTATAGTGGACCTACACGGGCTCCAGATCCAAAATACGGACCCGATATCAATAAATCCAACATCAGTAGATTCTTAAAAATCATTAAGCTTACAAACTTTTAATTTTTCATCAAAATTCCATATCTCGGGCTAGGGACCTTGGAATTCGATTTCAGGCATATGCCCAAGTCCCAAATCACGATACGGACCTACCGGAACTATCAAAATACTGATCCGAGTCCGTTTTCTCAAAATATTGAACAAAGTTAACTCAGTTGAGTTTTAAAACTCTATTTCACATTTTAATCCATTTTTCACATAAACATTTTCCGGAAACTTTTACGGACTGCGCACGTAAGTTGAGGAGTGATAAATAGTACTTTTCAAGGTCTTAGAACACATAATTAATTAAATAGTGCTTTTTGAGGTCACAAAATTGAATATATGAGATAATATATAATGGGTATGGTATTGAACTTATTATTATTGTGTCACGACCCCAAATTCCCTCCGTAGGTTATCGTGATGGCACCTAGTCTCTAATACTAGGTAATCCTATGAATGCGGAATAACTGAATATAAACTGAAATTAAATCCTTAACAGTCGAATAAATAAGAACTTAAAATTTAACAATTACAACTCCCAAAACCCGGTAGGAGTGAGTCACAAGCTTCTAAGAATGTATCCTCAGTGTCTCTATATATCAGAGTCTAAAGGAAATAAGGAAGACAATATAATAAGATAGAAGGGAACTCCAGAGTCTGCGGACGCTGGCAGATATAACTCGAAGTCTCCTCGTACGGATAATTTACTGATGTCTGGTCTGATAAGATGTACCTAGATATGCATAAAAAGATGTGTAGAAGTGTAGTACGAGTACACCACAATGGTGCCTAGTAAGTGCGAAGCCTAACCTCAGTAGAGTAGTGACGAGGTCAGGTCAGGCCCTACTAAATAATAAAATATAGGAAGAAAAGTTTAACAATATGATAACAATAATGACAATGGGGATAAATCAAGTAAGTAGTATGTCACAATTTAACTACACAAAATAAGGGCAATTAACACCTCGCCGAAGGAAATTTTTTTTTTACAACTTTAAAGAAAACACCAAAAATAACCAAAGGCAATGCAGCCATAAATTAATATCAACAAGGGCACTCCCGAAGTGCCGCCTTATAGTCCCAAATCATAAATAAATTCACAATATCTCATTTTCTTATATCACCGCGGGTCATTTAATTTTAAAGAAAATATTTTTTCCAAAATAGCATCCCGTGTTTTAGCCACCCTTATCACATCGCATGGCTTCTACTAGTTTCCCTACTAGCCACGTGTATCAAGCCACCATTATCGCACCGCATGCATTTTAACACCCATACCTTATACCACCGCATGCGTATCAATATCACAATATATCACAATTTGCACCTCAAGTGCCCAAATATTTTATCTTGCCAAAATAAATCAACAACAAAAATATTTTCCACAATAAGGAGCTCACGGCTCAATCACAATGAGTACAAAGTCTCGCAAAATATTCAGCAGAATAATATCCATTATTTTCACAATACGAAGCTCATGGCTCAATCACAATGAATACAAAATCTTCACAAAATATTCAGCAAAAATAATATTTTACAAATTTAACATCTTGACTTAACATCACATTTTTAAATATAAAATACTTCATTTTTAATAATATTTAAATTAAGAAATCCAACCTTCAGGTAATGCACGGAACAAAAGAAACAGAGTTTCAATTAAACAGATAAAACACTTAGCAGGAACAGGTCAAGCAAATTTAAGATACGAAAAATATATTAAGGATGATAAGATAACAGAATAAAATAATTTAATTAATATACAATAGTGTTTTATACAATTTAAAGACCTAATCTTCCATATTTAGCCCGTGTACACACTCGTCACCTCATGTACACGACTTTCAACCCATCAACATTTTCATATCAATAACAATCCTAAGGGGAATTTTCCCCACACAAGGTTAGACAAGTCACTTACCTCAAACCACGCTTAATCAGTCAAGTAGTATGCCTTTTCCTCGATTTTTCGACTCCGATCGACTCGAATCTAGTCATAATTAATTCGATTCAATAAATACAAATTATAGGAATAAATTCCATATGAAAATGTAAATTTTCTAACAAAATCCGAAATTTAACCCAAAAATTGCCCGTGGGGCCCATATCTCAGAATCCGACGAAACTCATTAAATCCGACAACCATTTAATTACGAGTCCAACCATACTAGTTTCACTCAAATCCGACTTTGAATCGACATTGGAATACCAAAAATATATTTTGTGAGATTTCTACAATTTTTCCCAAGTTTTCATCTCAAAACACTAATTAAATGATGAAAACAATGATATATTCGTGTATATTGACCAAATCCGAGTTAGAATCACTTAACCTAATATTTTTTACTTGCAAATCTGTCAAAAATCGCCTCTCCCAGAGCTCCAATTTGTCAATAATAGAAAATGGGACGAAGTCCCCGTTTTATAACTTAAAGTTTCTGTCCAGGCGCTGCCCTCGATTTCCTGACCTCGATTTCCCGACCTCGATTTCCTGACCTTGATTTCCCGAAATTCACCCGAGGCTCTCGAGACTTCAACCAAATACACCAACAAGTCCTAAAACATCATATGAACTTAATTGAAATCTCATATCACATAAAACAACGCTAAAACCACGAATCATACCCCAATTCAAGCTTAAGGAACTTAAGAATTTCAACTTCTACATTCGATCCCGAAACCTATCAAATCAAGTCCGATTGACCTCAAATTTTGCACACAAGTCATAAAGGACATAACGAAGCTATGTAAATTTTCAGAACTGGATTTCGACCCCGATATTAAAAAGTCAACTCCCCAGTCAAACTTCCCAAAAATAATTCAACTTTCGCCATTTCAAGCCAAATTCCACTACGGACTTCCTAAACATTTTTCTGACACGCTGCTAAGTCCAAAATCACTATACGGAGCTATTAGAATCATCAAAACTCTATTGTGGGGTCGTTTACACATAAGTTGACATCCTGTCACTATTTTAACTTAAACTTTAAATATTGAAACTAAGTGTTTCAATTCATTCCTAAAACCTCACCAGACCCAAAATAATCACCCTAACATGTCATATAATAACTGTAAAGCATAAATTGAGTAGTAAATGGGAAAATGAGGCTACAACTCTCAAAACGACCGGTCGGATCGTTATTGTCACGACCCGAAATTCCCACCTTCGGACCGTGATGGCGCCTAACATTTCACTTGCTAGGCAAGCCAACGTTAAAATATTATTAGCCATTTTTAAACAATTTTTAAATTTATTAATAATAAAGAAACAAATGCGGAAGTAAGGTCTGAAATATAGTGAATAATCCATAAAACTAACGGCGTCTAAATACCATCCCAGAATTGGTGTCACAAGTGTACGAACTTCTAGAATAATAAAAATAAAGGTCTGAATAAAATAAAACTGTCTGAAAATAAACACACAGCTAAGGTACAGTAGACGGGGACTTCAGAACTGCGAATGCCGTGCAGTTATACCTCAAGTCTCCTCTAAGTAGCTGAAATCTGAGCAAGTCTATGGTACGCCGCTGGGACCAACTCCAAAATCTGCACAAGAAGTGCAGAGTATAGTATCAGTACAACCGACCCCATGTACTGGTAAGTGCTGAGCCTAACCTCGACGAAGTTGTGACGAGGCTAAGGCGGTTCACTTACATTAACATGTACGCAATATTAGTAACAACATCAATAATAGAAATAAATCAGTAACTCATTTATAATGGTTGAAGCCAACTCAGCAGTTATAACCAATTATCATTTCCATAAATTCTGTTGCAGCGTGTAACCCGCTCTCACAATATATTCACATTCAATTCTGTTGCAGCGTGCAACCCGCTCTCCCAATATTTTTATTTTAATCAAGTATGTCATATATTTATTTAAATCAAGTATATATATAGACTTTTAAATAAGTCTGTTGCGGCGTGCAACCCGATCCTCCAATATGGACTTTTAAACAAGTCTGATGCGGCGTGCAACTCGATCCTCCAATATGGATTTTTAAACAAGTTTGTTACGGCGTGTAACCCAATCCTCCAATATGGACTTTTAAACAAGTCTGTTGCGGCGTGCAACCCGATCCTCCAATATATTCATTTCAATCAACTCTGGTGCGGCGCGCAACCCGCTCCTCCAATATATTCATTTACCAATTCTTATAGAATAAATTGCCCCAATAAATGCAACAATTAATATAAAATTTTAAAACAATAAGCATTCAATAGTTATGATTTAATTATGAAACAAGCAATGACAATTAGCAATTTATTATAAAAATCGGAGAGAAAATAGACAGTTTAATAATTAATATGCTAAATGTCAAGTAGCAATTAATACACATAAATCAAATAGCATGTAACAATTATTGCAGGAATTCAAGAATTAATATTTGTCAAGGAAAAGGAAAAAAATAATTATTATAACAATTAATTCGTGTCTTAGAACAATTTATGATTTTCAAATAATTATGCAAATAATTAATTTGACGACGTATAGATACTCATCACCTCGCCTATGTGTCGTTCACATGCATTTCACATAAAAAATAATTTAAGGGTTCTATTCCCTCAAGTCAAGGTTAACCACGACACTTACCTCGCTATGCAAATTTCAATAAATTGCTCGACCACAGCTTTTCCTTTTAAATTTGTCTCCAAAAGCTTCAAATCTATTCACAAATAATTCGATATACTCAATACAAATCGTAGGAATTAATTCCATATGAATTTACTAATTTTCCGAATAAAAATCCGAAATTCACTTTAAAAATTGACAGTAGGGCCTACATCTCAAATCTCGAAAAAACTTACTAAATCCGAACACCCATTCCGAGATGAGTCCAACCATATAAAAATTATCAAATTCCGACATCGGATTGACCTTCGAATCTTCGTTTTACATTTTTGGAAGGTTTTGTAAAAATTTGATTTTTCTTCAATAAATTCATGGATTCATGATGTAAATAAGTATGGAATCATGAAATATAATCAATATAGGATAAGGAACACTTACTCCAATTTTTTCCCGTAAAAATCGCCTAAATCGAGCTCCCCAAACTCATAAATGAGTAAAATAGCTAAACTCCCCGTTTTATGGGGTTTCTGGCATTTTTGAGTGCCACAGGTAGCGTGGGGCGCTGCCTGTGGTGCACTTTCCAGAACACCAATAATTCCCAGCGCCAGGGCTAGCGCCCCACGCTACCCTGGGCGCTGGCGGCTACAAAAAATCTTTTCCAACACGAAAATGGGCATAACTCTCTCATACGATGTCCGAATTCGACGATTCTTTTTGCTATGGCTCCAAAATTTCAATACGGATCTAATGCTTCCATCAAAACTGAATTTGGAATTCATTTTCTTAATGGTATACCACTTATTCTTAAAGAAACGACGTCGAACGTTCTTGAAATGCCAAAATTAAATTCCGTTGACCACCCGAAATCCACCCGAGACCCTCGAGATCTCAACCAAATATAGCAACAAGTCCTAAAACATTATACGGACTTACTCGGGGTCTCATATCACGTCAAACGATGCTAAAATTACAATTCACACCTCGATTCGATCTTTTGAGTTTCCAAATTTTTTTAATTTACAAATCTTGTGCCAAAACATGTTAAATGAATCCGGAATGACTTTAAATTTGGCACACAAGTCATAAATAACATAACGGAGCTATTCCAATTTTCAGAATTGAATTCCCACCCCGATATCAAAAAGTCAACCCCGTGGTCAAACTTGGAAATCTTTAGTCTTTAAATTACTAGTTTCCGTTAAATGGCCATAACTTGAGCTAGGGACCTCCAAATTAAATTTCAGGCATATGTCCAAGTTCCAAATCACGATACGGAGCTATCGGAACTGTCAAAATATTGATCCGGGTCTGTTTGCTCAAAATATTGACCAAAGTCAACTCAGTTGAGTTTTAAGGCTCTATTTCACATTTTAATCCCTTTTTTTCACATGAAAACTTTTTGAAAAATTTTACGGACTGCGCACGCAAGTCAAGGAATGATAAATGGTGCTCGAGGTCTTAGAACACATAATTACTTATTCAATTTAGAGATTACATTTTGGGTCATCACATTCTCCACCTCTAAAACAAACGTTCGTCCTCGAACAGAGTTAGACAAAAAATACCTAAGCTGGAGAAAAGGTGTGGACATTTACTCCACATGTCCGACTCGGACTCCCAGGTAGATGCCTCTACCGGCTGACCTCTCCATTGCACCCGAATTGACGGATAACTCTTAGACCTCAACTGTCGGACCTGCCGGGCTAGAAAAGCCACCGGCTCCTCCTCATAAGTCAAATCTTTGTCCAATTGGACTGAGTTGAAATCTAACACATGGGACGGATCACCATGATATTTCCGGAGTATAGACACATGGAACACCGGATGAACCGCTGATAAACTAAGTGGTAATGCAAGCATGTAGGCTACTTCACCCACCCTTTCAAGAATTTTAAAGGGTCTGATATACCTAGGGCTCAACTTGCCCTTCTTTCCGAACCTCATTACACCTTTCATAGGTGAAACCCGAAGCAATATTCATTCTCCAACCATGAATGCAATATCACGAACTTTACGGTCGACATAACTCTTTTTCCAAGACTGAGTTGTGCGAAGTCGATCCTGAATAATCTTGACCTTATCCAAGGCATCTTGTACCAAAGCGGTACCTAACAACCGAGCCTCTCCCGGTTCAAACCAACCAACTGGCGATCGGCATCGCCTTCCATATAATGCCTCATATGGAGCCATCTGAATGCTCGACTGGTAGCTGTTATTATAAGCAAACTCTGCAAGTGGCAAGAAATGATCCCAAGAACCTCCAAAGTCTATAACACAAGCGCAGAGCATATCTTCCAATATCTGAATAGTGCACTCTGACTGTCCGTCAGTCTGTGGATGAAATGTTGTACTCAACTCCACCCGCGTGCCTAACTCACGCTGTACAGCCCTCCAAAAATGTGAGGTAAACTGCGTACGTCAATCGAAAATAATGGACACGGGCACACCGTGAAGGCGGACAATCTCACGAATGTAAATTTCAGCTAACCTCTCTGAAGAATAGGTAACTGCCACTGGAATGAAATGGGCTGACTTGGTCAACCTGTCCACAATGACCCAAACATCGTCAAATTATCTCTGAGTCCATGGGAGCCCAACAACAAAATCCATTGTGATATGCTCCCACTTTCACTCAGGAATTTCTAACTTCTGAAACAAACCACCAGGTCTCTGATACTCGTACTTAACTTGCTGACAATTCAGACACCGAGTTACATGTGCAACTATATCCTTTTTCATTCTCCTCCACCAATAATGTTGCCGCAAATCTTGATACATTTTTGTGGCACCTGGATGAATAGAATACCTAGAACTATGTGCCTCTTCAAGAATTAATTCACGAAGCCAATCCACATTAGGCACACAAATACGGCCCGGCATTCGCAGAGTTCCATCTTCCCCCACAGCAACCCATTTGGCATCACCATGTCGCACTGTGTCCTTAAGGACAAGTAAGTGAGGATCATCATACTGCTTCTCTCTGATGCGCTCATATAAAGAAGACCGAGCGACTATACAAGCTACTACCCGACTGGGTTCTGAAACATCTAACCTCACGAACTGATTAGCCAAAGTCTGAACATCTGCAGCTAATGGCTTCACACCAACCGGAATATATGCAAGACTGCCCATACTCACAGCCTTTCTACTCAAAGCATCGGCCAACACATTGGCCTTTCCGGGGTGATACAAAATGGTGATATCATAGTATTTCAACAACTCCAACCATTTCCTCTGCCTCAAATTAAGATCTTTTTGTTTGAACAGATACTGAAGGCTGCGATGATCAGTAAATCCCTCACATGAGACACCGTAGAGGTAATGCCTCCAAATATTCAGCACATGAACAATGGCTGCCAATTCTAAGTCATGGACAGGATAATTCTTCTTATGAACTTTCAACTTCCGCGTCGCATATGCAATTAACTTGCCATCTTGCATTAATACTGCACCAAGCCTAATGTGATATGCGTCACAATATACCGTATACGATCCTGAACCTGTGGGTAATACCGACACTGACGCCATAGTCAAAGCGGTCTTGAGCTTCTAAAAGCTCAACTCACACTCATCTGACCATCTAAATGGGACACCTTTCTGGGTTAATCTGGTTTTAATAGTTGTTCATAATCAATTACAGAATCGTCAATTAACTTCATGTTAACAAAAATCTCGTTTCAAACCTTCATAATACTAATAACAAGATGCGAGGCATGAAGACTTCATAATTATTTACCCGAATTAATGAGTCACATTTAACGCCACCTGGGCAGGCACCTACCTCGTAGGTTACAACTCAATATTACAACACGAATTTGGCAAGTATACAAAGAGAATTTCATATAAATATTTTAAAATAAGACTAGCAGGCATGACTACCTATTAGTACTATAGTACAAATTTAATTTCACAAGGGAGGATTTAAACACAATGGTTTTTATCACAAGGATCTCGTCCTTATATAACTTCCACTGCAGCTCGTAGCCCAGTTTAAACATATCATTTTATATTAAAATGCGAGGATCTCGTTCTCAGTTTTGAATCACAAGTAATATGCACATCGTGCCAATCAAAAATTTCCATTTTCTCCTTTTAAATAACTTTCGTTAAACAAAATCACAACACATAATGAACCCCACACCGGTAGGGCATATAATTCATAATTTGTAATTAATTATCCAAAAATACATCAGAACATACCGAAATAAGTACTAGAAAGGCACCTTTATCCTCACAGATCTTATTAGAGTCCATCATGGAATGATAGGTGTAGTTATCTCCAGAAAACCTCCCAACAGAAGTAGACACATAAGTAGATTATAGAATTACGAAGCCCACTCATAAGTGGGACACAATAGGAGGACTCGTCTCGATACTCAGAACCAAATCAAGTTAAGAAAATTATTTCTTTATATTAAATCAAGGTCGCGCCTGTAACGACACCATCTGATGTATCGACCTCCGCTATACCATAAAACAATTGTAACAATGGCTGGGTCTCCACCTCTAGGACGCCTTCTACCCGCCTGTCCTCCACCCTTAACTGGTCGTGTGGGTGGTGTAGTAACTGCAATGGGGCACGTAGCCTGAGTGCTTTGATGAAATATGTCTCTCCCAAGTCTGGGACAATTTTCTCATGATGTGCCTAGTATCACCACATTCATAACAACCCATTTGCGAGTTTGGCTGCTCATACTGAGTCTGTGCCAAATAACTGAAACAACCATTGTAGAACACTTATGTCAGTGGTGCATTAAAAGAACTTACTAGAGCACCTCGATTAATCCTATGTGCGAACTGGTCTAGCCGACTGCCCGAGCCCCGCCATAATGATTTATACTCGCAGAGTAGAATCCACTGAATCCCCCAGAACCTCGAGACATCTTGGTCTCCTTAGTTTCCTTTTTCCTCACCCCGAACACGTTCTAATATCTTGGCAATTTTTACCACTAGTGGAAATGAAATATCAGCCTGTAGCTCCCGATTCATACAAAATTTTACGATCATAATTGAGTCCTTTAATGATTATGTGGACTCGCTCTCTGGCTGTAGGAAGCAAAGTAGGAATATGACAGGCTAACTTATTGAACCTGATGGCATATTATGACACCGTCATGGTGACCTGACGCAATCATTCAAACCCTATGCGCCATGCATTACGGAGAGTCCGGGAAACAAACTCTTTCAAAAGTATTCCTGAGAACTGAGCCAAGTGGGCGGTGTTGTATTGGCTGGTATGCCCTCTTCATAGGCTTGCCACAGACACCTGTGGAGAATTATCTCTCCCAAGGCCAATTTCTTCTTTTGTTATGCTGACTCAACACTGTTGAGCTGACCCATTTCTTAACATACTCTTCGATTCTTCTTTGGGCTAGACTTTACCCTTATTTATATACAATGATCACAAAAGTAGAGCTCCATACAGACAATTCTTTGTCCAGAATCTCGTCAACCACTGTACTTCCTCCGAAGCACCCCAAAATCCGCAACCGTGGCGTCCATGCCGAGTAGGCCTTCTGTAAATTTAATATTGTTTCTTTAACTCCTTTAGTACTGAAGTATAAGATTATTTCGGAAGCGGGCATACCGCAAGTCCCAACCTTATTCTCTACAAGATCTCGGGCCTTAAACACATGTAAATTTTGGGAGAACCTTTTAGTACCACATATAAACATTTCAGGCCAAAACTGATGTAACACACGACTCGAAATCCATTCATTGATAGTGGACTCCCCCACTCGGCGCGAAGTCATAGTTCACCTCGTCCGATGGTCCACAATATTAACCTTCACAACTCGCATAAATCAACCAGATGCCAAGGTACGTTTCATCCCCCATATTATTCACTGGGTGATCTCCTTATACGTCCGCATCTTCAGTCGGAATCACACGTTGAGGCAATATTTGAGCATCTCTGGCTCCCTCGTAGTTCATCTGCGGCATCACGAACCGTCAACGCACAAGTGATACCGAGAGCGCAATGTCATACACGAGTATATACAAAGGAATGTGAGATATAGGTTTCGAGCAAGATCAATGTCGCATGATAAGGAATGAAAGAGGTGATATTGTTCCTAAACTTCATAGCCTCTGAGAGATAAGTACAGACGTCTCCGTACTGATACTTCAGACTCTACTAAGCTTGCTCGTGACTCGTGAGACCTATGTAATCTAGTGCTCTGATACCAACTGTCACGACCCAAAATTCCCACCTTCGGACCGTGACTAGGCGAGCCAACGTTAAAATAATATTAACCATTTTTAAACAATTTTTAAATTTATTAATAATAAAGAAACAAATGCGGAAGTAAGGTCTGAAATATAGAGAATAATCCATAAAACTAACGGCGTCTAAATACCATCTCAGAATTGGTGTCATAAGTGCACGAGCTTCTAGAATAATAAAAATAAAGGTCTGAATAAAATAAAACTGTCTAGAAATAAACACACAGCTAAGGTACAGTAGACGGGGACTTCAGAACTGCGAATGCCGTGCAGTTATACCTCAAGTCTCCTCTGAGTAGCTGAAATCCGAGCAAGTCTATGGTACGCCGCTGGGACCAACTCCGAAATCTGCACAAGAAGTGCAGAGTGTAGTATCAGTACAACCGACCCCATGTACTGGTAAGTGCTGAGCCTAACCTCGACGAAGTAGTGACGAGGCTAAGGCGGTTCACTTACATTAACCTGTACGCAATATTAGTAACAACATCAATAATAGAAATAAATCAGGTAACTCATTTATAATGGTTGAAGCCAACTCAGCAGTTATAACCAATTATCATTTCCATAAATTCTGTTGCAGCGTGCAACCCGCTCTCACAATATATTCACATTCAATTCTGTTGCAGCGTGCAACCCGCTCTCCCAATATTTTTCTTTTAATCAATTATGTCATATATTTATTTCAATCAAGTATATATATAGACTTTTAAATAATTCTGTTACGGCGTGCAATCCGATCCCCCAATATTGACTTCTCTATAAGTCTATTGCGGCGTGCAACCCGATCCTCAAATATTAACTTTTTAACAAGTCTGTTGCGGCGTGCAACCCGATCCTCCAATATGGACTTTTAAACAAGTCTGTTGCGGCGTGCAACCCGATCCTCCAATATGGACTTTTAAACAAGTCTGTTGCGGCGTGTAACCCGATCCTCCAATATATTCATTTCAATCAACTCTGGTGCGGCGCGCAACTCGCTCCTCCAATATATTCATTTACCAATTCTTATAGTATAAATTGCCCCAATAAATGCAACAATTAATATAAAATTTTAAAATAACAAGCATTCAATAGTTATGATTTAATTATGAAACAAGCAATGACAATTAGCAATTTATTATGAAAATCGGGGAGAAAATAGATAGTTTAATATTTAATATGCTAAATGTCAAGTAGCAATTAATACACATAAATCAAATAGCATGTAACAATTATTGTAGGAATTCAAGAATTAATATTTGTCAAGAAAAAGGAAAGAAATAATTATTATAACAATTAATTCGTGTCTTAGAACAATTTATGATTTTTAAATAATTATGCAAATAATTAATTTGATAACGTATAGACATTCGTCACCTCGCCTATACGTCGTTCACATGCATTTCACATAACAAATAATTTAAGGGTTCTATTCCCTCAAGTCAAGGTTAACCACGACACTTACCTCGCTATGCAAATTTCAATAAATTGCTCGACCACAGCTTTTCCTTTTAAATTTGTCTCCAAAAGCTTCAAATCTATTCACAAATAATTCGATATACTCAATACAAATCGTAGGAATTAATTCCATATGAATTTACTAATTTTCCGGATAAAAATCCGAAATTCACTTTAAAAATTGGTAGTGGGGCCCACATCTCAAATCTCGAAAAAACTTACTAAATCCGAACACCCATTCCGAGATGAGTCCAACCATATAAAAATTATCAAATTCCGACATCGGATTGACCTTCGAATCTTCGTTTAACATTTTTGGAAGGTTTTGTAAAAATCTGATTTTTCTTCAATAAATTCATGGATTCATGATGTAAATGAGTATGGAATCAAGAAATATAATCAATATAGGATAAGGAACACTTACCCCAATTTTTTCCTGTGAAAATCGCCTAAATCAAGCTCCCCAAACTCAAAAATAAGTAAAATAGCTAAACTCCCCGTTTTATGGGGTTTCTGGCGTTTTCGAGCGCCACAGGTAGCGTGGGGCGCTGCCTGTGGTGCACTTTCCAGAACACCAATAATTCCCAGTGCCAGGGCTAGCGCCCCACACTACCCTGGGCGCTGGCGGCTACGAAATATCTTTCCCGACACGAAAATGGGCATAACTCTCTCATACGATGTCCGAATTCGACGATTCTTTTTGCTATGGCTCCAAAATTTCAATACGGATCTAATGCTTCCATCAAAACTGAATTTGGAATTCATTTTCTTAATGGGATACCACTTATTCTTGAAGAAACGACGTCGAACGTTCTTGAAATGCCAAAATTAAATTCCGTTGACCACCCGAAATCCACCCGAGACCCTCGAGATCTAAACCAAATATATCAACAAGTCCTAAAACATTATACGGAATTACTCGGGGTCTCATATCACTTCAAACGATGCTGAAATTATAATTCACACCTCGATTCGATCTTTTGAGTTTCCAAATTTTTTAATTTACAAATCTTGTGCCAAAATATGTTAAATGAATCCGGAATGACTTTAAATTTGGCACACAAGTCATAAATGACATAACAGAGCTATTCCAATTTCCAGAATTGAATTCCAACCCCGATATCAAAAAGTCAACCCCGTGGTCAAACTTGGAAATCTTTACTCTTTAAATTACTAGTTTCCGTTAAATGGCTATAACTTGAGCTAGGGACCTCCAAATTAAATTTAGGGCATATGCCCAAGTTCCAAATCATGATACGGAGCTAGCGGAACTGTCAAAACATTTATCCGGGTCCGTTTGCTCAAAATATTGACCAAAGTCAACTCAGTTGAGTTTTAAGGCTCTATTTCACATTTTAATCCATTTTTTTCATATGAAAACTTTCCGAAAAATTTTATGGACTGCGCACGCAAGTCGAGGAATGATAAATGGTGCTCGAGGTCTTAGAACACATAATTACTTATTAAATTTAGAGATGACATTTTGGGTCATCACAGTTACATTCTCCCTCTCTTAAGCAAACGTTCGTCCTCGAAAGGGTTTAGAATATATACCTGGAGTGGTGAAAAGATGAGGATAACAGCTGCGCATATCATGCTCGGTCTCCCAAGTCACCTCCTCGATCGGATGAACCCTCCAATGTACTTTCACTGAAGCAATGCTCTTTGATCTTAGCTTTCTAACTTGACTGTCCAAAATGGCCAACGGTTCCTCGACATAAGATAGATCCTTGAGGGTAACAATTGGTCCCAAGCACCCCTAAAATCTATCACACACGCACGAAGCATATCCTCCAATATCTGGATAGTGCGCTCTGACTGTCCGTCCGTCTGAGGCTAAAATGTTGTACTCAACTCTACCCGAGTACCAAACTCACGCTGTACGACCCTCTAGAACGGTTATGTAAACAAAGTACCCCGGTCAGAGTGATAGATACCGGTATGCCATGAAGCCTAACAATCTCGGGAATAAAAACCCGAGTCAGCTGCTCCGAAGAGTAAGTATTAACCACCGGAATAAAATGAGCTGACTTGGTCAATCTATCCACAATCACCCAAACTGCATCGAACTTCCTCTGAATCCGTGGGAGCCCAACAACGAAATCTATAGTGATCCGCTCCCATTTCCATTCTGGAATCTCTAACTTCTGAAGCAATCCACCCGGTCGCTGATGCTCATACTTCACCTGTTGACAATTTAGGCACCGAGCTACATACTCCACTATATCTTTCTTCATCCACCTCCACCAATAGTGCTGTCTCAAGTCCTGATACATCTTTGTAGCACCCGGATGAATGGAGTACCACGAACTATGAGCCTTCTAGAGAATCATCTCACGCAAGCCATCTAGATTGGGTACATATAGCCTGCCCTGCATCCGTAATACACCGTCATCTCCAATAGTGACTTCCTTGGCATCACCGTGCTAAACTGTGTCCTTAAGGACAATCAGATGAGGGTCATCATACCGACATTCTCTGATACGATCATAAAGAGAAGACTGATAAACCACACAGGCCAAAACTCGGCTCGACTCGGAAACATCCAATCTAATAAATTGGTTGGCCAAGGCCTGAACATCCAAGGCTAAAGGCCTCTCTGCTACCGGTAAATATGCTAAGCTGCACAAACTTTACGCCTTACGACTCAAGGCATAGGCAACTACATTGGCCTTCCCGGGGTGATAGAGAATGGTGATATCATAATCCTTAAGCAACTCCAACCACCTTCGCTACCGCAAGTTAAGATCCTTCTGTTTAAACAGATGTTGTAGACTCTGGTGATCGGTATAAACCTCACAATAAACACCGTACAAATAATGCCGCCAAATCTTCAAGGCATGAACAATAGCTTCTAACTCAAGGTCGTGGACTGGATAATTCTTCTCATGTACCTTGAACTGTCTGGACGCATAGGCAATCACCTTACCGTCTTGCATCAACACTGCGCCGAGACCAATGCACGACGCATCACAATACACAGTATAAGACCCTGAACCTGTAGACAATACCAATACTAGGGTTTTAGTCAAAGATGTCTTGAGCTTTTGAAAGCTCTCCTCATATTCCTTGGTCCACCTTAACAGAGCACCCTTATAGGTCAATTTAGTCATAGGTGCAACAATAAAAGTAAAACCCTCTGCAAATCGGCAATAGTACCTCGCCAAGCCAAGAAAACTCCGGATCTCAGTAGCTGATGACGGTCTAGGACAACTCTGCACTGCTTCAATTTTCTTCGGATCTACTTGGATCCACTTGTTCGTTACCACATGACCAAAAAATCCTATTGAACCAAGCCAGAATTCACACTTTAAAAATTTTGCATACAACTTCTATTCTCTCAAAGTCTGAAGCACAGTTCTCAGGTGTTGTTCATGATCCTCAAGATTTTGGGAATACACCAGAATGTCGTCAATATACACAATGACGAAAGAATTAAGATAGGGCTGAAATACACTATTCATTAAGTGCATAAATGTTGTTGGGGGCATTGGTCAGCCCAAAAGACATTACAAGGAACTCGTAATGACCATACCGAGTCCTTAAAGCAGTCTTCGGGATATCCGTTTCCTGAATCTTCAACTAATGATAGCCTGAACGTAAGTCAATCTTAGAGAACACTCTCGCACCCTGAAGCTGATCAAATAGGTCATCAATACGTAGCAATGGATACATGTTCCTCACTGTAACCTTGTTCAGCTGGAGGTAATCAATACACATCTGCATAGAGCTATTGGTTTTCTTCACAAATAAGACAGGAGCACCCCAAGGCGATATACTGGGCCGAACAAAACCCTTATCAAGTAGCTCCTGTAACTGCTCCTTTAATTCCTTCAATTCTGCTGGGGCCATACGATATGGTGGAATAGAAATAGGTTGAGTTCCCGGTAACAAATCAATGCCAAAGTCAATATCCCTGTCGGGTGGCATACCCGGAAGATCCGCTGGAAATACATTAGGAAAGTTCCTTACTATATGAACTGACTCCACGGTAGGAGTATCAATACTAATATCTCTCACATAGGCCAGATACGCATCACACCCCTTCTCAACCATTCTTTGAGCCTTAAGAAATGAAACAACCCTGCTAGGAACATGATCCAAGGTACCTCTACACTCTAGCCACGGTAGACCTAGCATAGCCAACGTCACCGTCTTGGCGTAATAATCAAGAATAGCGTGATAGGGCGTCAACCAGTCCGTGCCCAAAATAATATCGAAATCCACCATACTGAGCAATAATAAATCTACTATGGTCTCAAAACCACTTATAATAATCAAACACGACTGATTCATGCGGTCAACAATAATAGATTCACCCACGAGTATAGATACATAAATAGAAGAACTCAGAGAATCACGGGATACACCTAAATACGGGGAAAAATAAGATGACACATAAGAATAAGTGGAGGCCTAGATCAAATAAGACTGATGCATCTTTATGACAGACCGGAACAATACATGTGATAACAGAATCGGATGCAACTGCCTCCGTCCTAGCAGGAAGGACATAATATCTGGCATGGCCTCCCCCTCTAGGGCGACCTCTACTTGTCCGACCTCCACCTCCAGCTGGTTGTGCAGGTGGAGTAGCAACTGGTGCAGTGATCATGGCCTGAGAAGCCTTAGGGCCCTGTGGAATATGTGGGGCCTGATAAATTTGTGGAGGTTCACCCCTCCTAATTCTGGGGAAATCCCTCATGATATGACGAGTGTCATCACATTCAAAACAAGCCCTCAGAGGACATGGCTGCTGGGACTGGTTCGGGCCTGATCGGCTGGACTGACCGCTAAAAGCACCCCGTGCAGGAGGTACAATAGACATTGGCGGTGCATAATATTGAACCTGGAGTTTGGGAGTAGCCGGAATACCGCTGGAAGCTGGAAGTGCTGAATGAATAGGATGACTCATATAGCCTCTACCATGATGGACTGCAACTGTGGCACGAGAATTGTTATATGTGCCAGAATCTCGAGGTCTCTTAACTTCCCTCTCTTCTCTTTCCCGAGTCCGCATACCCTCCAATCTCCTAGCAATTGACACCACATGTTGGTATGTGATGTCTATCTCCAGTTCTAGGGCCATACTGAATCTGATACTAGGGTGGAGCCCCTCAATAAATCGATGAACTCGCTCTCAAACAGTAGCAACTAAGGCTAGTGCATGCCTAGCCAAATCACTGAATCGGACCGTATATTCTGACACGATCATAGAACCCTGGTGCAGCTACTCAAACTTTGTGCGCCATGCATCTCTAAGACACTGAGGAACATACTCCCTCAAGAACATATCTGAGAATTGAGTCTAAGTGAGTGAAGCTGCCTCAGCCGGACTATCCAACTCATATGCTTGCTACCACTGGTAGGCCGCTCCTCTAAGCTGGAATGCTATGAAAGAAATCCTGCTAGAATCTACAATACCCATAGTACGGAGGATACAGTGACATTCCTCAAGAAAACCCTAAGCATCTTCTGAAGCTAAACCGCTGAAAGTGGGAGGGTGGTACTTCTTGTACCTCTCGAGCCTGAGTTGGTCCCCCTTTGAAACTGCTGCCCTAGACTTGGGTCGAACTGGGATAACTGGTTGCACTGGTATAAGCTCTAGAGCATGGTCAACTTGGGCCCATGGCTTTGGGGTACAGGCGGCAGGAGTCTGTGCTCCTCCCCTGGCCTGAGATGTGGCAGGAGCAAGTGGAATTAACCCTGCATGAGCTAGAGTGCCAAACATGCTTAAAAACTGGGCAAGAATCTCCTGAAGTGCAGGAGTAGTAACAGGCGTCTCATGTGCTTGTTCTCCAACTGGAGCTACTAGTAGTTCCTCTGCAACAGCTCATGCGGGTGCTCTGGCTGCACTACGTGGTCTTCCTCGGCCTCTGACTCGGCCTCTGACTCAGCCTTTGCCCAGACCCCGGCCTCTTGCGGCTCCAACAGGGGGCGCGAGTGTCTGATCATCGGATCTAGTTGTGCGTGTCCTCAACATCTGTGAGAGAATAGAAAGACAATGGTTTAGAACTTCGAAGTTAACAAATGTGCACGATAAGGAATCAAAGAAGTGAACATTTTCCTAACAATTCCATAGACTCCCGAAGATAAGTACAGACGTTGTCTCTGTACCGATCCGTGAGACTCTACTAAACCTGCTTGTGACTCATAACACCTATGAACCTAGAGTTCTGATACCAACTTGTCACGACCCCAAATTCCCTCAGTAGGTTGTTGTGATGGCACCTAGTCTCTAAGACTAGGTAAGCCTACCAATGCAGAATAACTAAATATACACTGAAATTAAATCCTTAACAATCGAATAAATAAGAACTGAAAATTTAACAATTACAACTCCTAAAACTCGGTAGGAATAAGTCATAAGCTTCTAAGAATTTATCCTCAGTATCTCTATATATCAGAGTTTAAAGGAAATAAGAAAGACAACATAATAAGATAGAAAGGGACTCCGGAGTCTGCGGACACTGGCAGATATACCTCGAAGTCTCCTCGTACGGATAATTCACTGATACCTGGTCTGGTAAGATGTACCTGGATCTGCACAAAAAGATGTGCAGAAGCGTAGTATGAGTACACCATAACGGTACCCAGTAAGTGCCAAGCCTAACCTCGGTAGAGTAGTGACGAGGTCAGGTCAAGCCCTACTGGAATAATAAAATACAAGGAGAAAAGTTTAACAATATAATAACAATAATGACAATTGGGATAAATCAAGTAAGTAGTATGTCACAATTTAACTACACAGAATAAGGGCAATTAACACCTCGCCGAAGGAAAACAGAAATTTATAACTTTAAGGAAAACGCCAAAAATAACCAAAGGCAATGCAGCCATAAAGAAATATCAACAAGGGCACTCCCGAGGTACCGCCTCGTAGTCCCAAATCATAAATAAATTCACAATATCTCATTTTATTATCTCACCGTGGGAGCCTTCACATATAATTTTAAAGAAAATAGTTTTTCCGAAATAGTATCCCGCGTTTTAGCCACCCTTATCACACCGCATGGCTTCTAGTAGTTTCCCTACTAGCCACGCGTATCAACCACCCTTATCTCACTGCATGCATTTCAACACCCAGACCTTATACCACCGCATGTATATCAATATCACAATATATCACAATTTGCACCTCAAGTGCCTAAATATTTTAACTTGCAAAAATAAATCAACAACAAAAATATTTTTCACAATAAGGAGCTCACGGCTCAATCACAATGAGTACGAAGTCTCGCAAAATATTCAGCAGAATAATATCCATTATTTTCACAATACGGAGCTCAAGGCTCAATCACAATGAATATAAAATCTTCACAAAATATTCAGCAAAAATAATATTTCACAAATTTAACATCTTGACTTAACATCAAAATTTTAAATGTAAAATACTTCATTTTTAATAATATTTAAATTAGAAAATCCAATCTTCAAGTAATGCACGGAACAAAAGAGACAGAGTTTCAACTAAACATGTAAAACACTTAGCAGGAACATGTGAGGCAAATTTAAGATACGAAAAATATATTAAGGATGATGAATATAACAAAATAAAATAATTTAATTAATATGCAACAATGCTCTACTCAATTTAAAGACATAATCTTCCACATTTAGACCGTGTACACACTTGTCACCTCGTGTATATGAATTTTAACACATCAACATTTTCATATCAATACCAATCCTAAGGGGAATTTCCTCCACACAAGGTTAGACAAGTCACTTACCTCGAACCACGCTCAATCAGTCAAGTAGTATGCATTTTTCTCTATTTTTCAACTCCGGTCGGCTCGAATCTAGTCATAGTTAATTCGATTCAATCAATACAAATTATAGGAATAAATTCCATATGAAAATATAAATTTTCTAACAAAATCCGAAATTTAACCCAAAAATCGCTCGTGGGGGCCACGTCGCGGAATCAAACAAAACTCACAAAATCCGATAACCCATTCATTTATGAGTCCGACTATACTAGTTTCACTCAAATCCGACTCAGAATCGACATCGAAATCTCAAAAATTCCTTTTATGAGATTTCTACAATTTTTCCCAAATTTTTATCTCAAAATACTAATTAAATGATGAAAATAATGCTATATTCATGTATATTGACCAAATCTGAGTTAGAATAACTTACCCCAATATTTTTCCTTGAAAATCTCTCAAAAATCACCTCTCCCAAAGCTTCAATTTGTCAAAAATGAAAACTGGGACGAAGCCCCTGTTTTACAACTTAAAGTTTCTGTCAAGCACTGCCCTCGATTTTCTACCCTCGATTTCCTCACCTTGATTTCCCGACTTCATTTTCCTGACCTCGATTTCCCGACCTCGATATTTTTTCCAGCCTCGATTTTCCAACAGAAAAATTCCAGCAGTTGTAAGTCCAAATTTTGAACTGTTAATCATCCGAAACTCACCCGAGGCCCTCGGGACCTCAACCAAATACACAAATAAATCCTAAAATATCATACGAACTTAGTTGAAACCTCAAATCACATAAAACAACGCTAAAACTACGAATCATGCCTCAATTCAAGCTTAAGAAACTTAAGAATTTTCAACTTCTTTATTCAATGCCGAAACCTATCAAATCAAGTCCGATTGACCTCAAATTTTGCACACAAGCCATAAATGACATAACAGAGCTATAAAAATTTTCAAAACTGGATTTCAACCCTATATCAAAAAGTCAACTCCCCAGTTAAACTTTCTAAAATAAATTCAACTTTCGCCATTTCAAGTCAAATTACACTACGATTCTCGAGCTCTCTTTTCTTTCATGCGATTCTATGAACAGTAATTTTGCAGCACAGTTACGGTGACTGTGCCGTCGTCCGGTATTGAAAAGCCATCAGACCATCCCCAAAAGATGCGTCTCAACATTGCGCACAAACCCCAGGTAGGCGCACTCCACAAGAATTCCATAGTTTCTGCAGAACTCAAAGATGGTGAAGCAAACACTGTAGCGTAGCATAGACTGGACCAAACTGAATTTCCTCATCTAGTTTCTGGGTCAAAAAAACTGATTTCAAGCAATGGAGATGTTTCTACATCTCAAATTCCATCGACCCTCAAAGTTTTAAACAAAATCGATGCCGGAATATACTTCTCGGAACAACTGAACTCTGCCAACGAACAGTTGGTCGAGCATGGAGCTACTGCTTTCCAAATTGGACAAGAAAATTGCCAATCGACTCCATTTCACCAGGAGATTGATGCCAAATGCTTAAACAACAACTACAATGAGTCAATCGTCACAGCAATTCAAAATTCCAAAATGCAGAGTTGCAGACAGGTTGTTCGACGAAATGCAAATGTCAGTTTTTCCAATAATTTGAATGAGGAAATTGGATTTCAAGATTCTAAAATTGATGTGGAACCTAGTCATCAAGTCCCGCACACATATGCTACATCTCTAAATCAATCCCAATCGGCCAAGAATTTGACAAATATAAAAACGAGTTTGAAACCTTTTGAGCTTGTTCATGGAGTTCTACGATTCAGTTCTCAATGGATAAACGTGAGGAATTTGCAAAGGAGGAAGGATTAAACCAAGCAGTGATCATTCAATTGTCGAATAACGAACCAATTTTACAGGTGTTGAGAAATATTCTGCCGAAAATCATTGGCCTCAAAGGTAATTGCTTGGTAGGTTTATTGTCCCAACGACAACACTTAATTCGTTGTGATCAATATGAAGATTATGTGTGTTGTTTAGAGAGAGATGTGAATTATTTAAAACATAATGGAAAAGAGCATCAAGAGGTTTTCCATGGAGTATTGGTTACAACTCTAAGGAAGAAACCTCTAAGGCTGTTGTTTGGATTTCGTTACCAAAATTGTCACCTGAACTATTTGCTAGAAAGGCTTTACTATCTATTGTAGCAGCAGTGGAAAAACCTATTGCAATAGATAAGTCAACTCAAATAAGATCACGTCCAAGCACAGCAAGAGTGAATGTTATTGTCGATATGCTGGATAAACTCCCAGAGAAGGTTAGGCTTCAGTATTTGGATTTTAAAACTGGAAAGATCGTGGAAAACTTCCAAGAAATTGGCTACGATAATTTACCTGCATATTGCTGCCACTGTAAGCATCAAGGTCACGAAGAAAATCAATGTCGGCATTTAAAAAGAAAGGCACTTCAAGACCCTCGTGTATTTTTATGAAACTGCTAAGAATGGGCATCAGGATATTGAAATATTGCAGGGTGATGCAAGAGAGTTTTTGAATGCTAAGAGAGCCGGGAAATAACTTATAGATGGTTCAGAAATTGATAAGAACTCTGGGCAGCAGGTGTGTGATGATTTGATTAAAGAAGTAGGTGTTAATACTGTCGTCGATGTTCCAGTCATAGCAGCTCTTACTAGAGTGTCGAAGACTACTGCTGCAGTTGAACAAAGTGAGGGGCAGCAACTCCAGTTCCAGTTGCAGCAGCTATCTGCTGTGCAAAATAAGTGGCAGGAACTGCAAGGTGTACCTGATAGGCAGGTTGGGCAGATGATTCTTTCGTCAGGAAATGATGGTGCAACTCTAAGGACGACTAAATCTCCAACTGACTGTGAGGTGAAATTTACTGATATCTCAGCTGTTGTGAAAACTAAACTCCCAGCTGATATCCCCGCTACAAGAGCTTTGGCAACAATTTACAAGGCAGTGTTTGATGCACTAGCTGGAGATGATCTTGGATCTGCTGAAATTTCTAAGTTGGCAACACTGGATGCTACTGGTCTTACACTGATTGATGCACTTGAGGAAAAAACAATTGGTATTGATGCTACTACTGTTGGATCAAACAAGAAGAAGGAAGCAAAATTGCAAGCACCAAATCGAGTTGAACAGGCTATTACTAGGTTGGTAAAGCCTACTGATATGGAGAATTTAACCGTGGATAAAGCTGCACGCATAGGTGGTATTTCTATGATTAAAGGAGCTGGGCACTTACTTGAAGTAGTATCAGGAGGCTGGTCAGTGGTGTATCGAAAAAATGCATCTCCAAATACAAGGAATGCTCCAGTACATACAAGTCAGGTAAATACATCAAATGATGTTAACACCTCTAACGCTTTTAGTGCTCTGGTGAGTGAACCAGTCACGGATGCTCCATTACATGGCTCAAGAAACAGTACATACGCAAGAAGCAGCTCAATTCTTTTTTATGCTCTTGCTAATGTGACTGAGGAAGAAGAGAAGGATTCTGGTGAAAATTTGCAACTGCTGACCTTTGATCAGAACAGCTCCTCGACTCCAGCAGTGTTGAATCTCACATCTCTTGGCACTCAAATACTGGACAACATGAATCCAATGAATGCTTTCACTGGAAATTTAATCCCAAATTCTATAGCAAAATATTATAAAGGTGTTGCTGAGAATGCTGGTGTGTATAGGGTTGGATTGAACACTTCGAACCAAGACATACCCTCAAATAATGATGTTAGTTTCTCAGAAGAATCAGTGCACCCTACTCACAATAGTGAGGCTCTTTCCATGATGTCTTCTGCCTCTAAAAAGCAAACTAAAAATGAGGAAAGCAATATGGCAATTGCCCAGAAGCATATTACTTGGGCTGACCAAAGAGAAGAGGATGAAGAGGAGTATGATTTTGATAAGAAATATGAGGAAGATGAAGATGAGCACGTATCCAAAAGCTGGGCAGATCAGGTTGAGGAGAAGGAAGGGAATGAGGTTAAGTCGATGGACAGTTATGTGTTAATTGATAATCCTACCAATGCACAAAATTCCAATGCACCAAGCTCCAAGGCAGCAATATGGAAGAAGAAGAAGAAGGAGTAGCAGATGCACAATGAAGCAATTAGGAGGCATAATGAACAAGCCACTAAATCTGCTACTGTTTTAGAAACCAAGAAAGGTTTAAGTCCAAACGCTGTTGCGTTTGTTCCAACTGGACAGAAGCAAAATGCAGCAACTATTTCGACTTTTCAGCATAATACTGAGGACATCAACAAGTCCTCAATTCCAGCAAGGCAACAGCTAACAGCAGACATGAAGGGCACTGAAATTTCTTTGCATACTAAAGAAATGCACAAGCAAGTAGCTATTGGAAGAACAGTTGGAAATACGCTTGCATTGACTACAAAATTCAACTTGACACCTACCAATATCCTCCATGCTCTTGTTACGCATGATATGGATACATTGAGAGCTCTTGATAATCCGAGGAATGATCAAGGTGCATTGGTGATGTCCAGATACAATCCTATTGACGCTTTTGGGATGGAAACGGGTCAAGATTGTTATGAAGAGGGGGAAGAGGAAGAACTACTGGATGTTTGCTTTAAAAATGTAGCTAGGGAGGGAGACCTGTCACCCAGGAAAATGAGAAGTGGATCAAACAAAAAAAAGGCACATGAAAGAAACATAACTGGGATGGCAAAGCAACACAAGAGTTTGGCATTAGGAAACCACCAATGAGAACTGCAAAGCAAAAGCCGAGTATCCCTACCACCTCCACAAGGTCAAATAAATCAAAAAATAAATGATAAAGTTTGAAGAATATTTGAAGACAATGGAAGAAGAAGCCAACGAGCTACAAATTGAAGAGCGCACAAGGATGAAAAAAGAGGGTCAAGACTCAATTTTTTACCTTGTTTTATTTTATCATTTTCTAAGTATCATCATTTGTAATATCATCACAGGGTATGTTATAAACTCTGTGATGATCATAGAGTACTTAGTTATTTCCAGCTCGTATTTACTTCATGCTTGCTAGTAGATGAGGTTTTTATGCCTCAATAGGATTTGTAAGGTAAGTTCTAGCACAGTAAGTGTGTGCTACATTCCTATGCCTTTGGGAAGATCCAAGCGTCTATGAGATTATATGCCCTCATGAGACTTCTGCCGGCAGCTACATCATGATCCTTTATATGAGGCTGCCATCTTAAGGCAATGGAGGCGCAGAGGAGTGATTATATAGCCAAGGCATATAGGTAACACGGTTGTAGCTAGCTCCCTTACTTGTACTTTTCCATTGTGGTTTCTTTTTTCATTTGTTAATAATAAAATAGCTGCTAGGCATGCCTAGTAATATAATTTGTCCCCTCAAAAAAAGTCAAATTCTACTATGGACTTCCAAAAAACTTTTCGGACATGCTCCGAAGTCCAAAATCTTCATACAGAGCTATTGGAATCATCAAAACTCTATTCTGGGGTCGTTTACACATAAGTCGACATCCGGTCACTATTTCAACTTAAACTTTAAACCTTGGAACTAAGTGTTCCAATTTATTCCTAAAACCTCACCGGACCCAAACTAATCACCCTGGCAAGTCACATAATAACTGTAAAGCATAAATTGAGCAGTAAATGGGGAGATTGGGCTACAACTCTCAAAACGACCGGTCGGGTCGTTACATATTGACATACAAATAATATACTAAATATAAAGTATAAAATTTTGGATTTTCGGATATCCATAAATCCGAAGTACCAAATCCAATATCCAATATCCAATTCGAAATTCAAAAATTTTAAAAATTAAATGCAAAATCCAATCTATAACCCGAAAAAATTCAAAAAATTCGGATTTCGGTTTAAATTTCGAGTTTGCCCAAACTGTGCCCACCCCTACAGAAAACATACTTTTTTAAAATGGAAAATAACATAGACAAGCTATTTGACATGCTCTTGGTTTGTTAAAAGCGCGATTTGGAAGCTAAACAAGTAAGTCAATTAGGTCTAGACAAATATGAAGTTATTTGTATTCATTTAGCTTTGCTCATGTTGCAAATTATGTGTAAGATATAGGAAAATTAAATTTTTTGTAAATCCCACATCCTGCTTTAACATCAGTCAATCAACCTTTGGGGATCTTTACACAAATAGCCGGCCATATTGATTATTTACTTTTTCTAGCCATATATATAGTTTATACATTGATTATACATATATAATATATAAATTATGCATATATTATACCTTCACCGGCTATTTTTAGTTTAAGCGGTTAGGTGGGCGGCTATTTGGGTTAATTCGTCTTCACAATAGTATATCCCAAAAACACTTTAGCACCTTATTTCTGGTTACTATTTGCTGAGATGGGCCGGCCCTTTTCACTTTACTGAATTAGCCCATTTCCTTTCTTTTGGGTTTTACTACTCTTACGTGTGCATCTAGATAGCCACTTTAAGGAAGCCTATTTAAAACATAGCCAAAATATACCTTGCATTAAAAACATACGAGGTACACATTTACTATAGATTGTTGATGAGTTGTATGTAAATTCATTTGATATGAAAATTCAGCTGATATGTTGTTACTAAAGAGATGGTTAATGTATTAGCTATAGGATTTGATGAATTGCTTGTGGCACTTTTAAGGCAAAGTTTAAATGGGGATTTTTGTGAGGGCAATTTCTGGTTGTGTTTTGAAATGGTTACATTGGTTCTAACTTAAGCATTGTATGTATTTCTTCGTTTATTCGCCGATCATTGTAGGGTTCTAAGTAATCCAGCGTTGAAAAGAATGGAAGTTGAATTTTGTGCTAAACTTTTGATGGAGCAATTTTGTTTATGTTTGAAGATAGGTAGGGACTTAATTAGGCATTTACAAGACTTGGTTCATGTACCTTAGTTTAAAGCAATATGGAAAGACTTGTTATTGATTCCTAAACAGTTAAGAGTTGATAGATTTAAAGATATTTCACGAGTTTAAAAAACTAGGACTCCAAGTTTGTATTTTTTGCTTCGCATAACTCCTGAAATGGAAACCCGATTGAGATTTTTGCTTACATGTGTGAAGTTTGGTAGTCAAAAGAGGTACCAAGTTTGGTTTGCAAAGAAGTTCGTTGGATAAATTATCCGACGTGACTCATATTTAATGCGGATAAACAATAGATTAATCAGCGGATAATATGGATATTCGTATTATTCATGGCTACTTGAATATGATCACTTTTGGGAGAATTGTTAGTGCAATACCTCATATACAAACTAGGGTATATTGGTCTTTAAGCATAACTTAAATTTAAAAAAAAAAAGGAGAAACCAAATCAATTAAAAAAGGAGCAAAAGTCCACTACAACGAGAAAAGAAAAAGGGGTTCAGGCAAGGGTTTACGTATTCTAAAGCTTCTGCCGAAAGAGAAGCCAGCAAACAAAGTCCACTACAACGAGAAAAGAAAAAGGGGTTCAGGCAAGGGTTTACGTATTCTAAAGCTTCTGCCGAAAGAGAAGCCAGCAAACAGTTGCCATATGAACCAAAAACAACATAAATACCTCAATCTTGGAAGCTTTAGATTTGGAGAAAACCAACAGAGAAAGAATTTCTTTCCTATAGAGAAGGAAACATAGAAAAGCTCCACACAAATAATTTTGAAAGCCAAGGATGGATCGTTTCAATAGCACCTTTCAAGCCTAAGCACTTTCGAGTTTCGAGTAATGTGGTAAATATCTAAACTCTTTATTTTAGTTATGTGGACAGTTTCTTTAATAACTTCTTTTCTGAAATTTAAGAAATTTACGTAGATTATGAATAGCTTATTTAAATATCACAAAGAGATAGAGTTACTGGTGTATATTTGAGTGAAGAATTCATTGAAGAAACTATCTTGATAGAGATATGGTGCAATTAATTACTTAAGCAAGTTTTAAAATTTTCAAAATAATAATAATTTGGAACAGTATATTTTCTAAGGTAACTTGCCTTACTCTCAAAATATACATATGACTTAAAGGAATGCGATTAATATATAAAACTATTTTCACATGATCTCGACAAATCCAACTTGACAAATTGATAATCAAACATGAAACTCCGAGAGTTGGGTATTCTAAATTAGTTACAAATTAGCCTAAACAAGAAAGTTAATTCGAGAAAAATATGATGTGATTATAGATTGATTGAAGGAAGGCGCTCGGATTGTTCGAAGTGACAAGTTTGATATTTCGACACGAGTACTGTGAGTAGTAATCTTACCGCAATTTGTATTTTCATAACCTTCATGGTTTATACTATATTTTGAAAATAAAATATGTTACCGAATGTTTGAAATTGCATGTGGTACAAGTCCTTTACTTGATATGGTACTGAATAGTTTACTTGAGATATTTACAGTTATTTAATGTAACGACCCGGTCAGTCGTTTCGAGAGTTATAGCTCTGTTTTCCCCATTTTTGCTTATTTCAGCTGTGTTGAGTCCCCACTTAGACTCTTAGTTAGAAAGCTAAGTTAAAAAAGGTCAATCGAAAGTTGACTTATGAGTAAACGAATTCGGATTGAGATTTTTATAATTCGGTTAGTTTCGTTGGGTGATTTTAGGCTTAGGAGTGTATCCGAAATATAATTTAGAGGTCCGTGGTAGAATTAGGCTTGAATTGGCGAAAGTTAGAAATTTGGCGATTTTGGTTGGAAGTGAAAAATTTGATATCGGAGTCAGAATAAAATTCTGAAAGTTGGGGTAGGTTTATAGTGTCATTTTTGACGTGTGTGCAAAATTTGAGTTAATTCCGAGTTGATTTGATATGTTTCGGCGCGAGTTTTTGGAAGTCGAAAGTTCGAAAGTTCATTTAGTTTGATTTGAGGCGCGTTTCGTCGTTTAAATGTTGTTATGCATGATTTGAGGCCTTGAGTTAGTCTGTGTTATGTTATGGGACTTGTTAGTATATTCGTACGGGGTCCCGAGGAGTTCGGGTGAGTTTCGGATAGGTTTGGGCTGCGTTGTGCTTGTTTTTCTTATGTTTTGACGTCGTTTCTTCAAGCATAAATTGTACCATCTTAAGCAAATGAGCTCCGATTTCTATTTTGATTGAAGAATTAGATCCGTATCATAATTATGGAGCCATAGCAAAAAGAATCGTCGAATTTGGGCATCGCATGAGAATTTTATGGTCATTTTACTAAGAATTAGGTTGCCAAAAGTTTCAGATTAATTACGAGATTGCCACTGATGGCTTATTTAAAAATCTGCACTATTTGCAAATATTGGAACCTACATATCTCCTTCATTATAAAGTCAAATTGAGTTATTAAAAAGCCTAACGTGACTAGAAATTCACAAGAAATACATTGGAGGCATAAAAAGTGAGTTTCAGGATCGTTTGGCATGAGAAACAGAATAGCTGGCAGAAAAATATATAAAACGAGGGTTTGTTCATTCGGTCATATTTTGAGCTGGGGAGCTCGGATTTGGATGATTTTTTTCATAAGGATTGGGGTAAGTGTTCTTTACTCGGTTTTGGTTATATTTCATGAATCCATCTTCGTTTTTAGGATTTGATTGATGATTTCAAAGTGAAATTGAGGTAGTTAGGGCTTGAGGTTCGGAGAGTTTTAGGTAGGGATTTGAGGGAACAAACGAAGTCCGATTTTGATAAATTTTATATGGTTAGACTCGGGAGAGGACTGGGGTTTTGATTCTGCCATTGTTAACTAGTTCCGAGAAGTGGGCTCGGGGCCTTGGTTTTGGCCGATTTCAGATATTTGGCATATTTATGTAGTTTTTATTGTGGAATTCGATTCTTTAGACTATGTTGATAGTAGTATTCTGATTTTTGGTTAGATTCGGAGATTTTGGAGACCGAGTCCAGAGACGAGGGCATCCCAGAGTAGGATTTTATGTTATTAAGGTAAGTAATAGTTTTAACTCTGGCTTTGAGGGTATAAACCCGGAGAATTTGATATCGTGTGACTGTTTGGAGGTGATACCCACGCTAAGTGACAGGCGTGTGGGTGTATACCTTGAGGGATTGAGACTTGGTCCGTCCTGTGAGGCCTCATGGCAATTATCTGTGTTTACGTAGTTACTTGTTGTTGAACTTGTCTCCCTTCATTTTAGAGATCATGCTTAGGCTTTATTCATGCTTACATTATTTGTACTCAGTCATAAAAAGTATTGTACTTGTTTACCTCAGTCTCTATTATTTGCTAATATATTGTGATACTTGATGTGGGCTGTATTCCCTTATTTGTTGATGATGGTGAGGCTAGTGAGGTACATGATTGAGTGAGGCCGAGGTCCTGGTTATGAGGATATTAATACCATAGTGCGTGAGTTGTCCGCGTAGCACGTGAGTTGATCGTGCGAGTCCAGGTATTGATACCATAGCGCGTGAGTTGTCCACGTAGCACGTGAGTTGACTGTGCGGATCCAGGTATTGATATGATGGCACGTGAGTTGTCTGTGCTTAGCGCTTAGGTTTTGGGAGCCCCTACAGAGTCTGTACACACCCCCAGTGAGCGCAGAGTGTTGAGCATTGAGTGTTGAGCATTGAGTGCTGAGTGCGAGTGATGAGTGATGGAGTGACATTATTGTAAGGTTGCATTTACTTTTGTTGCTGCTGCATTTACCTATTAATTTTCCTTGTAGTCTTACTGATTTATGAAACTACCTGTCTACTCTTATTTGTACTTAACTGTGGAAATAATAATTGGATTATTCTGCTTAGCTCATCACTACTGCTAAGTTCCTTAGTTATTTCTGTTACTACTGAGTTGGTTGTACTCATGCTACACCCTGCACTTTATGTGCAGATGCAGGTGAGTTAGAAGGCGGCGATCGTTGAGTTCAGGCGGACTATGTTTGGAGACTGCAAAGTAGCTGTTAGTGTCCGCAGGACCTTGTTACTCCTCTTGTCATTTCTTCTTTTGGACAGTTAGACAACTTATATATCTTAGTTCATAGTTTTAGATGCTCATGACTTAGTGACACCCCGATGTTTGGGGCTCGTTTTCGTATTTTCTATAATTATATTTAGAGTTGATTTAGTTTATGAAAAAAAAATTCAAATGTTTTATTAAATTCTTATAATCGATTTAGTAGTAACATTTTAGGAAATAGGCTTGTTTTGTAACACGATAGGCGCCATCACGACCATGGTTAGATTTTGGGTCGTGACAGATTGGTATCAGAGCCTAGGTTACATAGGTCTCACGAGTCATAAGCGGGTTTAGTAGAGTCTTGCGGATCGGTACGGAGACGTCTGTACTTATCTTCGAGAGGCTACAGAACACTTAGGAAATTTCACATTCTTGGATTCTTATCGTGCGATATTGATTCAACTTGAAGTGTAACTCTTTGAATTCCTTCCACGCATTCATATGCGCACATGAGCGTTCAGTCTCAGTTGTGCCTTGACGGCTTGTGATTCTCTGGATGAGGTGCGAGATGTGATTTTTGTGTGTTGATGTTAGGTCAGTCTGGAGGACTCGAGGCCGGGTTTGACTGTAGCTTGATCACTGAGGTGTTGATTGTGTAAGTGCGTGCTTGTGGTACTTTTGGGGATATTTAAGAGAGTATTCAGAGGCTTATGAGCCTTAGGGCGGTGTGGTTTTATGCTTGGGTCTCGTGTGGTGAGTCTGGGTTGAGGATTGTGGTGTTACGGCGGGGCGAAGTATCAATTTGAAGGTAATTCAGAAGGGACTCGGTTAGATAAGACATCTTGGTAGTAGGTTGGATCGGCATGGTAATGGGTATGATTAGTTTTTTGGGTGTGTATGAGGTAATGAGTTCTATAGTGTGTAGGTTGCAGGATTCAGATTTTATAAGAAATTTCAAATGAGTAAAAAAATTGATTCCAAGTCTGGTGGGTTTTGTTGAATTGAGAAATTTCACTTATGTTGTGTTATCGGACGTACATTGGATAGGGGTGGCATGGGATCACCCCCGGGTATGTGCAAGGTAAGGTTATGCGGTGGTTTGATGGTTTTGAGAACAACTCTTGGCTCGTTCGAGGACGAACGTTTGTTTAAGAGGGGGAGGATGTAACGACCCGGTCGGTCGTTTTGAGATTTATATCCCTGTTTCCCCCATTTCTGCTTATTTGTGTGTTGTTCAGCTGTGTTGAGTTATTTTGAATTGGTAGTTTGGGTTCGGAGTAGTTTTGGAGTGAAATGAGGCACTTAGACTCTTAGTTAGAAAGCTAAGTTAGAAAAAGTCAATTGGAAGTTGACCTATGAGTAAACGAATTCGGATTGGGATTTTTAAGATTCGGTTAGCTTCGTTGGGTGATTTTAGACTTAGGAGTGTGCCTGGAATGTAATTTGGAGGTCCATGGTAGAATTAGGCTTGAATTGGCGAAAGTTAGAAATTTGACGATTTTGGTCGGTAGTGGAAAATTTGATATCGGAGTCCGAATGGAATTCTGAGAGTTGGAGTAGGTTCGTATTGTCATTTATGATGTGTGTGCAAAATATGAGTAAATTCCGAGTTGATTTGATATGTTTCGGCGCGGGTTTTTGGAAGTCAAAAGTTCATTAGTTTGATTTGAGGCGCGTTTCATCGTTTAAATGTTGTTATGCATGATTTGAGGCCTTGATTTGGTCTGTGTTATGTTATGGGACTTTTTAGTATGTTCGTACGGGGTCTCAAGGAGCTCGGGTGAGTTTCGGATAGGTTTGGGCTGTGTTGTGCTCGTTTTTCTTATATTTCAACGTTGTTTCTTCAAGCATAAATGGTACCACATTAAGCAAATGAGCTCCGATTTCTGTTTTGATTGAAGAATTAGATTCGTATCTAATTACTGAGCCATAGCAAAAAGAATCATCGAATTTGGGCATTGTATGAAAATTTTATGGTCATTTTACTAAGAATTAGATTGCTAGATTTTTCAGATTAATTACGAAATTGCTACTGACGTACTTAATTGTGGAAATAATAATTGGATTATTCTGCTTAGCTCATCACTACTGCTCATTTCCTTAGTTATTTCTGTTACTACTGAGTCGGTTGTACTCATGCTATACCCTGCAATTTATGTGCAGATCCAGGTGAGTTAGAAGGTGGCAATCATTGAGTTCAGGCCGACTATCTTTGGAGACTGCAAGGTAGATGTTTGCGTCCGCAGGACCTTGTTACTCCTCTTGTCATTTCTTCTTTTGGACAGTTAGACAACTTATATATTATCATAGTTTTAGATGCTCATGACTTAGTGACACCCGATGTTTGGGGCTCGTTTTCGTATTTTCTATAATTATATTTAGAGTTTATTTAGTTTATAAAAAAAAATTCAAATATTTTATTAAATTCTTATAATCGATTTAGTAGTAATATTTTGGAAATAGGCTTGCCTTGTAACACGATAGGCGCCACCATGGCTAGATTTTGGGTCGTGACATTTAAAAGGTTCTCACTATTTCTAGATATGTTTTACTCTCACTTGAGATATGATTACCATTACCGGAATTTGGATTACATGATTTGATAAGAATTGAAATGCCTTGTACTATTTTGAAAATGCTTCCACGTGAATATTTACTGTTTACAAAGAAAAGTATTAATGGGAGGAGACTTTGAAGGATCTCGTAGCTAACGGCGGGTTCGTTAGACCTGGTGCACCTTGTATTTACCGATTACTGAGTATAGTTATAGCCCTCGCTAGAGGGAAGGTAGAACTAGCATACAGTTATAGTTTTTCCTCGAGTAGGGACCTACAGTTATATTTGACTCCTTTTACGAAGGGGTCCACACAGTGATACAGATTACATGATCCTTTCTTGGAATCCTCTCAAACATAAAGATTTGCTATGAGAAAGTATTTACTGAGTTTATTACCGATTTGTTAAATTAATTTCTGTTACAGGAAACACATGAAAAGACTGATTATATTTACCGTTTTAGAAAGGGCATTCTTATGATATTATTTGTTTGATATACTAGCATGTTTTCTGACTTGTCCCCAATTAAAAATAGTTGTGGTTAAGTATTATTACTCACTGAGCTAGCGACTCACTCTCCGCTATTATTTTTACAGAGATAACAGTAGACGCAGACGAGGATTCCGTTAGTTAGAGTACACGAGTTGATAATTCCTGGTAAGCCCCGCATTTATTCGCGTGGGCAAAGATTGTTATTTATTTGTTATAGTCTCTTTCTTAAAACTCTTAGAGTCGCTCCATAGTCATTTTTATGAGTCAAAAATATTATTTTATTGATATAGACTTGTGACTCATATTAGACTTTCATATCGTATACTTGGAGATGAAGTTAGTATTATTTTATTGGAAATACTTCGCGAATGAGGATTATAACTTGTTTGGTTGATATAGGTTGGTTGTGTTGTTGATTTCTGAGACAAGTTTATTTTTGGATAGTCCTAAAATAGGAAAAACTTTGTCCGATTTTCTGTAAATTACCGATGAGACTTACTTGAGAGCACTTGCTCCTAAGCGCCGGTCATGATCCTAAATTGGGTCGTGACAAAGTTGGTATCAGAGCCTAGGTTATTCTTGTGACTAATGGAACACATGTCGGTAGTAGAATCTCAATTATGGTTATGTAGTCGGCCATTCCCATAATCACGATTCTGCGAGGATGTGATAGGATTTGTCTTGTCTTGTTTCTTGTTCCTCCGTACGTGTGTGGCGATTAGGGTCAAATAACTGAACATCACCTTTTATCTTGTTTATATATGGCGCGGACCAGTCATTCAATAATAGAGTTTGACTAGAGGTTTAAAGATATTAAATTGCTGCCACTGGATAACAACTGTCTCCCACCAAAGGAAAGCAATAGAAAAGTAAGGAAGGCCAATGAAAATATTATTGTTCCACAATGAGGGAATTTCATACCGCTAAAATATGTAATAATATCTACTCTTGAATTAAGCACTAGACCACAACCATGGCTAGGAGATTAGTATCATTGAGGTTCTTACCTCTATGTAGAGAATAATTAAGAGCTTGATAGATATAATTGGTAGACAGGACAAAAAAAGGGTAATAATAAAAAGGGATATAAAAGCTTTAGGCATTCAGTACTAAGATCGTCTGGAGCAGAGATGTATTCTTAATATAGTTACTAAAAAATTAAAACACAAAGTTTACATTTTCTGATACTTTAATCATCTTTAAAGGTTTTGGCGAAACACTTAAAGTATTATGAGCTCTAAAATATTCTCGCGATAAGCCTGTGGAGCTAGCAACTTATCGCATGGAGTATATGACGAATATATGGAATGGAACCATATTATTAGGGATGCGGTTAGGAGTGACACAACTGACTTAGAAATAAGTTTAGTAAACTTTTTATGAATCGTTTCCTTCTCGATAGTCGAAAGCGCAAACCTGACAGGTACTTAAGAAATTAATTCAGATGATGGATATACTAACATGTGATATCAGACTTTATCAGCTGGCTAGGTATGTGATGCCTTAGGATTAGAGGCTTTTCTAATGGTTGGTTAACCATTTAAACAAAGCAATACTCTCACATACGAAGACTTGACTTATTCTGTGGAAGTTGAACTTGCTAGAAAAAAAAAATTAAGAACTGGATGTGATTGGCATGCAACTAAGAATTCATTTAAGAAGGTAGAGACTAGGAAATCTCACAATATGAATTTATTTTTCTTATATGGGACGAAGAGTTAGATAAATAACAGCTTGAGATATTATGATATCCTTTAATAGTTGCTACTTTTATGGAAGAATCTTGTACAATTGAAACTTTATATTAAGCTTATTAGATTCAAGTTGAAAGAGAGGATACTATATCTAGCCAAATTGTACTTGACCTTATTAATTTGATATGCTTATAGGTGTGACTGGTTATTATCTTATTACATCGCCTTTTATTACCATGAGAAGGTAGTAAGATTGATATACTAGCAAACCTATTTGTAAAAAAAAAAAAGAAGAAGAAGAAGAAGAAGAAAAGAATCATATCCTAGTGATAGTCGAGGTTATATCATTTAAGAAGGCTCTACAATTATTGAATAAGAGTGGTTGGGGTCTCGTAACTTTCGTAAAGAGATCCAAGAGATGTGAAACTTAGGTTAAAAAATAAAAGTATCATAGTGAGAGATTTTTCAAGACTACCTCGAATAAGAGAAATAGACTTCAGTATTGATTTGACACCTAACACGTAAACCATATCATATGGCACCAACGAATTGAGAGAGCTAATGAACAATTGCGAGACTTACTTGATACGGGTTTTATCGTATCGAGTGTTGCGCCATGGGGCACACTAATATTGTTTGAAGAAAAAAGGGATAAGTCTTTAAGAATATGCACCAACTATAGATAATTAAATAAGATGATAATACACAACAAATATCCCGTGTCTTGTATAGATAACTTGTTTGATCAGTTACAAAGAGCCATTGATATTTAGTCTGGTTATCATCAGCTTAGAATAAAAAAGGAAAATATTTCGATGTTTGCCTCTAGTACTCGATACAAACATATGAGTTAATTGTGATGTCCTTTAGATTGGCCAATGCTCCAACTGTACTGATGTATATAATGACTATGGTGTTCAAAGTTGTTTTTGGGAAAAAAAAAAAGAATCATAGTTTTTACTTACTATATTTTGGTATATTCTCGTACACAGGAAGAGCACGAGAATTACTTGAAAAATATGTTAAAGACGCTGCAGAGAAATTAACTTTTTACTAAGTTCTTCAATTAGCTAGACTCAGTGGTATTCATAGAACACATTGTATCTAAGAATGGAAAGATGGTAGCTTCAAAGAAGATAGAAGTAGTTCATAAATGGTCAAGACCCATTTCTCCTACGGAGATTGCTTTTGGCTTGATAGGCTACTATAGGCATTTGTGTAGGATTTATCTAGAATTGCACCACCACTCACCAAGTTAACATAGAAAATTGCTAAATTTCAGTGGATGGAGGAATGTACAACGAGATTCTAAAAGGCCAAAGCATATTTGACAATCACACCAATGTTAGCCTATGCTTCAAGAAAATTGAAGAAACTCAAGTTGTATTATGCCATTCATGATTTGGAGATGGTCATAGTGGTATTTCCTTTTAAGATTTAGAGACACTATTTATACAAAGAAACCTATAAGAATTATACATAGCACAAAAGCCTGAAGTATATTTAAAACCAATAGAGATATAAATATTTAGCAATGTTGATGGAGGGAACTACTGAAAATATAATTGTATTATTTTGTATTGTTCGGGAAAGATAAATATTATAGCTTATGAAAAAAAATATATATGGGTGATTTGGCACATATAGCTTCTGTAAAGATATTTCTGGACAAAGATATGCATAGACTAGAGGGTACGCGTACTAGATTTAATATGGAAAAAAAAATTCAAGGACATTATTGGCTATTGGTCAAGACTGATATAGAGTGCATAAAGGCTAGCCAATACGAGGATGAGCGATTGTTTAACTATAAAGATTAGTTTCTAGCTGGTAAAAGCAAGGATATGACTGTCAATAGTGAGGGTATTCTCCGACTAGATAATTAATTATGTGTAACAAACATATATGGGTTAAGACAGACTATCCGTGATGGAGTTCACAACTCTAGATACACTGTATATCTCAGGTCTATAAGATGCACCATGATTATTAAAAAAAAATGTTTGGTTGGAAAAGATAGAAGGAAAAAAAATTGTTAACTTTGTTTCTAACTATTTGACATATCAGCATGTTAAGGCAAGCACTTGCGACTCACAGGCCCAATACAATAACTCATGATTTCGAAGTGAAAATACAATAGAATTACAATACATTATATGACTAAATTACTCAAACCATTAGAGTTATGATTATATGTGGAAAAGTTGTAAATTGGCTTACAAAGTAGGCACGTTTCTTGCTAGTCAAAACCTCTTATAGTGAGGTAAAATATGCACAGATATACATGAACAGAATATTATCTGATTCAATAGAGCTCTATGGTTCATCATCTCTAATAGAGAATCACATTCACTTCACGATTTATAAACCTTTTCGGTAACTTGCCTTACTCTCAAAATATACATATGATTTAAAGGAATGCGATTAAGGTATAAAACTATTTTCACGTGATCTCGACAAATCCAACTTGACAAATTGATAATCAAATATGAAACTCCGAGAGTTGGGTATTATATATTAGTTACAAATTAGCAAAAACAAGAAAGTTAATTCGAGAACAATATGATATGATTATAGATTGATTGAAGGAAGGCGCACGGATTGTTCGAAGTGACGAGTTTGATATTTCGAAATGAGTACTATGAGTAGTAATCTTACCGCAATTTGTGTTTTCATAACCTGCATGGTTTATACTATATTTTAAAAATAAAAGGTGTTACCAAATGTTTGAAATTGCATATGGGACAACTCCTTTATTTGATATAATACTGAATAGTTTACTTGAGATGTTTACAGTTATTTAAAAGGTTCTCACTGTTACTAGATATGTTTTACTGTCACTTGAGATATGATTACCGTTACCGAAATTTGGATTACATGATTTGATAAGAATTGAAATGCCATGTACTATTTTGAAAATGCTTCCACGTGAATATTTACTATTTACAAAGAAAAGTATTAATGGGAGGAGACTTTGAAGGATCTCGTAGCTAACGGCGGGTTCGTTAGACCTGGTGCACCTTATATTTACCGATTACTGAGTATAGTTATAGCCCTCGCTAGTGGGAAGGTAGAACTAGCATACAGTTACAGTTTTTCCTCGAATAGGGATCTACAGCTATATTTGACTCCTTTTACGAAGGGCTCCACACAGTGATATAGATTACATGATCCTTTCTTGGAATCCTCTCAAACATAAAGATTTGCTATGAGAAAGTGTTTACTGAGTTGATTACCGATTTATTAAATTAATTTCTGTTACAGGAAACACATGAAAAGACTGATTATATTTACCGTTTTAGAAAGGGCATTCTTATGATATTATTTGTTTGATATACTAGCATGTTTTCTGACTTGTCCCCAATTAAAAATAGTTGTGGTTAAGTATTATTACTCATTAAGCTAGCGACTCACTCCCCACTATTATTTTTACCGAGACAACAGTAGATGCAGGCAAGGATTCTGTTAGTTAGAGTACACGAGTTGACAATTCATGGTGAGCCCCGTATTTATTCGCGTGGGCAAAGATTGTTATTTATTTATTATAGTCTCTTTCTTAAAACTCTTAGAGTCTCTCCATAGTCATTTTTATGAGTCATAAATATTTTTTTATTAATATAGACTTGTGACTCGTATTAGACTTTCCTATCGTATACTTGGAGATGAAATTAGTATTATTGTGTTGGAAATACTTCACGAACGAGGATTATAACTTGTTTGATCGATATAGGTTGGTTGTGTTGTTGATTTCTGAGACAGTTTTATATTTGGATAATCCTAAAATAGGGAAAATTCTGTCCGATTTTTTATAAATTACCGATGAGGCTTACTTGGGAGCACTTGCTCCTAAGCGCCGGTCATGATCCTAAATTGGGTCGTGATAGTTAGTCTTCTCCAATTTGAGGCTTCACAAATATAAAACTTAAACTCATTAGTTATCCATTGGTTATCCATTTTGTAAGTGAATAATATGGTTCTTATCCATATTTGACCCGTTTTTAAAAAGTTCATTATTCAACCCATTTTGTAAAGGATAATATGGGTGGATCACTGTTTTCTTTTATCCATTTTGACACCATTAGTTATGTCGAAGCAAATTTAAAGCTTGTGTTGTTTTATGATTGGCTTTACTTTGATGAAAATAGTGATAATGTAATGAACATTTAACCTGCAATGATCGGATACCAGAAGACATACATTTCCCTTCATGTGTCTGATAATTCTTAGTCGTGTTTTCAGTACCCTTTTATTTGTAAGGCCAAAACTCTGTTCGATTTGTCACATTCATCAAAGTAATGCCTTAGTTTATGTTATTTCTTTCCTGCAAATTTTTATGACAATCTCTTGATGTGTTCTTGCTATTAGGAGTTAGGACTCTCTTATTCAACCCTTTCGGAACTCTTAGGGGTCAGTTTGGTTGGAAAGAAATTATCCCAGGATTAATTATCCCACTTTCCCATCGGGATTTAAAAACATTACAATTCCGGGATAAAAGCTACCTTAAAATCATCAGTTTCATGACTAATAGCTTGTTTGGCCAAGCTTCTCTAAAAAAAGGATTTTTTTCCTTCAAAATTGAGTGTTTGGCCAAGCTTTTAGAACGAAAAAATTATTTTTCAATAGAAGTATAAATAGTTTTTGAGAAGTAGAAAAAAGTATAGTTTCACCCCAAAAACACTTTTTCAAAAACGTTTTTGAGAAAAATACATTTAGAAGCATTTTTTAAAAGTTTGGTCAAATACCAATCGCTGCTGAAAATTTAAATTGAATAGTCAAATACAAACTACTTCTCACTAAAAGTATTTTTTAATTTTAAAAAAAAAGTAAACAAACACACTTTAGTCTTCGTTGTTTCTCCATAATTTTTGTTCCAATTCATTTTGATTGTGCTCTACTTTTTAATTCATGGAGTACGATTTTGGGTCAGCACTTTTTGTACAAAGAAATGTTCCCCGTTTCATACTAAATATGATAATAGCAACTAGTTCATCAGTTTTAATTTATATAACAAACGTATCAGTTTATGACATTTCAATGTGTTTGACATTATTGCACTCTTATACTACTAGTCTAACTTACAAGAATTTGAATTTATTAGGTTTTTAATTTTAAAACTTAAATTAGATATTTTTCTTAGGAAATTAATTTCCAGCCATTATATTGATATTTTACTTCCATTAAGAAGTGTCTACAATGCTTAATGAAAAGCCTGAGAAGCCTTCTGTATTTGATTGACTTACAAAACCAAGGACCTCGGTATTTGATAGGTTAGGACCATTGAAGAAGGAACACAAGTGTCATGGAAGTAATAGATGGATCCAAACACTTGTATTCGCTAAAAGGGAGATTTTGACATCAGATTGCCCGAGTGTAGTTCCTTCTAGAATGAGGCGAGAGACAAAACTTGTAGTTTCATGCAGAAAGGTCGTCAAAGCAAAGGCTCATACTATAGTCCATACTAATGAACGTGAGGAAGATGAAGAAAGTGTGGGGTCATCATATCATATCACAATTCATGACGAACAAAATCCTTCATCTCCTATGGAAGTCGAGGAAAAGTGGCTTGATATACATTTATGACATCACATATCTTTCAGTGATGGTGATCCTCAAGATGATGAAAACGCTAAAGATGCACCACTTGAGCTTGAAGAAGGGGTAAAGACAACGGTTGATGTACTAAAAGAAGTCAATTCGGAGTTGTTGAAGATCCAAGGCCTACATATGTAAGTGCTTCTCTAACTGATAATGAAGAGAGCAAATATATTGAACTACTTAAGGAGTTCAAAGATGTATATGTTTGGAGTTACAAAGAGATGCCAGGTTTAGACCCCAAGGTGGATGTTCATCATCTTACTGTCAAATGAGGTGCTCGTCCCGTGAAGCAAGTACAATGTCGCTTCAGACCCGAACTGGTTTTCTTGATTGAAACCAAAGTTAACAAGCTTATTGAGGCTGGTTTCGTTCGTGAAGTTAAGTATCCTACATGGATTTCAAGCATCATACCTGTAAGAAAGAAGAATGGTCAAATTCGAGTTTATGTTGACTTTAGGGACCTAAATAATGCTTGTCCAAAGGATGAATTTCCTCTTCCCATCTCGGAGCTCATGATCAATGCCACGACTGGATATAAGGCGATGTCTTTCATGGATGATTCATCTGGATATAATCAAATCCGTATGGAACCGAAGGATGAAGAACTTACTGTCTTTTGCACCCCTAAAGATATATACTGCTACAAGGTAATGCCTTTTGATTTGAAGAATACTGGTTCTACATATCAACGTGCTATGTAAAATATTTTTGATGATGTGCTTCATAAAACGTGGAGCGTATTATGTTAACGACTTGGTGGTAAAGTCAAGGAAGAGATATGATCACTTACAAGAATTAAGGATGGTATTTGAACGTCTTCGGAGATACCAACTCATAATAAATCATTGAAGTGCACCTTTAGAGTTACTTCTAGAAGTTCCTCAATTTTATTGTTCGACATCGTGGTATCGAAATTGATCACGCTAAGGTGGATGCTATCTTGAAAATGCTTGAGCCTAAGGATATTCATAAATTAAAAGGCATACAAGGTAAGTTGGCATATCTTAGAAGATTTATTTCGCATCTGGCTGGAAGACGCCAACCATTTAGTCGCCTCATGAAGAAAAGGGTTCCTTTTGAATGGGACTAAGCTTGTAGAAATGCTTGTGAAAACATTACGTCTTATCTGATGAAACCTACTGTACTGGGAGCTCCCATACCTAGAACCCCATTAATATAATATATTTCAACACATGAAAGGTCAGTAGGAACGCTTCTGTCTCAAGGAAACAATGAAGGCAAAAAAAATTCATTTTATTACTTGAGTAGGACGATGACGCCAAATGAAATCAAGTATTCATCTATTGAGAAGTTATGTTTGGCACGTGTCTTCTCTATTCAGAAGTTGAAGCATTACTTCCAAGCTCACGTTGTGCGACTCATCTCAAGAGTGAATCCTATCAAGGTTGTCATGTCTAAACCTGTCCTAAGTGATCGATTAGCGAGGTGGTACCTCCAATTTTAACAATTTAAAATTGTGTATGTTCCTCAAAAGGCGGTAAAAGGACAAGCATTAACAGACTTTCTAGTTGACCATCCGATTCCAGATGATTGAGAGTTGTCTAATGAATTGCCTGATGAAGATGCAATGGTCATAGAAATTTAACCTCCTTGAAAGATGTATTTTGATGGCGCTGCACATCGTGAAAGAGCTGGCGCTAGAATAGTGTTTATCCCTTCTTAAGGAGAAGTTTTGCCATATTCTTTCACTCTAACACAGTGGTGCTCCAATAATTTTGTTGTATATCAAGCACTCATACTTGAACTTGAAATGGTTGTGGATATAAAACAATTGTAACTATAAGTTTTTGGAGACTCCAAATTAATGATCAATGCGTTTTTGGGTAGCTATGAGGTCAAGAAGCCAGAGTTGATACCATATCACAAATATGCTCAGAGATTGGTAAGTTGGCTTGGAGAGGTAGCTATCTAACACGTGCCGAGAAAGGAAAATAAGAGAGCTGATGCATTAGCAGCCTTAGCTTATACATTATCTTTGCCTGACCAAATGCAAGTCGCTGTTTGCCAAAGATAGGTATTTCCTCCACCAAATGACTATGAAGAAGAAGAAAGCAAAGTTGAGCATCTTGCTGTCGTTCTTGAGGTTGAAATTGAGGATTGGCGACAACAATTAATCAATTATATTTGTTATGTGATATTGCCAGAAAATCCCCGAAAGAAGGCAAAAATTCAAAGGAGAGCCCCTCGCTTTCTTTATTACAAAAATACACTTTACATACGATCATATGATGGAATACTCTTACGTTGTTTGGGGGCTGAAGAATCCCTTTAAGCCCTATAAGAAGCACATTCTAGAGTATGTGGAGCGCATCAATCTCGGCCAAAACTTCATTTTCACATAAAAAGAATGGGGTATTATTGGCCAACCATGGTGAAAGATTGCTTAGATTACACTTGAAGGTGTAAAACTTGCCAATTTCATGCTAACTTCATACATCAACCACCTGAAGTATTACACCCAACTGTTACTTCTTGGCCTTTTGATACTTGGGGTTTGGATGTTGTTGGTCCATTGCCAAAGTATTCTGGTGGACATCTATACATTTTGGCCGCAACGGATTACTTCTCAAAGTGGGTTGAAGTTGTTTCTCCTAAGGAAGTAAAGAAGAAAAATGTGGATAACTTCATCCGAGTCAATATTATCTATCGTTTTGGAATTCCTCGATATATATTGACGGACAATGGTAAGCTATTTGATAACAAGATGATGAATAAAATATGTGATCCTTTTGCTTCAAGCTACGCAATTCCTCCATGTATTATGCTGCTACCAATGGACTTGCTGAAGCATTTAACAAGACGCTCTGCAACCTATTAAAAAGGTTGCCTCTAAGTCTAAGAGAGATTGTCATGAGATAATGAAAGAAGCTCTTTAGGCCTAAAGGACCACATATCGCACACGAACGCAAGCGACTCCTTATTCACTTGTTTATGGAGTTGAAGCAGTCCTTCCACTTGAGCGTCAAATCCCATCGTTGTGGCTTGCCAAACAAGAAGATCTCACTGATAAAGAAAATTCTCGCTTACGCCTTGAAGAATTGGAAGCTCTTGATGAAAAGAGTCTAGAAGCTCAACAAAGCCTTGAATGTTATCAAGCTCGTTTATCTCAATCGTTCAACAAAAGGGTGCGCCTTAGATCTTTCCAAGTGGGTGACCAAGTTCTTGTGGTAAAAAGGCCTATTATCACCTCTCGTCGATCTGAAGGTAAATGTTCTGCTAAGTGGGATGGGCCATAGGTTGTACAAGAGGTATACTCAAGTTGCGCTTACAAGATAGTTAACTCAGAAGGCTTGCACATTGGCCCCATCAATGGGAAATTCACAAAGAGATACTATCCTTGAAGAAAACAAATACCCTCCTCGATGCACGAGTATAAACTGCATGTTACTCCTGGTCCGCAAGAGTATAAACTGTGCACGGCTAAAAAAAAGAAGGTCCGCTAGGTTGAAAACCTCGAAAGAGGCGGTCTAGGTAAAAGTTAGGACATTAAAAAAAACTCTCCCATTTTGAACTACGATATGACTTGATCTTCTTCACCGAGGTATGTAGGCAGCTTAGAGTTTCATTTTAAGTTCAATCATATGAGTTAAAAAAATGCATATCATCCCAGGCATTATTTGAATGAAATATGATGGAATATAATTCACTTGATTGGCACTTAAAATTAAGTGTACATGTATTATTTCGTTGAACTTTTTGTCTTATCATATATTGATGGTTCAAATCTGCTACATCATCAATTTGAAGTATTCAAGCCAGCCAGGACTTTAAGTTGAATTCTTCATATTTTCTATATCATCAATTTGAAGTCTCTAGTCGGCTAAATCTTCAAGTTGAAGCCTTCAAGATTTCCATGTATTCGAGTTGAATTCTTCCGGTTTGCTAAATCTTTAAGTATCCAAGTTTGCCACGTCTTCAATTTGAATTCTTCAAGGTGGTTACATCTTCAAGTTGAAGTCTTCCAATCCGTCAAGTCTTCAAGTAGAAGCCTTCAAGTCTACCATGTCTTCAACTGAAGTCTGCAAGTTAGACTATATAATGGTCTTCGCTGGTCTTCAACTCATACAAAGTAAATTTTTTGGCTTAGATAGTGTAATAGTCTTTGGCTAGATAAAATAATATCAACTGTTTAAGCAAAATATAGTCTTCGGCTTAGATAGTGTAATGATATTTGCTTCAGACAAAATAAAGTCTTTAGCTTAGACGGTATAATGGTCTTTGCTTCAGACAAAATATAATCTTTAGCTCAGACGGTGTAATCGTCTTCACCTCAGATAAAGTAAAATCTTCGACTTAGACGGTGTACAATGGTCTTTGCCTTAGATAAAGTAAAGTCAAATCTTCAAACAAAATAAAGTCTTCAGCTTAGATGATGTAATGATCTTTGCTTCGGACAAAATAAATTCTTTAGCTTAGACGGTGTAATTGTCTTTGCTTCAAAATTCTTTTGTTCGAACGGAGTTAAGCCTTCGCCTCGAAGGGGATAAAGTAAAGTCTTTAGCTATCGAGTAATAAAGTTTGCACAAAATAGAGTAAAGTCTTAAAATCTCTGTAGAGTAAACTCTTGCTTGGAAGTCCAAAGCTAAAGCAACCAAACCAATCAAGTACTTCCATTATCTTCCATTGCCTTACGGATATTCTGTCTGTCAGAATACTACAACTATTGTCGCAAAGCTAGACGTACATGTAGAATGGCCAGCCTTTCCTCTTTTCTAGGTTTTCTAGCACGATCTTGTGCCTGTGGTAAAGCTTGCCTAGGAGGCTTACTTTAATTGTGTCGCCCGTCTGATGTCTAGGCTCACTGCCTCGACTAACTGTGGCACTTCTCATCTACTGGATCTAATCCATGCGCACACCCAGGGTTGGCTAAGGACATATATGTCCCTCGCCTAGCACTGAGTATCGCTCTCGCGTGCACAGTCCAATCCTCAAGCTTGGCACTCGCCTCATGTATCCGCGCCCAGCTTGTGCTTCGCCCGAGTAAGGCAAACTTTAGTCCTTGGCCTACGTCATGTGCGTCTTTCATAGCATGCCCATAGTTGTCTTATGGCATGTCTAAACATAGCCCTCGTGACATACTTCCATCTCGCATAGTGTAGTATCGCCCCCACAACTGCACGTCTAGGCTAACGAACCCTTGCTCGCATAGCTGAACCCAATCCATGCTCACAAGTAGACACATGAGGTCCCTAAGATAGGTGCTTCAAGTATCCAATCGGCACAAAGGTCTTCGTCCACCATTTTGGTAGCCCGCAGAGCATACTCGTCCCTCACATCAAGCCTCCAACACACATTGGGTGCCTAACGCTAGCCCTGAGGTGTCACGTCGTCCATATAGTTCTCTAACTCGTATGGATATGTAAGACATTCCATTGAGTCATCCAGGCAGGATCTTGAGGTTCCCCCTCAAGGTGGTAGAACGCACGGGGGAGGCAGGCTGAGCTTCAACACCTCTACCCCCTTATATATGCTTAAAATAAAAAGCCCAAGATTCCCAATAGACAAGTCTTGGCCAGAGAATCAGAAGGACTCTTTCTCACCTAAATCGGAAACCCCAAAATGCAGGGTGTAACATCCTCCCACACTCAACATGTCATCGCCCCTGACGAGATAGCAATGCCCACTACAACCCGGAGTCTGCCCCCTCATGGATGTATATCGCAGCTCCCTTAATCTTGTGGGTCTGACTTTCTCAAAGTCCATCTTAAAATGGAGTCGTTTCCCATGTACTTCTACCCCAAGTGTCTTCCAAGCATGCATTTTCACTTCACCTCCCTTCGGTGTTCGCATGGAAATTGCCTCCGCACTTGCACCCTCTGGTGTCTAACTTTGTGGTGACACACACTAGTCAACCACACTATGACCCTCACGGTCTTGGTTTCTGTCTGAAGCTCCAATCAATGGTAAGCACATCAGCATGCTCTTTGGCGTGGCTCCCGCAATTCAATAACTCATGTAGCCCTTGCTCCCGTGGCTCAACAGCGCACCAAGCCCTTTCGCTCCCTCTCGCATAGCTCCCGTAGCTCAATCGCTCACGTAGCCCTTTTCTCGCCCTTAGTACCTTGGAAGACTTGCTTGCTTCAAGACTCATAATCTTTCCCTAATGCCTCTATATAGGCGGATCTGGATGATACTTCTCAATGCTCCTGTCCCACTTGGCATACTAGCCCGGCCTCCGAAAACTCATGCTACAACATGGAACCTTCGGTAACTCAACTGCTTCGTACCTTTTTGCACTCAGCAAGCTCTTGGGAGGTACTCTTGGTGAGTACTACATTCTCAAAGTGATAGCATCGCCACATTCACGAACAAAGCTCTTTGTTTTCCAACTGTCACTTCCTCAGCAAGTACCCAATGCTCCCGATAGTACTTCTATACTCGCCTAATAAACAAGAACCCTCATGGTCCTGCTAGCACGGCTTCCCGATTCGGTGTGCCTCGCACATGGCCCCAACTCCATGGTCCCCGAACATCCGGCGTACCATTTTCTAGAATGAAACCTTCCAACTTGGAAATCCTCTCAATTCTGAAGCTTCGTTATTTCCTTTGAACTCGTCTCCTCACCTTGGCAATTCAGCACTAGGCCTCCCCATGAAATGATTCGGCACCTCTTCACAAACATGGTGGCTGAATCCAACTCATTGTGACATTCACACACTCCCGCTAAGAAGCCTGCACTCAGCTCCTTCTTCACGGTTATTAAGGGACTCGCCTTCCATTCATTGCAACCCTTTAGATGGCTAAGTGACTGCTAGCATCTATCACAATGCCCAACTCTCTAGAAGGTCCCTTGTCAATGCCCTCAGGCAGTCCATAAGTTTATCCCGTAGGAAGGACACTCAAATGATGCGTTGCTCGCATCCTCGGCAAGATCTCTACACGATCATGCCCAATGTTTATAGTCCACGACTCACACTCTTTGCAATATGGATGCTCGACCTGGAAAACATGGTATTTTCCTGACTACCCGACTTATCGTCATATCATTACCTTCGATAGAAGCCCAGACTTTCGAAAGAAACTGGGGTTACCCATTTACTGCTTCAAAATGGCCAACAGCTCCAACCTGCTGCTTAACATGAACAAAACGTCTCAACCTGACAAAATTCCAATGCTACTGAACCCTCTTGGTCAAACAGTCATCAAACCATGCAAGGAACTCTCTCAGTCTTCCATACGGCATTTCTTATGCCCATGCCCTGCTTAGCAAAGTTGCTAACCCACTACTAACAGAGTTTCTAACACACTGTCGGATCATCATAATCAAGGACAATTGAGTTTCTGCTAACCGTCTGTCCCTTCTTGTGGAACTATCCCAATAGCATCGCACAACGACTCTCTTTGCTAGCCAAATGTGCCTCAATAGAATCCCTCTGAAAATAGCACCCGCTGCCCGAAATACATCCCTAACGATATCTCAATCAAACTAGGATGCCCCAAAATCAACTTCCAAAACACAGACGATGGCGGAAACAACGACTGTGAAGTAGTCTGATTCTGACGGTCATAGTTTATGGCTGACAAAGCAATTCCGGCCATAACTCATGCAACCAATCCCTTTTTCGACCAGTAATATCTGGTTCTCGATCTCTGGTGGCATATAAACATCAATCTCTGCTTTGATATGATCTCTGCACTAACATCCAAAATGCACTCGCCATCTCAACTTCTGCTTTGACATGATATGTCATGGCAGAATATGGCCTTAAATAGCTCTGATATCACATGCCACGGACCGACCTTTTTACGGATGCCAGCGGCACCAAATAGCCCGTGCGGCGCCTGTAGTCACCCCTCACTACAGGCCAGGCTTTCCTCTTTCCCAAGTTTACTAGCACGATCATGTGTCTATGGTGAAGCTTGCCTAGGCGGCTTACTTCAACTGTGTCGCCCGTCTGATGTCTGGTCTCACTGCCTCGACTAACTGTGGCGCTTCTCATTTGCTGGATCTCATCCATGCGCACGCCCGGGGTTGGCTAAGGATATGTCTGTCCCTCGCCTAACACTGAGCATCGCTCTCGTGTGCACAATCCAATCCTCAAGCTTGGCACTCGCCTCGTGCATCCGCACCCAGCTTGTGCTTCGCCCGAGTAAGGCAACCTTTAGTCCTTGGCCTACGTCATGTGCGTCTTTCATAGCATGCCCATGGTTGTCTTATGGCATGTCCAAACATAGCCCTCACGACATACTTCCATCCTGCATAGTGCAGTGTCGCCCCACAACTGCATGTCTAGGCCAACGGACCCTTGTTCGCATAGCTGAACCCAAGTCATGCTCACAAGACGACACATGAAGCCCCTAAGATAGGTTCTTCAAGTATCCAATCGGCACAGAGGTCTTCGTCCACCATTTCGGTAGCCCGCAGGGCATACTCGTCCCTCACATCAAGCCTCCTAACGCCCATTTTCTTCCCAACGCTATCCCGAAGGCGTCACGCCGTCCACAAAGTTTCCTAACTCATATGGATACCTAAGACACTCCTTTGAGTCGTCCAGGCAGGCCCTTGAGGTTCCCCCTCAAGGTGGCTCATTTAGTACGGCTTTGTGGCAGCACGCACGTGGGAGGCAGGGTGAGCTTCAATATCTCTATCACCTTATATATGCTTTAAATAAAAATGCCCAAGATTCCCCAGTAGACAAGTCTTGGCCAAAGAATCAGATGGACTCTTTCTCACCTAAATCGGAACCCCCAAAATGCGGGGTGCAACACGTGTCTTATATAGATGTTGGAAAGAGCTCTCCTTGTCAATTTAGATGTGTATAAGCTTTGGTCTTCTAAAAAGAAAAAGATTTGACCATATCTCTAAGGATAAGAGGTGCCAACCAATAGTTATCTATTCCGAATGGACGAGACTAGCCGTTAAGCAAGCTGAATTCAAAACTAGATCAATTTCAAATGCCAAGACTCCTTGTTGAGCAACATACTTGTCGAAACCACGAAGGACCAGGAAGCATCACAAATTCTTTACAAATTGATAAGAAGAGAATGACGTGATTCTGCATAGATTATGGTGTTCAAATACCATGTACAATTGATAGTGAGACTTGCTATTTCACAAGACTGATCTTCGAAGGCCAACTACTGCGATTCTTGAAGTAGGGGCATTTGTAAGCATTTAAATTTTATTAATTTAAATTTATAAAATAATTTGGACCATGTTAAATTCAAGATATTAGTCCAAATAAATATTGTGGCTAGTAAATTGGGCTAATTATTTAAATCTAATATATGTGTTGGGATAGTCCATTTAATTGGACTACAAATTAAATGATAAGCCTACTTCAGTAGCTCAAAGTCCAAATAGCTATTAACCCATCTTAAAGTCCAGACTCATGCCACGTGTCAAGTGATGTGGCAAGCCAATTCAAAAGAATGAGCCAATAAAATCATACGACATGGTAATCCAGGCCAAATAAATGAGCCAAATCATGCCAAGTGTCTAGATGGTATTGGTCAGTTCAAACGGACCTATCAAATTTCAGAGTCACACCACTCTCTACAACTATAAATAGAGGTATTCATAAAGCTAGAACACACAAGAAGTGATAATAAGAAGCAAGCAGAGAGCTCGTGGATTAAACACCGCAGATTTCTCTATAAGCTACAAGTTCAAGCACTCAAGCACTCAAGTTACAAGTTCAAACACTCAAGCTACAAGTTTAAGTTCAAGATCAAGAACGAAGACAAATCAAATACCAAAGAGTTCAAGATCAAATTATTTGTTCATGATCAAATCCAAATCCAAGTTCAAGAAAGAGATTCAAGACCAAGCTTTACAAGCCCTTGAATCAAATCAAAGTCAAGCTCATCAAGATAGTTTATATTCTTGAAGAATCAGAGGAATGCTATAGAGACTGTAATACTTTTATTTATTGAAATCAAATTCTACATTTGCTACGTAATTTTTCAATCTTGATTATTTATTTTTCTAGACGCGAAGATTTGTTGTTACAAGTACCATTCAAATCCCCACTAAAATCGGAACTCGAAACAAAAAGGAAAGAATGCATGCATTGGAAAAGTTTTAAGTTGATAAACCAATTATATTTGGTGAGATAACCAATAAGAACATCAAATTGGATTAGAACTATTACCAGCGTATAATCAACTTACTTATAAAATTAATTTCTAACACTTAAATGTATTTGTATTAAATGTATGTTAGCTATTCTTAATCAACTAACTCAAACGACCTCTAAACAACTTAAAAAAACATCAACGTATTATACTTGTTTGCATGTTCAACTTCTTTTATATATTTTTAAAAGTAAAAATTATTTAAAAAGGTAAAACTATTACGCTTTAATCTCAAGTTAGTTGGAGGTAACTATATAAATTCCCTCTATCCAAATTACTATATTTAAATGTGTTTCATAAAAGTATCAATAACTTCTGTTCTCCAGCACGGAAGATTCTCTATATTTTCTTTTCGATATATAAATTTTTAATATAATTAAAAAGACTATTAATGAACATTGGACTTAAGCTTACCGCCATTACTAACCTTTTATTCCAATTAATTAATATCGCCTATATTTTTTTCTTTTTCATTATGTTTGATTTTTGTCTAAATCTGCATGTCAGGAAATTGTAAGTCTTACAAAATACAATAAAAAAATTTCGTGTGATTTTAGATCTATTTCATCCTGTTTTGTCATATTCAATTATCATGATTTTACATATATTCATATATCCAGAGGTTTAGATAGGACATGATCGAAACAATCAGAGGCGGATCTTGGATTTGATAGTTACGGGTACCACTGCTTTTAATGCAAACCGATCATAGTGAAGAGATTGAATATGAGTGTACATTTAGTCGGTTCAATCTATCTTTTATTAATTCGGTTCGGTTCATTTTTAATTATTTTAATTCAATTTAAAAGAGTTTTTATACATAAATGAATATGTGATCACAAAATCAAATAAATTCTGTCCAATTCCGTCTAATTCAATGGATTCAAATTCGATTAATGTGATTAAAAATTATAAAGTAAAAATAAAATTTTATATTAGGAAATACACTTCAATCTACATATAGCTAGATAAAAATTATTTCTTTGATGCATCACTCTAAATTTTTCTAAAATTAATAAAATAACATTAGATGGATAAAAAGAGGAAATGATTAAAATCACATTCAAATAAATTTGAAGATCTAGAAAAAGAAAAAGGAATCAAATATACAATTTAAATAAATAATAAAAATAAAATTGCACAAAAAGAGTGAATAACAAAGGTGAAGAAATTAAAAGAATTTAAGAGAAGGAGTATAAAGAAAAGAAAGGGAAGGGAAAATGATAACAAAAAAACAACTAGGACCACAACCTAGAGAGTCTGATCTAGGGCCTTTTATTTGGAATTCCAGTGCTTTATCGGTTACACCTGTTGTTATTTTGTGACTTCGGGCGCCATTAGTTATATATGTTCAATATTTTGAGAAAAATATCAGTACATACATAAAATTTTATCCGAGTGAACGGATGACATACCACCACAATCTCCTACATAGATCCGCCCCGGAAACAATCACAATGCATTTTATTTTATCATTCTGGTGTGATATTTGCACCTTTTGCCGAGTATTTTATATTTTAGAAAAGCTTAATAGCAAAAAATAAATCTATTTACAGTATTTAATAAAATCGCATTTTCATTATATGTATGTGATTTATTTTTCCTTTTTGATTTCTTGTATGTGATCTCAAGGCCTAAAAAGTAAATACATACAGTTACTAGTAAGGAATCAACTTATTTTACAACTGTCAGTTGATATAAGTAGAAAAGTTGTTGAGTGGAAGTCACGTCCCTCAAATTTCCAGCTCGTTGCAAACAGTTGGTTAGAAATCACAAGAAACAAGCAATCCACCTTTCTTGAGATCGCCGTCGATAAGAGATCAACTGCAATTTTCCGGCGAAACTTCGCCGGAATCTCATAATATGAAGAACAGAGGAACTAAGAAGAAGAGCTTGAAAATCGGAAACGTAGAGCATACTGAATCGGCCAAAATGAAGACGAACAATAAGAAGTTAAAAAGTAAATTGGTGAAGTACGAAGAATTACCGGCGTATCTCAAAGATAACGAGTTTATCAGAGACTATTACCGCTGTGAATGGCCTCTTAAGGATACCGCTCTCAGCCTCTTCTCTTTACACAATGAAACTCTCAATATTTGGACGTATGTAATTCAAAAATTTCACTTCATTTTCATTTGATTTTCATTCATTTTCGAGTTATATTAATCTTATTTTTATAAATTTTTATAGGCATTTGGGAGGATTTGTGATATTTGGGATTTTGACGGTATTGACCTTGACAGAGAAGACGACAATGGAGAATTTGCTTGCTGGTTTCTTCAGGTTCGTTTTCGTAATTTTGAACTTCTTTAGTCCTTTTTTGTCATTTGATACATTGGTAAAAAGACAGTACTCTATCCTAAACAGACCGGCGGGAGAGGGACGGTGGATGACAATGAAGAGAAATGGGTCAGCTGATTCTTTTCCGGTGAGTTTCTGCCGTTACTTTTTTTATTATTATTAAATCACATTTTTTAGTTTAAAAGACAGTGAAAAGACTTGAGATGACAACACTTAGCGAAAAGGTCGGTTTTGTGGTGGGTCCCTACTTTTGCAAATTTTAGGAAATATAGCTGGGATACGCAATAAATTTTTATTCGACACCTGGGCCCGTTTAAACAATCTTCTTCATTTGTTTGGGAAAAAGTTTGTTATAAATCGCATTCGAATATTTATTATCGTATTTAAGCTTATAATATGGTGAATTTAGGAATTTAGCTGTATCTCAACTATGCGATTTTTATTTTTTTGCTTATCTCTTTCTTGGAGTTTTTCAGATTTAGTCTTCAAACGAGGAAAGAAGGCTATAATTCTTTTTAGTTTAATTTTGAATTTAGTATTGCTCTTAAATAGGAGTAAAAGATGGGTCAAAATTTTGGAATTTTTAATCCTCAATTAAATTGAACAATATCTTACTTTTAATATAATACTGACACTGCGACAATCAAGGACTGATTGAGGGTCCATATAGTTTGACTAAAGAGTTAGTAAAATCAGGACATAGGAAATGGTGACAGGTAGAAACATATAGTACTAGTACCTTAACACCATTTCCAAAGCCCATGATTTTTACCTGATTGATAGGTAAAATGTTGGTGGAGTGACTTGATTTGGTTTGTCAACTAGGAGTAGTATGGTTGGTGAGTTCTGCAAACTATTCTCTAAATTAAATTCTAAACGGAGAAAGATAATTAAAAAAACAAAGGAATGATTGAGAGGCATCCCGATGCACGAAACATTCCGCGTTCACGTAGGATCCGGGTAAGGGCCGTACACCAAGGGGTGTGATGTAGGAAACATACCCTCATGGATATCAGTGTTGATTCCAGGGGTCGAACTCGTGACCTATAGGTTACACGGAGACAACTTTATTGTTGCTCCAAAGCTCCCCTTCGAATGATTGAGAGGTGTTTCCTTAATTTGGGTTCTGCCATATTAGATCTTTGATTTCAGCTAGGCTGGTTAGTTGTGTTGTTGCACCAACTTAAGTTCTTATATCAGTGTTGAATGCCAGATCAAATGAGGTCTCATATTAACTTACTTTGGATTCTTGATGTGATAGGTAGTTACAAAAAAGTGTCTCAATTTATGTTAAGAGAGTCCTGAGGAGTCAGATAACATTCATTCCTAAAAACATGGACATGAATCTGACCATTGTCAAAAAGATTTTGTTTCTAAAAAATTTGATTCAATGTAGAAAGTTTCATGAACTTGAACGAACTGTTAACTTTCTTAGCTAGCTGCTTTATGAATCCGATATGCTAGACTAGTAAACAGAGTTGTTTTGTTCAATATTAATGGTGAGATCATAAAGGAGACTCTTTTTCTGGGACACTAAACATGGTTCGTGCACGAAATAATGTAGTTTGTTGCCAAACCTACTAATACTGCATATGTTCTAACATTTTGCTATAAAAGCAGAATGTCCAATATAACTGTATTGAGGGGAAAGAAGTGATGCATCTTGACCTTTATCAGATTTTGGGAAAATTCTGTTTGTGTTTATGCAAATGTTAAGCTGCAAATAAGATACTAAGCATCATCTCCTTATCAAATTTGGTTTCTGATTTGCAGGATACTTACACCAGGCAGATCTCAGCCCCATCATTTCTAGGTGCATATGGAGGTTATGAAGTTGCCATATGGCCTTGGTTTGTATTCCTAGGAGGAGCTATGGTTTGTTTGGTCTTCAGCTCTGTCTCTCACCTATTTGCTTGCCACTCGCATAAATTCACCCTCTTCTTCTGGCGTCTCGATTACTCTGGGATTTCTATCATGATCATCTGCTCTTTCTTTGCTCCAATATATTACACTTTCTGCTGTCAACCATATTGGCGTTTTTTTTACCTAACCTCCATTACTATAGTCGGTATCCTAGTCATTATCACCCTTTTCGCCCCGGCTGTCACCTCTGGTCATTTCAGATCATTCAGGGCTGGTCTGTTCCTTGCTATGGGTTTCTCAGGTGTGATTCCAGCAGCACATGCTGTTTCCCTCTACTTTCATCATCCACAAGTACTCGTGGCTCTGGTCTACGAGATAGCTATGGGCCTTTTGTATGCTGCTGGAGCAGTGTTCTACGTTACGAGGTTTCCAGAGAGATGGAAACCAGGTGCATTTGACCTTGTTGGACACAGCCATCAAATATTCCATGTACTCGTCGTTGCAGCAGCCCTTGCACATAGCATAGCAACTCTGGTTATCATGGACTGGCGTCGAGGATTGCCACCGTGCAATGCAGGTATTCTTGGATAGACAATACATCTGCAAATGGCATAATTCCCAACTCAGAAACTCTATTACTCTAGCTTCTAACAGGATCAGGAGATATCATTATATTGATTTTCAGCTAGATGCTTTACCATTTCTACTAATTAGAAGCAGTTTAGGTACATCAATAACATTGATAGCTCTCATACTGTTATCTTCGTATCTTACAGAAACATATATGTCCGTTGTGCCATGGATTCTTATTGAGTGATCCATATATACGTGATATTTGATGCCTAGCTATTTTGGAAGACCTTGTTTGCCTAGCTAATGAGTACCTAAACTACCTCTAGTGCTAGAGAATTTAGCCTCAAATTATAGAGTATTCGAATGAAATGGTTGGTATTAAATGAAGGGAAATAGCTAGACGTTGAAGATTTCCAACTACCTTGGAATTAAGAGACAATGGTTGACTACCTTGGAATAAATTTGCGGAGCTCAAACATTTTCTTTTCAAGTATGGTTGGTGAGATTTGCAGACTATCCTCCGATCCTAAAAGAGAGAGCATAAAAAAGCAACCTTGATTTTATCATAATCTATTGTATTGTTTCTTTACATAATTATGATGACATTAAAAATTTCTTTCTCTGATATTCAACAAAGTAGAATAAGATCGTACAGATCGGGATAAGAGGAGTACTTTTAGGTTTTCCTTTCCCTTCGTTGGTAGTTATTCACTTGCTCGTTGCATTGCTACTACAATTCATATATAGTAATTGTTAGTCTTGATTAAATCTTCAAGCCGACCATTTGTGACGAGAGCAGTAACACAAGTACGGCAAAAGGGACATGTCTCGTTTTCTGGTACTAATAACCAAGGAATAATACAAGCAGCATGAAACCTATGACAGCAAGCAACAAGTATAACTTCGCTCATATCATCATCTTCTTGTTCATCAAATTCTCCTAAGCAGATACAACAGTCACTGTTTGTGCCTTTAATTTCATCAGGAATATCAATCACTACTTCAACACCTGGGCATGGGGTAGTTGCTCCAGCTCTTTCTGCTCCGGCTGATAATTCGCTTTGTTGTGTTACTCCACCCGAATAGGTTTTCAACTCGCAAAAATATAACAAAACAACCAAAATGATGAGCGGCACCAAGAAGACAGCGATGAGAATTGGCATTTTTTGTAGGGTGATGACTTTGAATGCTAGGTCAAATTGCCAGTGAGATTATTATAGAAGAAAGATGGCAATCAAGGGGTTATATATATATATATATATATATATATATATATATATATATATATATATATATATATATATATATATATATATATATTATAAGTTGTTTGATGACGTGATACGACTGTGAGCCATGATTATAAATATCCTAAATCCTAATGTGCATGGGTTTAGATTTTGCAAACCTTTTAGGAGTAGGAGAAAACAATTAAGGAAATGATACGTGTCCCAAATCCCAAATCCTTAATTGCGTTTTTCACTAAGATTATGATATTATTTTCTTGAGTTTAAATTATGTATACGGTAAAAATTGGTTAGTCTTTCGTACGAACTGGTCGAAATGGTAATGCATTGGATCGGAGAAGCGTCTTCATAATATCAGGTTGAGGTCCGAAGTCAGATCACCAAGCTTCGAGCCCTAGGGACCGATCAATGTCGAGCTCGATATCATTATCGAGCTTGAATCCAAATCGAACTATGATGCAAAGTGAAATTATCGAGCTTATAAGGCAGATACCGACCAACACTGACCCCGAATCAATACAAGGATTCGAGTCAGAATCGAGCTCGAGTCAAGATCGAGAGCTCGAATCGAGATCGAGAGCTCGAGTCGAGATCGAGAGCTCGAGTCGATACCAAGCTCATAGACAAGAGCCGTTGCAATCCCACTAGAGGAGAGAATCCTGGCAGGAATTATGGAAAATCTGATTTGTCATGGGTCTCCCACTATGTATTTTTAATTATATCTAAAGTAGGATCCCTCCACTATAAAATGGATGATTATTATTTCTGTAAGCACCAAGTTTTTGCATACATTGTAACTGAGATATCATACACTCCTATATTGAAGAGTTATCATTTTTTAGCTTTATAAATTGATTCATCTTGCTTAATCTATAAATCATCTTCTTCCCAACTTTGCTTATTTTTCATTCTCTACAGTCAACACTTGATATTTCTATTCATTCTTACAATTTGTGTCAAGTTATACCACATACCCTTAGAACTACGTACAAATTTAACTCAATCCGTTTTTCGGGTAAACAGTTTGGCGCCCACCGTGGGGCTAAGGATAACAGTGGTTATTTAGTACGAATCTGCTAAAAGCACCATCTTACACTTGTTGTTGAAAGTATCTTTGATTTCGAATTAGTAACAACGAACTCTCAATTAATGGCCTTACCTATCGACAACGAAGCTGGCCTTCAAGGAAAAAATAACAACTTGACAACCAGGGCCGAAAGGCTGCTTGTCAATGCCGTTGGGGCCCGAATCGAAGTAGCATTAGACGTTAATCCGCACGTGGCTATTGAGGAAAACCAACGTTCTAAGCCTGAAAATAGCATTCATGGTGGTACTCGATCTGCACCTCGAGACACCCATAACGTTGAGGAAAACGGAATCAGCTTGCGTATGATTTTTGAAATGTTGCAAACTCAACATATAGCGATAGCTCAGTTGCAGAGTCAAACACAAGTACCGAGCAGATCGAAGCCCAGTCTATCCCGGGAAATCACCCACATAACGGAGCCAGCTGTAGTAAGGTCAAATGAGCAAGAATCGGGGACCAATCCCGAAATTGCTGAGATGTTCGAAGAACTCAATAAATGAATAGAATCAGGAGAAAAGAGGATCGAAGAAAATAACAAAAAGGTGAAAACGTACAACTCCGGGGTTGATCAGATCCCGGGGGCACCCCCGATATTGAAAGGCTTAAATTCCAAAAAATTCATACAGAAGCCTTTCCCCCACAGCGCGGCCCCTAAACCAATCCCAAAGAAGTTTCGCCTGCCCGAAATTCTTAAGTATAATGGGACGACCGACCCCAACGAACATGTCACCTCTTACACATGTGCCATTAAAGGAAACGATCTAGAAGATGATGAGATTGAATATGTATTATTGAAAATATTTGGTGAAACCCTGTTGAAGGGGGCAATGATATGGTATCATAATTTACCATCTAACTCTATTGATTCTTTTGCTATGCTTGCAGATTATTTCGTAAAAGCACTTGCCGGGGCTATAAAAGTTGAGACCCGAAAGTCGGACCTATTCAAGGTAAGACAAAAAGGATAACGAGATGCTAAGAGAATTTGTATCTCGTATCCAAATGGAACGAATGGATCTACCACCAGTCAAAGACGATTGGGCTATTCAAGCTTTCACTCAAGGTCTGAATGAATGAAGCTCGATGGCTTCACGGCGGTTGAAACATAACCTAATCGAATACCCAACTATTACTTGGGCCGATGTGCACAATCGATATCAATCTAAAATAAGGGTCGAAGACGATCAGTTGGGTTTCGGGTCCGGTTTTAAAAGGGATAGCGATCGAGAACCAAGGTCAAGCAAGGATCGATACCGGTCGTACAACGAAGATCGTCGGGTTAGCAAACTTTCACATAACCCCGTACGAGGCGAAAAGAGAAATGATCAAGGCCAAGGTTCTCGGGGACTGATGAACAGAAATGGGTTCGATAGGCATACCGGACCTAAGGAAGCACCACGACTATCAGAGTATTACTTCAACATCGATGCATCCGCCATCGTGTCGGCTATCGGACGCATCAAGGAAATTAAATGTCCTCGACCCATGCAGATCGATCTTGCCCAGAGGAACCCCAATCAAATGTGTGAATATCATGTCACCCATAGGCACAGAACGAAAGATTGCAGGCAACTAAGAGAGGAAGTAGCCCGGTTATTCAATAAAGGGCACCTTCGAGAATTTTTAAGCGATAGAGCCAAAAACCAATTCAAAAACAGGGATTTCGGTAAACAAAACGAACAACAAGAACCACAACACATCATCCACTTGATCATCGGTGCCGTCGATACCCCTCAGGGGCCGGTACTTAAACACACTAAGACATCGGTTATGAGAGAAAAGCGATCTCGAACTTGGTATTACGCACCCCTAGGAACATTGTCCTTTAATGATGAAGATGCAGAAGGAGTCATGCAACCTCATAATGATGTACTGGTAATATCTGTACTTATGAATAAAACTAAAGTTAAGTGTGTGTTAATTGATCCAAGTAGCTCGGCCAACATTATTAGATCGAAGGTTGTAGAATAGCTCGGTCTACAGGACCAGGTCGTACCCGCAACCGTGGTTCTAAATGGATTCAATATGGCATGTGAAACTACCAAAGGCGAGATAAATCTGCCGATAAACGTGGCCGAAACTATCCATGAAATGAAGTTCCATGTAATAGAAGGCGATATGAGATACCACGCCCTTTTTGGAAGGTCGTGGATCCACAATATGAGAGCTGTACCTTTCGACCTTCCACCAGGTTCTTAAATACTCAACATCGGAGGGAATCAAAATAGTGTACGGGGAACAACCGGCTGCAAGGGAAATGTATGCCGTCGAAGAAGCAATTCTGATATCCTCGCCTTCATCGACAAAGGGTTCGGGCTCGAAGGGGGAACGTGATGCCAAATAGCAATCACAAACGTCAGCTTTGAACCAACTAGAAGATCAGAAGATTGACGAAGATGATGAACAAGGGATCCCAAGATTCTTCGTGGTTCCCGATGATTCCGATGCAGCCCAATCAACGGTCGAAGAACTAGAGCAAGTCGTACTAATCGAATATCTGCCCGAACGAAAGGTATACCAGGGAACGGGATTAACCCCCGAACTTAGAAAAAAGCTTATTCGATTTCTTATTGATAATATAGATTGTTTTTCTTGGTCCCATTTAGACATAATAGGGATCCCACCAGATATAACGACGCATCATCTAAGCCTGGACCCTAGGTTCAAACTGATAAAGCAAAAGAGAAGACCCCAGTCCAAGGTAAAACACGCATTCATAAAGAACGAGATAACTAAACTTCTCAAAATAGAATCCATTCGGGAAGTAAAATATCCTGAATGGTTAGCCAATGTGGTTGTAGTCCCTAAAAAAGGGAACAAACTTAGAATGTATGTAAATTACAAGGATTTAAACAAGGCATGCCCCAATAATTCTTTTCCACTACCTAACATCGATCGCATGATCGATGCCACGGCCGGCCACGAGATCCTTACTTTTCTCGATGCCTATTCCGGGTACAATCAAATCCAAATGAACCCGGAGGACCGAGAAAAGACTTCATTTATCACCAAGTATGGAACCTATTGTTATAATGTTAATGCCCTTCGGGCTAAAAAATGCAGGAGCTACTTACCAACGCCTAGTAAATAAAATGTTCGATGAACAAATAGGCAAATCAATGAAAGTTTATATTGATGACATGCTAGTTATGTCCCTGCGCGCAGAGGACCATTTGGCTCATTTGCAGGAAACATTCGAGATTTTAAAGAAATACAACATGAAGCTTAACCCCGAGAAATGTGCTTTCGGGGTCAGATCAGGAAAGTTTCTTGGCTTCATGGTATCGAATCGAGGGATCGAGATCAACCCCGATAAAATCAAGTCCATCGAAGGCATCACCATCGTGGATAGTGTAAAAGTCGTGCAGAGGCTAACGGGGCGGATCGCTGCCTTAGGCCGATTCATTTCAAGGTCGTCGGATCAAAGTCACATATTTTTCTCTCTGCTCAGAAAGAAGAACAATTTCACCTGGACCCCGGAATGCCAACATGCATTAGAGGAATTGAAACGATACCCAGCGAGCCCACCACTGTTGCACACTCCAATGACAGACGAGAAACTTTGCTTGTATTTGGCAGTTTCGAAAATTGCGGTAAGCGGTGTCCTAGTTCGAGAAGATCAAAGTACACAATTTTCCATTTATTATGTAAGTTGAACCTTAGGGGAAGAAGAAACTAGATATCCACACTTAGAGAAATTAGCACTGGCGCTGATAAGCACCTCTAGAAAGTTGAGACCATACTTTCAATGTCACCCCATATGCGTATTAACCACTTAACCACGTTGTAATATTTTACACAAGCCCGAACTATAAAGTCGATTGGACAAATGGGCAGTCGAAATCAGTGGGTACAATATAGAATATCAACCCAGGACGGCCATCAATTCTCGAATTTTAGCGAATTTCATGGCACATTTCATGCCAATCCTCGTACCCAAAATCGAAAAAGAACTCTTGTTGAAATCGGGTACGTCATCGAGAGTATGGACCCTTTTCACAGACTGGGCTTCAAACCTGAAAAGGTCCGGGCTAGGCATCGTTTTAAAGCGGCCTACGGGTAGTACTATTAGGCAATCTATCAAAACTACTAGGTTGACTAACAACGAGGCCGAGTATGAGGCCATAATTGCAGGTCTCGAGTTAGCTAAAAGCTTTGGAGCAGTGGTCGTTCAAGCCAAGTGTGACTCTTTACTGATGGTAAATCAAGTAAACAAAACCTTCTAAGTTCGAGAGGATATAACGCAAAGGTATTTGGACAAACTACATGTGACTTTGCACCGTTTGAAAGAATGGACTTTACAGCATATACCTCGAGAACAAAACAGTGAGGCCAATGCACTTGCAAATTTGGGATCATCTGTCGAGGAAGATAAGATCAGCTCGGGGACTGTCGTTCAAAACTCGAGGTCCGTGATCGAAGAAGGTCATGCCGAGATAAATTCTATAAGCTTAACCTAGGATTGGAAGAATACGTATATTTAATACTTGGAGAACGGAAAACTCCCATCGGACCCTAAAAGTTTGAGGGTCCTGCGAACCAAAGCTGCTCGATTCACATTGAATGCAGATGGAACATTATACCGAAGGACATTCGATGGACCATTGGCAGTATGTTTAGGTCCAGGAGACACCGGCTACATCCTACGTGAGATTCACGAGGGAACTTGTAGAAATCATTCCGGTGCCGAATCCTTAGTCCGAAAAATAATCAGAGCAGGATATTATTGGATCGATATGGACAAAGATGCAAAGAAGTTTGTTCGAAAATATGACAAATGTCAAAAGTTTGCACCGATGATCCATCAGCCCGGAGAACAACTTCACTCAGTTCTATCTCTATGGCCATTCATGAAATGGTGAATGGACATCGTCGGCCCTCTACCATCGGCCCCAGGTAAAGTTAAGTTCATTTTATTTATGACTGACTATTTCTCTAAATGGGTTGAAGCACAGGCGTTCGAGAAAGTGAGAGAGAAAGAGGTTATAACTTCATCTGGGATCATATCAGATGTCAATTTGGGATACCCGCCGAAATAGTGTGTGACAATGGAAAATAATTTATCGGCAGCAAAGTGACGAAATTCCTCAAAGACCACAAAATAAAAAGGATATTATCAACACTGTATCACCCTAGTGGGAACGTACATGCTGAATCGACAAACAGTACTATCATTCAAAACCTAAAGAAAAGGTTGAACGACGCTAAGGAAAAATGGAGAGAGATCCTGCCCGAAGTTCTTTGGGCATATCGAACAACATCAAAATCCACTACGGGGGCAACCCCGTTCTCCTTAGTATATGGCTCTGAAGCCTTGATTCCAGTCGAAGTCGGGGAACCCAGTGCCAGTATCGATATACAACAGAAGAATCAAATCACGAGGCTATGAATACTAGCCTCAAATTATTGGACGAAAAACGAGAACCGCTCTCGTCTAATTACCACCCAAAAGCAGTGGATCGAAAGATACTATAATCGAAGAACCAATCTTCGCCACTTTAATATCGGGGACTTAGTGCTAAGGAAAGTCACCATCAGCACCAGAAATCCAAACGAAGGAAAACAGGGTCCAAACTAGGAAGGACCGTATCATGTACTTGAAAATATCGGTAAAGGATTCTACAAACTCGGTATTATAAACGGCGAACAACTACCAAGCAATTGGAATGTGTCACACCTAAAACGATACTATTGCTAAGGTACGACCCTCCCATATTTGTTTATATTTCGAAACTAACACTAGCAGGAGTTCAATCAAAGAACAAGTATGGTTCATTCAACATGAAGCCTTAGGTCTGAAAGCACGTGTTGCACTCTTTTTTCCTTAGACCGGTTTTATCCCAAATGGGGTTTTTGGCAAGGTTTTTAATGAGGCAACCATTGATCGTGCTAACTTAGAACGATTTAACAGTATCCGGGGCCTCTTTACAATCAACCTCAAATACTGGTGGGGCATTACCCTCAAATATATCAAGTTCGATGCAAGAATATTACTTCATAACAACGGGGTTCCGATAGGAAAATTTGTAATAGCTAAATGGTCAAAACGAACCATGCTCATGTAGATTGCTCGATCCCTGGTATAAAATATAAACACATGTATAACAACATGAAAAGAAACTTCTTTGCCCATATCTCGTGATGTCCTCTATTTCATGATCTATTACGCAAACAGGCTCAAGGATTGACGACTAATAAGCCTACGGGCTACATCATCTCGAGTTTGAGGAATCACTTACTCGACTAATAAGCCTACGGGCTATATCATCTCGAGTTTGAGCAAACACTCACTCGACCATTAAGCCTACGGGCTACATTACTTCGAGTTCGAATCAATCACTAGACTAAAAAGCCTACGGGCTATATCATCTCGAGTTTGAGCAAACACTCACTCGACCATTAAGCATACGGGCTACATTACTTCGAGTTAGAATCACTCACTCGACCATTAAGCCTATGGGCTACATTACTTCGAGTTCGAATCACTCACTCGACTAAAACGCATATGGTCTACATCATCTCGAGTTAGAGCAAACACTCACTCGACCATTAAACCTACAGGCTACATTACTTCGAGTTCGAATCACTCACTTGACTAAAAAGCCTATAGGCTATATCATCTCGAGTTTGAACAAACACTCACTCGACCATTAAGCCTACGGGCTACATTACTTCGAGTTAGAATCACTCACTCGACCATTAAGCGTACGGGCTACATTACTTCGAGTTCAAATCACTCACTCGACTAAAAAGCCTACGGGCTACATCATCTCGAATTTGAGCAAACACTCACTCGACCATTAAGCCTACGGGCTACATCATCTCGAGTTTGAGCAAACACTCACTCGACCATTAAGTCTACGGGCTACATTACTTCGAGTTCGAATCATTCACTCGACCATTAAGCCTACGGGCTACATTACTTCGAGTTCGAATCACTCACTCGACTAAAAAGCCTACGGGCTACATCATCTCGAGTTTGAGCAAACACTCACTCGACTAATAAGCCTACGGGCTACATCATCTCGAGTTTGAGAAAACACTCACTCGACCATTAAGCCTACGGGCTACATTACTTCGAGTTTGAATCACTCACTCGACCATTAAGCCTACGGGCTATATTACTTCGAGTTCGAATCACTCACTCGACTAAAACGCATATGGTCTACATCATCTCGAGTTAGAGCAAACACTCACTCGACCATTAAACCTACGGGCTACATTACTTCGAGTTCGAATCACTCACTCGACTAAAACGCATATGGTCTACATCATCTCGAGTTAGAGCAAACACTCACTCGACCATTAAACCTACGGGCTACATTACTTCGAGTTCGAATCACTCACTTGACTAAAAAGCCTATAGGCTATATCATCTCGAGTTTGAACAAACACTCACTCGACCATTAAGCCTACGGGCTACATTACTTCGAGTTAGAATCACTCACTCGACCATTAAGCGTACGGGCTACATTACTTCGAGTTCAAATCACTCACTCGACTAAAAAGCCTACGGGCTACATCATCTCGAATTTGAGCAAACACTCACTCGACCATTAAGCCTACGGGCTACATCATCTCGAGTTTGAGCAAACACTCACTCGACCATTAAGTCTACGGGCTACATTACTTCGAGTTCGAATCATTCACTCGACCATTAAGCCTACGGGCTACATTACTTCGAGTTCGAATCACTCACTCGACTAAAAAGCCTACGGGCTACATCATCTCGAGTTTGAGCAAACACTCACTCGACTAATAAGCCTACGGGCTACATCATCTCGAGTTTGAGAAAACACTCACTCGACCATTAAGCCTACGGGCTACATTACTTCGAGTTTGAATCACTCACTCGACCATCAAGCCTACGAGCTACATTACTTTAGGTTCAAGCAATCACTCAACTCAACTACTAAGCCTATGTGCTACCTTATTTCGAGTTCGAATCATTCACTCGACCATTAAGACTACGGGCTACATTACTTCGAGTTCGAATCACTCACTCGACTAAAAAGCCTACGGGCTACATCATCTCGAGTTTGAGCAAATACTCACTCGACTAATAAGCCTACGGGCTACATCATCTCGAGTTTGAGCAAACACTTACTCGACCATTAAGCCTACGGGCTACATTACTTCGAGTTCGAATCACTCACTCGACTAATAAGCATATGGGCTATATCATCTCGAGTTTGAGCAAACACTCAAGCATACGGGCTACAATACTTCGAGTTCGAATATCTCACTCGACTAATAAGCCTACGGGCTATTTCATCCCGAGACCGGCATTTAGCAAGTTCAGCAACCCAATGTGCTCGAGTGTTGGCGATCTCGGTTGCCTCACTTTCTTGTACCTGAGCAGCTTCAACATCTGCCTGATAGACGGCCATTAATGCATCTGCATAGGACTTTGCTTTCTCTGCATCAGATTTGGCCTTGGCAAGTTCAGAGGCCAACTGAGCCTCGAGTTCCTCTATTCTTCTCTCTTGAACCGAGCTCTTCTCCTTCATGCCTTGAAGTTGGCTTGAAGTCGATGACAACTGAGCCCAAACAGTTTCCTTTTCTGCAGCAACACAGTCCATGCCATTTTTCCATCCAATGGTCTCCGCCCTTATTATATCAATTTCCTCACGAAGTTGCCCGATCGTCTCGAGTTTCTGCTGCAGCTGTGAGATCGAAATATTAGCCTTCAATCCTGAATCAAGCCCATGAGTTCTTAATATAATCATTACCTGCTCGGTCAGGTCGGTCTGGTCTTGATGAGCCCTGGCTAACTCAGCTTGAAGGGTTTTGGTTTCTTCTTTTCTTTGACCGAAAAGGAGTTTGGGGGCGTTCCTCTCCTCCGTAACTCGTTGGAGGTCGGCCTCGAATCGATGCAGCTCAGCTCGAGACCGAGAATGTGCTTCTCGATGAACCGCCACGGCCAGCAAAGAAAGAAGAAAAAAAGTTAAAAAAGAATAGCAAACATAAAAGTAATATCAACGAAGAGAGTTAAAGCTTACCCAATTCAGAGCTTGATGCACTTCGCAAAAAAGGCCTGACACATCACTTGGGCCAGCAGCGTCCTCGACCCTATTAAACAAATCACTGAAGGGGTCCTCCCCTTCATGAGACCGGCTCATCTCGAGGGCCCCCAAAGCTTGGGTTTCCCGAATCACCCCTTCGGAAAAGGCAGGGAGAGTGGGCGAGTCTACGATTACTATAGCCCCAAGCGACTCGCTTGGGGCGTTCTCCTCAGTTCGGAGAGCTTCAGGACCGGTCGACCCCTTTCGATATACCCACCGTTTGTTGACTTCGGTGGAAAGCATCCTAGATCTCTAATGATTTGGGGACTCTAACCGAACCTTCCTTCGATATCTCCTCAGTCTGAGGCGAAGCTTTATAAATCACCATCGATTCAGCTGCCTTTGGGGCATCGATGGATTTCTTCATTCGGGCCACCAGCACAGACCCGTCATTCTTTTCTTCGTCGTCGTTTTCATCCCTTAGATGTAGAACTGATTCAACGGTCAAAGGAATGGTATTCTTCCTTAGCTTTCGAGCCATCCTCATCTTCGATTTTGGATCTTCAGAGGCGGAGGCCCTTTTTCTCTTATTATCTTTCACCGACTTTGGATCATAGGCTGAAGCCTCTTCCTCGACGGATGAGGGCCTCAAAATCGCATCTTTACCCACACCTACATTCAAGAAAATTGATTTAAATGTATGGAAAGCATCTCCTTCGAACTACCAAAGATACGAGAAAGAGGCTCACCATGATTTTTGGCCTCCCATCGTCCCTTTGACAAATCACGCCACAAGCGCTCGGCGTATGTGCAGGTCGAAGCTAGATTCCGTACCCAGTTCTTGAGATCGAGGACTGCACCAGGCATCCAAGGAACCGCTGCATCACAAAAAAGGGGATATCGGTGAGAAAAGGAATGAAGAGGCAAAATAGTAGAAGATAACAGCAGAATTACACTTACGCTTCATGTTCCACTCCTCGGGAAAAGGCATCTTTTCAGTCGGAATCAGGTCCGAAGTCTTTACTCGAACGAACCTGCTCATCCAGCCTCGATCCCTATCCTCACCTATACTCAAGAACAGGACTTTGGTAGCCCGACGCTGAAGTTTTATTAATCCACCTCGAAAGAGGCGAGGACAGTACAATCGGATGAGATGGTCGATGGTAAATGGCATCCCCTCGATTTTGTTCATGAAGTAATGGATCAAAATAATGATCCGCCAAAAAGAAGGATGGATCTGGCCTAGGGTTATTTGGTATTGACGGAAGAAATTAATAATAACAGGGTCGAGGGGACCTAACGTGAAATGGTAAGTATACACATTTAAATACCCTTTCACATAAGTGGTGATATCTTCTTCAGAAGACGGGATTACTATTTCTTTGTTCTCCCAATGGCAATCTTTCTTTAGCTATTCGAGGTTCCTCTCGGTTATTGAACACATATACCTCGATACTGGCTTACATCGGCCGGGAACCGACGAGCCTTTGTCGACCTTAAAATCAGACGTAAAAACACACACCCCAGGAACGCATTCCTCAGGTCGTGGCTACACCGGTGTTTTGTCGGCGACAGGCTATAAAGAAGAAGCTTTTTCTTTATGAGGAATGGTTTTTGATGTTTTCGCCATTTTTGGATTAAAAGATCGAGAATAGAAGGAGGTAATAAAGATTTGGTATTTTTGAAGAAAGATTTTGCAGAGAAGAATCACAGATTTGCGAGTAAATTCAGAAAGTGTGAGAAAGAAGTTAGAAAATTTAGAGTTTGAAGATGTAAAAGTGATTAAAAGCGAAAAAAGGCTATTTATAGGTATAGCAATGGCGGTTCAGTTTTGATAATGGCCGACCACCGTCTGACACGCATTAAATGCCTTGAAAAACTAAACCGACGGGACAGCTATCACGTGCGTCATGATCGAGCCGAATGTGTTTGTCAGCTTATATCTGATCGAGCCGTTGGGAAATCATGTCGTTTCTCACTACATCCTTCCCGAGAAATAAGGGGACTATCTGTATACGGTAAAAATCGGTTAGTCTTTCATACGAACTGGTCGAAATGGTAATGCATTGGATCGGAGAAGCGCCTTCATAATATCAGGTTGAGGTCCGAAGTCAGGTCACCAAGCTTCGAGCCCTAGGGACCGATTAATGTCGAGCTCGATATCATTATCGAGCTCGAATTTAAATCGAACTATGATGCAAAGTGAAGTTATCGAGCTTATAAGGCAGAGACCGACCAACACTGAACCCAAATCAATACAAGGATCCGAGTCAAAATCGAGCTCGAGTCAAGATCGAGAGCTCGAGTCGATACCAAGCTCGAGTCAATATCGAGCTCATAGACAAGAGCCGTTGCAATCCCACTAGAGGAGATAATCTTGGCAGGAATTATGGAAAAATTAATTTATCATGGGTCTCCCACTATGTATTTTTAATTATATCTAAAGTATGATCCCTCCACTATAAAGGGGATGGTTATTATTTCTGTAAGCACCAAATTTTTGCATACATTGTTACTGAGATATCATACACTCCTATATTGAAGAGTTATCCTTTTTTTAGCTTCATAAATTGGTTCATCTTGCTTAATATATAAATCATCTTTTTCCCAACTTTGTTTATTTTTCATTCTCTACAGTCAATACTTGATATTTCTATTCATTCTTACGATTTGTGTCAAGTTATACCACATACCCTTAGAACTACGTACAAATTTAACTCAATCCGTTTTTCGGGTAAACAAATTTTATATATATATATATATATATATATATATATATATATATATATATATATATATATATATATATATATATATATATATATATATATTATATATACGTGAAACAATTACTAATATACTGCCACATATTAATTAATTATACTAATAGTGTAAAAAAATTACTCTTCTTATGAGCCCATATATACATGATATTTTGATGCCTAGCTATTTTGGAAGACCTTGTTTGCCCAGCTAATGACTATCTAAACTACCTCTAGTGCTAGAGAATTTAACCTCAACTTATCGATTATTTGAATAAAAGTCTGTATGAATGAAAGGAAATAGCTACTGAAAAGTTATGTAGTTGATGTCAAATACCTAGGGATTAAGAGATAGTAGTTGTATTAATGACCGTCTAATTAAACTAAGTACATGACTGGGTTAAAATTGCTAGTTCAAAGATATAAGACATTAAAAAGATATTAAAAAGGACGAAGTAATTTCATATATAAAGATATGTGTTGCTGGATTTAGATCGAAATTACATAAGTTCGCCAAATTAAGTTCATGAGTAGACTGAAATGCCACATTGCCACAGTATTCACTTACAAAGATGGTAAATAAAAACAACTCCACCAAGTCGTCTAAGGAGGACATTAACTCTACAATGGAGTTCAAGAGTTTAAGTAGGAAATTAACTAGAAAAAAAAAGAGTAAAAGAAAACACAAGAACCTCAAATTACAGTAAGAATATTCCTTGATATCCATAGACAAAGACATTATTATGGAGAAATGTCGCATGTCATACTTCGGCATTTGTATTCAATTATTTGAAGAGGAAATGTCTTCCGAGTTACAATATAAATAGAAAACAATAATCATATATAAAGATTTTATGTATTTTATCGCCCTTATGTGTTCTATTTTTACCGATCTCCGAAGAGAGGAGTCATATAATTAGAAAAAATATTTTTAGTCAATTATAAAACCGATTTTCTTATTTATGACTTGCGCTGGCCATTAAAGCTAGACTCTTCTTACAAAACAGTTCGAGTGATTTTGAAATTTGCACGCATAGAAATCGTTCGATATAAAACAATACAAGATTCTGAATTGACAATTCCAACTATTATTATATGATGTTGGAAATTTAAAATCACCAAACAAGAAAAAAATAAAAATTGGAAGAGGGAATCACGTGGTGCAATTAAGACAAAACACCCTAACCAAGTAAATTAATTAACATCAAAATTTAATTGACTGTGGGTATGTATCTGAGAGAAAAGGGGGGGGGGGGTAGCATGATCATCGAGTCAAGAAAAAAAAAATCCGATCAATAATGAGGTACAAAAAAGAATTAAGTATAAAGAATGTTATTGTTAGATCAAGTGCTTATTACCATGTCAAAAGTTATACTTAGTAGCTAATAACATGGGTACGATGGTTGTCTAAATTATCTCTTCTTAAACGTTTTTTGACTAATATTTCACTTATTCAAATAATAAGGAGATTCGAAAAGAAACTTCTAAAACGTCAAATATTATTTTAAAACAAATTTAGGTTGACAAAACAACTAATATTTGAAACCGAGTTAATAAACTACTAAATCCTAACACAATGGAGATCTTTGAGGAATGCCTTTTCTTCTACTCATACTAGTAGCCATGTCCTCCTCTATAATGTCCTTATAGTTATTAGCTGTTCTTCCACATACATGCATTCCACTTCTCTTCTTCCTTACAAACTCAGTGCAGGGAAAGCTCATGTTTTCCGATCCCGAGCCGGACGACGACGAGCCGCATGGCTCGTCGTTGTCCACGACCGTTGAATGAGCTGTCTCGTTCGCCATGTCATCATCGGCCATGTCTTGAGGGATAAAGAAGTCTGGACTAAGTTGTAGAGTTGTGCATTTTCTTAGAAATGGAGAAAGGTCCTTGTTGTGCATTAGCACAAACTCTACCTGATCATAACAAACAAAGCTGTTGTCAACCACCAATTAATTAATAAATATGTTGTTACGATAATTTAACTTCAATCCTTTTAGTCTATAACATCTCAGTCTTAAGTTAACGGAAATTTTGCTCTTTTACTCTTTGAATTATTGATAAATTCTATTTTTCGTCTTTTGATGTCTGGTTCAGCACATTTAACCTTTTAATTAATTGGAATATGTACTTTCGATCCTTTTGCTCGTGAATCTTCACAAATTATTGAATTACTAACTACTAATCCATTCAATTACCCATGTGTATGTTAAAATATGTGATGCTACTCTATAGTTGAGGGTAATATAGCACATTTCTTATGTAAAGGGACCAAACACACATTTTTCAGATAATTCAAGGTTAATTATGCTTAGTGGAATATCACAAGGACCAAAATCCAATTACAAATATTAGAGGGGTAAAAAGTGAAATTATCTCAATCTTTCTTTAATTCTTAGAGGCTGTCATTTAGTTCAACTAAGTGAAGAACCTTAGATGCGGTCATTAAGTTCAACTAAGTAAAGAACCTTAACCTAATTGCACGTATAACATGTATTTAAGTATTTTTGTTAGGAAATCAATTATGATAAGAATTTGATTAAATAGATATGAGTACCTATGGTTGAGACTCGAGAACACAAAATTCTTAAGATTAGAAAAAATTACCTTGCACCCTAGAGAGCAATGGATGTATGGTTCTTGAAGACTCCTATCACAAGAAGTGCAATAATTTCCTCCTTTGAATTGCCTGTTTTGAGGCCTTTTCTTGATAAAAACCACCTTAGCATTGTTTATTGTATATGCCTAGTACAATTATAAAGTAAACTATCAGAAAATCCAATAATCAAGGACATTGTTAACAAAAGTTAGTAGAATAAAGCTTCATAAAGCAGGCAAAAATATTAGGTGATTCTCTCATTTATCCAAATTTCAATGGACAGAGACTCAGAATCGGAGCTAGAATTTTAAGAAATATGGGTTGTGAATTTTAGAACGAATATTTAAAGTACTACTAATATAAATGGATTCTAAACTTAATATTTATATATATTTAATGAATTTTTAATACAAGTACATTGTTTGAGCAAAATCTATTGGGTTCAGCTGAACCGTAACCAGGCTTCTAGCTCCGCACTTGAACAGAGTTACCCGATACTTACACTGGTAGGGAGGTAGAAGGTACTCCATAAAATTAGTCGAGGTACGCATAAGTTGGCTCGGACACCATAATTATCAAATAATAAATTAAAAAATAAAAATAAAGCAAGTTTCTTGCAGAATAACTACCTGAATATTGGAGCAATCTATAAGGTTCTCTAAATCTTCAAGTCGAACAACTTCATGATATACATAACGTCTAATTTGAAGTAATCTGTGGAAACGATGAGATATCACACAATGAGGACAAATACTTATGCAACAATCCAAACAACAAACATTCTTCTCATTCTTCTTTGCACTCTCATGAATTGAACATGGAACAAAGAATTTCTCCATGTAAAGAGCTTCCAACCAAGATGGCTTCTGAATTCCCTAAAAAACATTATGTATCTTAATTAATAAGTAGATCTTGATAAATAAACTTAATTAAGGAACTAAGAGAAGTTTTATGTAAAGGAATAATTCAATTTTACATATATAGAAGGTGAAGAATTGGAACAAAAAGCTTACCATAATAATCACATAAAAAGGGTATTCTTTCAAGTCTCACCACTTGAGCAATGAACAATCGCTTGTTGAGCCTTGATTGGAGAAAGAGAGAAACTATGTTATGGATATTAGTGTATTTAAGGAGAATCACAAGAGAAGAAATTAAATATATTATTAAGAATCACTAGAGAGGAAATGAAATATATTATTCCTTGGGTACATACACAACATTTTGTCTATAGGTTCAATTGTAGTTTATATATGGATCAACTTCTTTTATGCATGGATAGTGTACAAATTTGTATAATACCAAGTCACTTTAAAGGTATTTGGAGTTACCTATTCGTGAAATTAGTTACATGAATGATGAATCATAAGGCAAATAACTTGTAAATCGCAAGTTTAATTGCATTGATTCTATAAAATTTTAACTATACTGTCAGTGAATATAAATTAGATTTAATTATATTAGGATTTAAGTTATATATGATGACAGTATATTTATACTAACAATGAATTTTAACTTATGATAGTAGGTAAATTATCATATTTACTAGATGATCAATTAATATTTATTAAAATATTTACCTAATAAATATGTTTCATAAAATGTTTTTTATACATAAAATTTAAACTCCTTATAATCCTGAGAACGTGGGCGCTGTTCCCGTGTCTTCATAAACAAAAATTTGTCAATCTCCTTGTGTTGAGAGCTTAAACCCTAAATTAATGGAACTCTTCTTGAATGAGCTGCCTTACATGTTATTGTTTTTGCTTTTTTTAGCACTTCACTTTGTCCTTTGATTCTCGTATCTTGGTAAATTAGGTCTGAGCAACCCAGTAGGCGTTTGGACATAAGAATTGTAAAATTCGATAAAACGGTGAAAAATATTTTCAACTGATAATGGTATTTGAAATTTAGAGTTGTATTTGGACATAAATTTCAGTTTGGGTTGTTTTTGAAGTTTTGTGAGTGATTTGAGTGAAAATTTTGAAAAATAACTTTTTGGAGTTTTTCAAATTTTCGAAAATTTTCAAAATGTATCTTCAAGTGAAAATTGGAAATTTTATGAACAAACGCTGATTTCAAAAACATGTGAAATTTTTTTGGAAAAAACTTCCATCAAATTTTATGTCTAAACGGGCTCCTGGTATCTTGTCTTCGCTAGGCAAGTCAAGAAATATGTTTCTGTCAACTACCCAGCCGTTTAAATTAAAAATAGACAGTGAATGTATCATATATAATATGATACAACGAATGTGTCATATATAATATATAAAATATTATGCATAATTAGTGTATCATATTTGTATACCGACTATGAAAAGTAAACAATAATTCATCCGACTATTTGTATATAAAGAGGGGACGGACCTAGCTTATATGTTATGAAGTCACGTGTCTCCATTAACTTTTGTTCAGTCTCTATATTCGTATTAAAGTTTTTATTAAATATCTATAAATATTTAATTGTGAATACAGTTATTATCGTATATTAACCATGAGATTGCTATAAAAATTCTATAAATTTTAAATTCTAAACGCTTATTAATTAAACATAGGAGAGGTGCGATGAAATAGTTGACATTTCTTCACCTTAAAGTACTGTTTGGTAGAAAGTACTTTACCTCCTTTGTGAACATAACCATAATCCCAATGAAAGGCCAAAAGTTAGCCGTCCATTGGCTGAATAATCGCATGGATTTTTATTCGTGCAGATCAAAATGATGCAATTGTGGAAGAATTGTAGCCACTGAAGAGATCTTTAGCATTAGTTTTCTTATCTTCTCCTGCTTTGGAAATTGAGTTAACTATTTGTTAAGCTTTTCTGAAAGATTCAAAGTTGAAAGTCCACGGTTAAGTTGGGGTAATAATAAAATTGACTTGCCTCTGAACTTTTAAACTTTTTTAGGCAACCATATATTTCTTTGTGAAATTTGGAGTTAATGAATTTAAGAAGAATGAACTTAATGGCTCCCGAAAATAAAACCGAAAAATAAAATTGGGCTAAAAGAGAAAAAAAAGTCGGACTAAAAAGAAATCTCACTTTTGATGATTAAATTTGACTTTTATATCCAAACTAAAATGGGATTTCATATGAGGAACAACTTTTTGGTGTTCTCGTACTTGTCTTCTTTCTCACTTTAATTCGTCTTAAGACAGAATGGAATAAAGGTCGGTCGCATTGCCAACTTTCAAAAAAATTTAAGTAGCTACTTAGAGTATCTTTTTATTCATGTAATGAATTGGACTTATTTTGCTAGTATTAATTAGGTTAATTAGACAGACAAACACAACTCATGAAGCACCAGTTAGACAAACTAATGACCTGATTAATTAATGCGTACTCGTTTTTGCTAATTTTAAGAAACACCCTTGTTTCTTGCACCCTTTTATGCTTTAACCGAGAGGTTATCTTGGGGTTTGAAATTTTACAGCAAAGTAAAACAAAAAAGCCCTTATAATAGTAACTTTTGTACATTATTCCACTTTGACAATTTTTCTTTTTTTCTTTCAGCTATTCATGATTTGTCGCGATCCGAAATTTTTACATTCGGGATCGTGATGACGCCTAACACTTCACTCGTTAGACAAGCCAACGTTAGAATAATTATTTTGCCATTTTTTAAACACTTCAAACAATTTAACCAGTTAAACATAAATGAAGCTAAAACAAATACGAAATAGCATACAACAACATCAATCCAGTATAATCCCACTAGTGGGGTCTGGGAGGGTAGTGTGTACGCAGACCTTACCTCTACCATGGAGTAGAGAGACTATTTTCGATAGACCATCGGCTCCCTCCCTCCAAGAACTCCCCACCTTGCTTTTGGGGTGACTCAAACTAACAACATCTTGGTTAGAGTGGAAAGTGTTCACCACTAGAGCAACTCAGTCTTGTCAAATACGAAATAGCATAATAACCTCATTATCTAAGTACAACCCGAATATGGAGTCACAAGTACACGAACTTCTAAAAGTTCTACAAATAGACTCTGAAATAAGTACAACTGTCTCAAATGAAATGAACAAATAATTAAGGAAAGAGGATGGGGATTTCAAGGTCTGCGGACGCCAGCAGATCTACCTCGAGTCTCCAAATAAGCTAATCTGAGCTGATGCACCTCACGGACAACTGGGACCAGTAACAAATTTTGCACAAGAAGTGCAAAGTGTAGTATGAGTACAACCGACCCAATGTACTCCGTAAGTGTCGAGTCTAACCTCGACGAGGTAGTGACGAGGCTATGACAAGACACCCATATGATTAAACCTGTGCAAACGATAATATACGTACAACATAATAACAATAAAGATTAAACATGTACTATTGGGAGGGGCATGCCAAGAGGAACATGATATGATAGCTATAGTAGAAATAACAACATAAAATCGTCAAGTAAATCACCAACCAATGGAAACGGATAACATAATGAATAAAGACTGCACGGCATCACCCATCGTGCTTTAACTCTCAACCTCACCATGGAACAACAATAATGGTACGACATCACCCTTTATGCTTTTACTCGCAATCTCTCCATAAAATAATAAAATACTGCACGACATCACCCTTCGTGCTTTTACTCTCAATTTCTTCATGAAACAATAATGTCATGGCATCACCTTTCGTGCTTTAATACTCTTCCTCACTATGTATTAATCAATAATGAAATAATAATCAGTACGACATCACCCTTCATACTTTAACAGTCCCCCTTATCATGTAGCAATGAATATATGGCATTTGGGGAGATAGAATAAGCAAGGATAAACCTTATGTCAACAACGGTTCCACAATACCAAATCGCAACTTCCAAAAATACTCAATTATCAGATATAGTTCATAAATACGGAAAGAACGATCAATTAAATAATCAACTAGTCTAAGCATGGATACCATAACCAACGAAGGATGTAAATTACAAGAAACAAGTCCCACCCACATGCTTTAACCCATCAACAGCACATAAGTATTCATCTTCTAACATATACGTAGTACCCAAACATTTAATCACATATCAAATAGGCAAACAAGTCTTAATCCCTCAAGTTAAGGTTAACCACGACACTTGCCTCGCTTCAAAATCGACTCAAAGCTCAACCACGACTTTTCCTTTCGAACAAGCCTCTGAACCAAGCAAATCAAGCAATTTATTGACCAAACAATTCAAAATAAGCCTCAGGAACTGCCCAAGAATGAAAGAGGTTCAATTTAGGTCATTATTGAAAAAGTCAACAAAAGTCAACTACCGGCCTCGCTTGGTCCAAACCCGAAATTCGACCAAAAATCGATTACCCATTCATTTATGAGCCTGGTTATATAATTTATTTTTAAATCTGACCTCAATTTGAGGTCTAAATTCTAATTTTACAAATATCCATAATTCCACCTAAATTTTCAATTTCTACCATGAAAATCCTAGTTTTAAGGTTGAAATATTATGAAATGTAATGGGTAATTGAAAGAAAGTAGGTTAGAGTCACTTACCAATGAATTGGGGAAGAAGAGTTCTTGAGAAAATCACCTCTAAGGATTTTAAGGTTGAAAATTTGAAACAATGAGAAAAATCCCGTCTAACTTAGCTGTTACCCAGCTGTAGATGTCGCAATTGCGACCTGGGGTTCGCAATTGCGAATCCCGCAAATGCGAAGTCTTAACATTTCTGCTACTATCGCATTTGCGATGAATTGTTAGCAAATGCGAATTGGGCCTTATTGCAAATGCGACCAAATTGATCGCAAATACGAACAAGCTTTCCCCCAGTCCCCATCACAAATGCGAACTATTTGTTCGCAAATGCGGACCTGCCTTTTTCGCAATTGCGGCGGAGTACTCTCAAATGTGAGAAACCAACCCCCCAGCCCATGCTCGCAAGTACGATGATTTCTTGGCAAATGCGAGATCTGCAACAGAAACCAGAAGCAACAGGCATCCGTTATGATCCTAAGTCAAACAATCACTATAAATCCAATCGGAAACTCACCCGAGCCCTCGGGGCACCAAACCAAATATGAACACACAAGTCCAAAAAATCATACGAGCTCACTCGCGTGATCGAAACACCAAAATAACACCTAGAACTACGAATCGGACACCAAATCAAATAAAATTTTCAATGAAACTTAAGAATTTCTATTTTAACAACCGAACAACCGAATCACGTCAATTCAACTCCTTTTTGCACCAAAGTTTGCAGACAAATAATTAAATGTAGTAATGAACCTATAACAAACTCTGGAACCGGAATCCGGACCCGGTTGCAACAAACTCGAACTTTGGTCAAATCTTGAAATTCTTTAAACCTTTAAACTTTAAAGTTTTGACAAAATACGATAACTCGAGCTAGGGACCTCCGAATTCGATTACGAGCATACTCCCAAGTCCCAAATCACGATGCGGACCCACCGGTGTAATGATCCAGCAGTCGTTTTGAATATTATAACCTCGTTCCCCCATTTACTACTCAATTTATGACTTACAATTGATTTATGACTTATCGGGTTAATTGGTTCGGGTCCGGAAGGAATTCGGAGTGAAATGAGACACTTAGTCTCATCATTAAAATTTTTAAGTTAGAAAAGTTATCCGGATATGGATTTATGTGTAAACGACCTCGAATTTAAATTTTGATGATTCTAATAGCTCCTTATGGTGATTTTGGACTTAGGAGCGTGTTCGAAAAATTATCTGGAGGTCCGTAGTGGAATTTGGCTTGAAAAGTTGAATTTTTGGAAGTTTGAACGGGGGTTGACTTTTTGATATCGAGGTCGAAATCCGATTCTGAAAATTGGAATACTTCTGTTATTCATTTATGTCTTGTGTGCAAAATTTGAGGTCAATCGAACGTGATTTGATAGGTTCCGTAGTCGTTTGTAGAATTTAAAATTTTCAAAGTTCATTAGGCTTGAATTGGGGTATGATTCATGGTTTTAGCATTGTTTGGGGTGATTTAAAGGTTTGACTAAGTTCATATAATGTTTTATGACTTGTTGGTATATTTGGTTAAGGTCCCAGGGGCCTCGGGTGAGTTTCGGATGGTTAACGGATCAAATTCCGACTTAGAAGAGAAAGCTGAAGTTTCTGCCATCTCATGCCATCGCACATGCGGAAATTCCATCGCAGGTGCGAGCTCGCATAAGCGAGCCCTCTCAAGCGCAGATGAGGGCAGAGGGCTGTGAGACAATGGTAGCAGGTGCGAGGGAAATTCTGCACCTGTGATGAGCGCAGATGCAGTCCCTTGATCGCAGAAGCGGAGGCAGGCTTAAGAGATTTTTCCGCATAAGTGGAGCTTTGATCGCAGATGCAGCTCCATAGATGCGGAAATGGAGCCGCATGTGCAAAACGCCTGTACAGCATGTTAAAAACAGAGGAGCCCGAGATTTTGTCATTTTTGACATTTCCAAAAGCGGGTGAGGCGATGTTTGAGCGAGAAATCACGGGAAATTTTTGAGGTAAGTTCCTTGTGATCCTTTCTACTCCAAAATATTGAATTATCATCGAATAATCCGATTAGATTACTTGTTTTTTAGGTGTAAATTAGGGATTTGAACTTAAGATTTGAAGATTTGGAGGTCGAGTTGAGATCATTTTTTGGTAAAATTAGTATGGTTAGACTCGTGGTCTGTTCCATGTAAAGTTGTATAACTTGTTGTTAGCTATATTCTCTCTATGTGTTGAAGAAATTTGACTCTAAATCATGTTAGAAATCATGCTTAGGCTATGTGATAGTACTGTTGGGACCCACAAAGGTCACGTACTTGTTGAATTATTTGCTAATTGCTATCTTGTGCTCAGTCATGAGTTTACTTGCATATCATACCTCAGTCTTTCTTGATATTTTTTGATACACTATGTTATCTTTGTTTGGGCTGATCTTTGTGATTTTTGAGACCCCGAGAGACTAGAGAGGTTGAGGACTGAGTAAGGCCTAGGGCCTATCGGTGAGGTAAGGATATTATTGCACGTGAGTTGTCCGTGCAGGATATTATAGCACGTGAGTTATCTGTGCAACACGTGAGTTGTCCGTGCGGATTGTGGCGCTTGGGCTGTAGGAGCCCCTCCAAAGTCTGTACACCCCTAGTGGGCACGAGTACCCATTGAGTGTGAGTGCTAAGGGCTGAGAGCCGAGTGGTTGAGCTGTTGTGACGAGTTGAGTGACTGTTGCCTTGAGAGGCTGTACTTACTTTTCATTTGTTGTTGTATTTATTTGTTATCTGTCATTATTGTGAAATTCTCTGAAAGATTCCACATCCAGATTACATGAACATGAACTGTATAAAATTGATCTGACTTAAACTGCTGGATTTGAAAGCATGTCTATTCTTTGCTGGAATTATTGAAAGTGAACTATAAGTGTGTATCTCGTCACTATCTTCAGTTCCTTAGTTATTATTGTTACTTGCTAGGTTGGTTGTGCTCATACTACACCTTGAACTTCGTGTGTAGATACAGGTGCTTCTGGACATAGCGGGTGTCGATTCTCTCGTACAGTTGATTTTCCGGAGATTTAGAGGTAGTTGTTGTGTTTCGCAAACCTTGTCTCTCCTTCCCTATCTCTTTGTTTACTGTATTTGGTCTTAGCCTATTATAGACAGTATTTTCCAGACTTGTATTCACATTATATGCTCATGTACTAAGTGGTACCAAGTTTTGGGGAGTGTTCGTATCAGTATTTGTGGGATTTTGCATTGTATTTAATTATTATATTTTTAAAATTAAAAGAAATTGTGGTTTATTGAGATTATCGGCTTTCCTATTATCGAGATAGGTGCCATCTCGACAGGTTGGGATTTTGGTTCGTGCCAAGTTGGTTTGAGAGCCTAGGTTACATAGGTCTCACGAGTCATGAGCAGGTTTCGTAGAGTCTTGCGGATTGGTACGGAGACGTCTATACTTATCTTTGAGAGGCTGCAGAACCCTTAGGAAAATTTCACTTTTTTGTATTCTGTCATGCGAATTCATTGATTCCGGAAACTAAATTTCTATTGTTCTATTCTCTCACAAATGGCGAGGACACGTACTACCAGATCAAACCATCAGCCACCAGTTAGGGCCGCGAGAGGCCGAGGCCATGGTAGAGGCCAGGGCCGAGGTATGGCTCATGCAGCGGTTGGAGCAGCACCTGTAGTACCACCAGTTGCTCCAGCTCAGGCACCTGCTGTGCCCTTTGAGATTCCAGGCCTTCAGGAGACTTTGGCCAAGATATTGGAAGCTTGTACTGGTCTTGCTCAGGTGGTTTCGGCTTAGGCCGCACCTGCCACTTCTCAGGCCGGGGGAGGTACTCATACCCCTGTTGCCCGTAATGCAGACTAGGTAGTACATGGACTTCAAATACCGAGGGAACTACCAGCTCAGCCGGTTGCAGCTGCTCAGGCCCTGGTAATTCATGTTATGGCAGATGATGAGCAGAGGAGACGTGAGAGATTTGAGAGGCTTCGACCTCCACCATTTAACGGTGTTGAGTCATAGGATGCTTAGAATTTTCTGGATAAGTGTCAGCGGATACTTCAGACAACTGGAATTCTAGAGACCAGTGGGGTCTCGTTCACTACTTTTCAGTTTTCTGGGGATACCTTCAGATGGTGGGAGGCCTACAAGAGGTTTAGGCTGGTCAGTGCAGCACCCCTTACCTGGCAGTAGTTCTCTAGTCTATTCCTGGAGAAGTTCGTGCCTCAGTCCTGTAGAGAGGAGCTGCACAAGCAGTTCAAGCAGCTTCTCCAGGGTGATATGTCTGTGACACAGTATGAGATGAGATTTTTAGAGTTGGCCCGACATGCTATCTGGTTGATTCCCACAGATAGTGAAAGGATCAGGAGGCTCATAGATGGCCTCACTTTTCAGTTGTGATTACTCATGACTAGAGAGAGAGTGTCTGGTGCTACTTTCGATGAGGTAGTCGACATTGCTCGTAATATTGATACAGTTCGCAGTCAGGAAAGGGTTGAGAGGGGGGCTAAGAGGCCTCGTGGTTCAGGTAATTTCAGCGGTGTTCCTTCAGGGGGTCAGTTTTACCGCGGTAGGGGTCATTTTTTACAAACATGCTCAGACGGGTCGTCCCGCTCATTGTGGTGCATCAGCTAGCCACGGTTCTTACAGTGCTCACTCAGGACAGTCTTCATTCAGTACACTACTAGCACAGAGTTCTCATCATGCCTCGTCCGCTCAGGCTTCTACATGTAATTCCTCAGGTTATCAGGAGCAGTAATTCCATTAGAGGAGGGGTTATTTCGAGTGCCGATAATTGGGTCATTTCAAGAGAGATTGTCTTAGGTTGTTGAGTGTGGCTCTACAACAGAGTTCTCGACCAACGACACCAACACCAGCAGTTACACCACCTGCCCAACCAGCTCGGGGTAGGGGTCAGGCAACTAGGGGTCGCCCAAGAGGGGGAGGCCGATCAGGTGGCGGTCAGGACCGATTCTATGCTTTTCCTGCCAGTCCAGATGTTGTTGCTTCAGATGTAGTGATCACAAGTATTGTTTCAGTATGCCATATGGAGGCTTCTATATTATTTGACCCTGGTTCCACTTATTCATATATATCATCATATTTTCCTCATTATCTAGATATGTCTCGTGAGTCCTTATTTTGACCTGTCTTTGTATCTACACCGGTGGGCGATATTATTATTGTGGACCATGTGTATCGGTCGTGTGTGGTAACTATTGGGGAACTGGAGACTAGAGTTGACCTCTTATTACTCGAAATGGTTTATTTCGATGTAATCCTGGGTATGGATTGGTTGTCTCTATGTCATGTTATTCTCGACTATCACGCAAAAACTGTAACATTGACAATGCTGGGGTTGCCAAAGGTTGAATGGAGAGGTTCTCTAGATTTTCTTCCTAGCAAGATAAATTTTTATTGAAAGGCCCAATGTATGGTTGGAAAGGGATGTTTGTCATATCTGGCTTTTGTGAGAGATGTGGATGCAGATACTCCTATTATTGATTCAGTAACTATCGTGCGAGACGTTTTGGATATATTTCCTGCAGACCTACCGGGTATGCCACCCGACAGGGATATTGACTTCGGTATTGACTTGGTGCAGGGCACTCAACCCATTTCTATTCATCTGTATCGTATGGCACCAACTGAGTTAAAAAAATTGAAAGAGCAACTTCAGGAACTCCTTGAAAACGGGTTTATTAGGCCTAGTGTGTCACCTTGGGGTGCACCAGTTCTGTTTGTGAAAAATAAATATGGTACTATGTGGATGTGCATCGATTATAGGCAGTTGAACAAAGTTATAGTCAAGAATAAATATCCCTTGTCGCGTATTGATGACTTATTTGACCAGCTTCAGGGAGCGAGGGTGTTCTCCAAAATTGTTTTGAGATCTAGGTATCACTAGTTGAAAATTCAGAATTCGGATATTCTAAAGACGACATTTAGAACTTGTTATGGCCACTATGAATTTCTTGTGATGTCTTTTGGGCTAACCAATGCCCTAGCAGTATTTATGCATTTGATGAATAGTGTATTCCAGCCATATCTTGATTTATTTGTCGTAGTATTTATTGATGATATCCTGGTGTACTCACGTAGCCAGGAGGAGCATGCACAACACTTGGGTATTGTATTACAAAGATTGAGAGAGAAGAGACTTTATGCTAAATTCTCTAAGTGTGAGTTCTGGCTTAGTTCGGTGGCATTCTTGGGACATATAGTGTCCTGTGAAGGAATTAAGATGGATTCGAAGAAGATAGAGGTAGTTCAGAATTGGCCCAGGCCATCTTCAGTTACTAAGATTCGGAGTTTTCTCGGCTTGACCGGTTATTATTGTCGCTTCGTGGAGGGATTCTCGTCTATTGCATCGCCTATGACTAAATTGACCCAGAAAGGTGCTCCGTTCAAGTGGTCGGATGAGTATGAAGAGAGCTTTCAGAAGCTCAAGACAGCTTTGACTACAACTCCAGTATTAGTGTTGCCTACAGGTTCAGAGTCTTATACTGTGTATAATGACGCATCGCGTATTGGTCTCGGCGCCGTGCTTATTCAAGACGGTAGGGTGATTGCCTATGCGTCCAGACAGTTAAAGGTACATGAGAAAAATTATCCGGTCCACGATCTTGAGTTAGCAGCTATTGTTCATGCCTTAAAATTTTGGCGGCATTACTTGTACGGTGTCCAGTGCGAGGTATATACCTATCATCGTAGTCTACAATATCTGTTCAAACAGAAAGATCTTAATTTGCGGTAGCAGAGGTGGTTAGAGTTGCTTAAGGATTATGATATCACCATTCTTTATCATCCCGGAAAGGCCAATGTGGTGCATAATGCCTTGAGTCGTAAGGCGGAGAGTTTGGGCAGCTTAGCATACTTACCAGTAGTAGAGAGGCCTTTAGCCTTAGATGTTCAAGCCTTGGCCAACCAGTTTGTTAGACTGGATATTTCCGAGCCGAATCAAGTTTTGGCTTGTGTGGTTTCTCGGTCTTCTTTATATGATTGCATCAGAGAGCGCCAATATGATGATCCATATTTGTTTGTCCTTAAAGACATGGTGATGCCAAGAAAGTCACTATTGGAGATGACAGTATATTACAAATGTAGGGTAGGCTATGTGTGCCTAATGTAGATTATTTGAGTGAGTTGATTCTTCAGGAAGCTCACAATTCGCGGTACTCCATTCATCCAGGTGGTGCCTAATGTATCAGGATTTGAGGCAGCACTATTGGTGGAGGCGAATGAATAAAGATATAGTTGGGTTTGTATCTCGGTGTTTAAATTGTCAACAGGTGAAGTATGAGCATCAGAGACCAGGCGGATTGCTTCAGAGACTTGAAATTCCGGAGTGAAAATGGGAGCGTATTACCATGGATTTTGTAGTTGGGATTCCATGGACTTTGAGGAAGTTTGATGTTGTTTGGGTGATTGTGGATCGGTTGACCAAATCCGTGCATTTTATTCTAGTTGGTACTAATTATTCTTCGGAACGGTTGGCTGGAATTTATATTCGCGAGATTGTTCGCCTACATGGTGTGCTAGTGTCCATCATTTCAGACCGGGGCACGCAGTTTACATCACAGTTTTGGAGAGCAGTGCAGCGAGAATTGGGCACCCAGGTTTAGTTGAGTACAACATTTCACCCTCAGACGGACGGACAGTCCAAGCGTACTATTCAAATATTATAGGATATGCTACGCGCTTGTGTGATTGATTGTGGGGGTTCTTGGGATCAATTTCTGCCACTCGAGGAGTTTGCTTACAATAACAACTACCAGTAGAGTATTCATATGGCTACGTATGAGGCTTTGTATAGGAGACGGTGCCGGTCCCCGGTGGGTTAGTTTGAATCGGGTGAGGCTAGACTATTGGGTATTGACTTAGTTGAGGATGCTTTAGAGAAGCTCAAAGTGATTCAGGAACGGCTTCGCACGTCACAATCAAGACAGAAGAGTTATGCCGACAGGAAGGTTCGTGATGTTGTTCACATGGTTGGGGAGAAGGTTCTGCTCAAGATTTCACCCATAAAGGGTGTGTTGAGGTTCGGGAAAAAGGCAAGTTGAGCCCTCGGTATTTTGGGCCTTCTGAGATACTTAAGAAAATTTGAGGGATGGCTTATGAACTTCCCTTACCACCTAGTATATCAGGTCTCCATCCAGTGTTCCATGTATCCATGCTCTGAAAGTATGTCGGGGATCCGTCTCATATTCTGGATTTCAGTACAGTATAACTGAATGGTAATTTGACTTATGATGTGGAGCCGGTGGCTATTTTAGACCGGTAGGTTCGAAAGCTGAGGTCAAAGAATATAGCATCAGTGAAGGTACAGTGGAGGGGTCAGCTAGTCGAAGAAGCTACTTGGAAAATTGAGCAACTGATGTAGAGCAAATATCCACATATATTTAAGACTCTAGGTATGATTCTAAACCCGTTCGAGGACGAACGTTTGTTTAAGAGGGGGAGAATGTAATGACCTGACCGTCGTTTTGAATATTATAATCCCGTTCCCCTATTTATTGATCAATTTATGACTTACAATTATTTTATGACTTATCGGGTTAGTTGGTTCGGGTCCGGAAGAAATTCAGAGTGAAATGAGACACTTGGTCTCATAATTAAAAATTTCAAGTTAGAAAAGTTGACCGGATATGAATTTAAGTGTAAACGACCTTGGATTTTAATTTTGATGATTCCAATAGCTCTGTATGGTGATTTTGGACTTAGGAACGTATTCATAAAATTATTTGGAGGTCCATAATGGAATTTGGCTTAAAAAGCCAAAAGTTGAATTTTGGGAAGTTTGACCGTGTATTGACTTTTTGATATCAGGGTCCGAATCCGATTCTGAAAATTGGAATACCTCCATTATGTTATTTATGACTTGTGTGCAAAATTAGAGGTCAATCAGACGTGATTTGATAGGTTCCGGAGTCATTTGTAGAAATTAGAAATTTCAAAGTTCATTAGGCTTGAATTGGGGTATGATTCATGGTTTTAGCATTGTTTGAGGTGATTTGAAGGTTAGACTAAGTTCGTATGATATTTTAGGACTTGTTGGTATATTTGGTTAAGGTTCCGGGGGCCTCGGGTGAGTTTCGGATGGTAAACGGATCAAATTCGGATTTAGAAGAAAAAGCTAAAGTTTCTGCCATTTGATGCAATCGCATATGCGAAAATTCCATCGCAGGTGCGAGCTCGCAGAAGCGAGCCTGGCAAGCGTAGATACGGGCAGAGGACTGTGAGGCAGTGGTCACAGGTGCGAGGGAAATTTCGCTCCTGCGATGAGCGCAGATACGGTCCCTTGATCGCAGAAGTGGAGGTAGGCTGAAGTGATTTTTTAGCATAAGCGGAGCTTTGAGCGCATATGCGGAAATGGAGCCGCAGGTGCAAAACTCCCGGTCATAATGTTAAAAACCGAGGAGTCCGATATTTTGTTATTTTTGACAATTCCAAAAGCGAGTGAGGCTATTTTTGAGCGAGAAAACACGGAAAATTTTGAGGTAAGTCCCTTGTGATCCTTTCTATTCCATAATATTGAATTATCATCGAATAATCCGACTAGATTACTTGTTTTTGAGGTGTAAATTAGGGATTTGAACTTGAGATTTGAAGATTTGGAGGTCGAGTTGAGATCAAATTTTGGTAAAATTAGTATGGTTAGACTCATGGTTGAATGAGTTTTTGGATTTTGTAACTTTTATCGGGTTCCTAGACGTGATCCCCATGGGTAATATTTTGAGCTAAATTTTGGATTTTTATGGAAAATTAGTATTTTCTTATGAAATTAATTCCAATAAATTTTATTGACTGAAATGAATTATTGTGACTAGATTCGAGGCATTCGGAGGCCGATTTACGAGGCAAAGGCATAGCAGAGTAAAGAATTTTACGTTTTGAGGTAAGTAACAGTTATAAATTTGGCCCTGATGGTATGAAACCCCGGATTTTCTGTCATGTGATTATTTTGAAGGTGACGCACATGCTAGGTGACGGGCGTGTAGGCGTGCACCGAGGGGATTGTGACTTGGTCCGTCTCATGTAAAGTTGTATAACTTGTTGTTAGCTATATTCTCTCTATGTGTTGAAAAAATTTGACTGTAAATCATGTTAGAAATCATGCTTAGGCTATGTGATAGTACTGTTGGGACCCACAAAGGTCACGTACTTGTTGAATTATTTGTTAATTGCTATCTTGTGCTCAGTCATGAGTTTACTTGCGTATCATACCTCAGTATTTCTTGATATTTTTTGATACACTATGTTATCTTTGTTTGGGCTGATCTTTATAATTTTCGAGACCCCGAGAGACTAGAGAGGTTGAGGACTGAGTAAGGCCTAGGGCCTATCGGTGAGGTAAGGATATTATGGCACGTGAGTTGTCCGTGCAGGATATTATAGCACGTGAGTTATCCGTGCAGGATATTATAGCACGTGAGTTGTCCGTGCGAATTGTGGCGCTTGGGCTGTAGGAGCCCCTTCGGAGTCTGTACACCTCTAGTGAGCGCGGGTACCCATTGAGTGTGAGTGCTGAGGACTGAGAGTCGAGTGGTTGAGCCGTTGTGACAAGTTGAGTGATTGTTGCCCTCAGAAGCTGTACTTACTTTTCATTTGTTGTTGTATTTAGTTGTTATGTGTTATTGTTGTGAAATTCTCTAAAAGATTCCATATCCGGATTACATGAGCATGAACTGTATAAAATTGATTTGACTTAAACTGCTGGATTTGAAAGCATGCCTATTCTTTGCTGGAATTATTGAAAGTGAACTATAACTGTGTAGCTCGTCACTATCTTCAGTTCCTTAGTTATTATTGTTACTTGCTGAGTTGGTTGCACCCATACTACACCTTGCACTTCGTGTGCATATTCAGGTGCTTCTGGACATAGCGCGTGTTGATTCTCTCGTACAGTTGATTTTTCGGAGATTCAGATGTAGCTACCGTATTTCGCAGACCTTGTGTCTCCTTCCCTATCTCCTTGTTTACTGTATTTGGTCTTAGCCTATTATGACCATATTTTCCAGACTGGTATTCACATTAAATACTCATGTACTCAGTGGCACCAAGTTTTGGGGATTGTTCGTATCAGTTTTTGCGGGATTTTGCATTGTATTTAAATATTATATTTTTAAAATTAAAAGAAATTATGATTTATTGAGATTATCGACTTGCCTAGTATTGAGATAGGCGTCATCACGACATGTTGGGATTTTGGGTCGTGACACTGGGACTGTCAAAATACGGATCCGGATCTGTTTGCTGAAAACATTGACCGAAATCAACTTAAATGGATTTTTAAGGCACAAATTCACATTTTGATCAATTTTTCACATAAATACTTTCCGAAAAAGGCACGGACTGTGCACACAATTCGAGGAAGACTAAAAGAGCTATTTGAATTTTCGGAACATAGAATTAAGATTTAAAACTCTAGATGACCTATCGGGTCATCATATGATCATATCCAATTAACTAAACCAACGATTAATGAAGCCTTATCACATGTAAGACTACCAGAATATAAGAGCTTAAATTGTAGATCTAAGTGTGCATCTAACACAATGGCCGTTTGGTTCAAGGGATTAGGTGGGTTATTCCCATATAAATTTTGAGATTCTTATATTTGATTGGAGGTATTAGCTAAAACCGATATTTCTTTTATATAAAAATTTTGGTATAACTTATCATACAAAGAAGGTGGGATAAGTTATCGAGACCCAAGTTATAGTTTCGATTTTAATCCCAAAATTATAATCCTGAATATTCTGTTTTTTGAACCAAACAACCCATCTCAGCAAAGCTTCCCCCGATTATATTGTCAGCACTAAATCTATTAGTTGAGTTAAATATACTTACAAGGGGTAACTATGGGGTCAACTAGCCCGAAGATATATGGTGCAATATAGTCCGTATTGGACCAAGTCCGTATGATTTATCTCCAAAAAGTTTTAAACTATTAAAAAATCGCTACATTTTATATTTAGTCTCTCAACATTACCACGATTCACGGGTTATTTCCGAAATTCATTTTGTGCCACTCACATTGTTATAATATTTATGGCAACCCAAGCCTGCAACTAGTTTCTTTTTGTGTGCGCTTCTCCAATCTCTTAAGGGTTAAGCAAATCGAGCCCGCACCATCACTCTACCATCGGCATACTCATCCCCGCTTAACTTGGGCTATGATACTAGTTCTTGGGATAAAACCAGCTCGAAGACACTCTTAACATAGTGAGAAAATATTCGCTTTGTGCCAAGCCCGTGTGGTTTTCCCCAAAAGGACTTACACCATTAAAATATTATTATTCCTTATATTTAGTCTCTCAATACTTTTGGCAATCAATATCGGACTTTGTCCGCACCCATAACAATTACTAAATAAAAGAATGAGAAAAGTATAAATATACCATTCATGTCCTTTGTAAATTGTTCGTTTCAAAATGTCCTTGTCATTAGTGAATAGTACTACATATGCTATACACCTTATTTTTCAAACTCAACAAACGATATTCATGTGGCTACCTTGCCACAAGTATCTCTATCTTAATAGAAGTTAAATGGGGTTTATCCATGAAATTGTAAAAGAAATAAGGAAGGGTGGTTACCCTCACACTTGGCAAAAGGTTTCTGATAAGGGCTTTCTTTAATAAAAATATTAATAATAATCATTGGTATTCATGAATTTCACATGCAAAGGATCCAATGAACTGACTGTCACACATACGAAATCCAAATTGCTCCATTTGCCTAATTGCCTCGGACTCTTCAATTATTCCTCAAAGCCTCTCACAATTGTTTGATTTGGTGGTCTTATGGTATGGATTTTAAATTTGTTATATAACTCATCGTTTTTCTTAATTATTGAGAACGTAACTAAATATTATATATTTTTAATAAATATTTTAATACAAATACAACGTTTAAGTAAAAGTGTTTGGGTTCAGCCGAACCCGCACTTAAGACTAACTCCGTCTCCGGTGGTCACAACACAAATACACACACAAAGAAGCTATAGTGCGACAGAGGCCATGCTAGGTTCTGACCAGATAAAAGAACAATGAAACAATATGTACGGTCTTTATTTTTTGTCCAGGAATTTGTTCACCCTAGTGTGGTTGATTTTCAATTATAAAACACTAAAAAGAATTAACAAAATGCAGAAGGTACTAGACCGAGACCTCAGCAAGAGATAAGATTTGAGGGAAAAAAGGGCATTATGTTATAAAATTTGTTTATGAGAATTAAAGTTTCTTGCTAGTAGTTCTTAGTATAATTCAAAAATGCATGTTTGTTTCTTATTCTTAATATGGTACGAAAAATATCATGTCTGGCCGACTTCCTTTTCCATGATATTATTAAGAATATATATATATATATATATATAGTTAATATGCATCATTACAAAAGTAGACAGTGGAGAGCCAGAAATTTCATAAGGGGCGTCAAAATATAAAAAATTAGATACATCAAAAAGTTAAGAGAAGTCAGCGTATAATAAATATACATAAAATAAAAAAAATTATCTAGCAATATAGTATAATTTTTCGGTGAAGGGGTGTCGCTTGACACCCCTTGGTTCGATGTGGCTCTGCCACTAGTGCTATAGTTAGCACTATGTTCAAACAACTATTAACATAACTATATATTGTCTAAACTACTTGTTTACCCTAAAATTCGAGTAACAATTAAACTTAATTAGTGTTTTAAGGATATGTAATTTAATCCAATACCAATTGATAAACAAGGAATTGAATAGATAATCTGAATAGTAAAATAAATCAAACCAGTGTTCTAGGAGTGCTTTCGACCTCGATTCGAGATGGTCTCGAGGTTGGGTAACAATAACAGTAAAGAACAGAAAATAAACAATGATGAACAGTAATGGATAGTAAGTGAAATAGAAAGCAGTATTTGAGTATATTCTTATCCGTCAAAAATTTTATTTACAAATGAATGAGGTCCCTCTTTATATAGTAGAGGAATCCTAAATAAGGTACAATTCTAATAACTGAAACAAATCACACGATTGGTGTCAATAACCGCTTGATTCGATCTGTTCCGGGATTTCTGCCGATATCTTCGGTCGGTTGCTAATATCTCGCCATTCTATTATTATGCTCGGTCTCGATCTTCAGCGAGCACTTCGATCTTCATGCTCCATACTCTGCCATTGAGCTAGAGCCTCGTCTATTACGAGCTTACTCTCGAGGCAGCTCCTCGTGCCTATGAAATCAGACATGCCCGATTTCGCCTGTATAGAGATAGTCCCCGCGTTTCTTGGAATAAAATGATAAGAAACGATTTGAGCCTCGATTTTCTGAAACCTCGATCATGACGTAAGCGACGGATGTGACCGAAATGTCCCGTCGGTTCAGTTCCCCAAATTATTAATGCATGTTAGTTAGCGGTCGACCACTAGCACTACTGAACCGTTGCTGTGAGCCTATAAATACCCGCTCCTTCATTGAATCAAACTTCACCTTTGCTTTAATCAAACCTCTAAGTCTTCTCACTCTTTTCATCTCCTCCTTTTCTCCATTTGTAGAGCCACCTTCGTTAGCACCGAAACCATCAGTTTTTCATCTTCCTTCGCCCTTGTTTACTTATACCAATAGAAACAACCTCAAAGACCAAACCGCAGAAGGAGAAAGCTTCTTGCTCCTCTTCCCGGTCGCCCGGCGACAAGGCGCTGGTGGAGCCGCTTCCCCACGAGTACGTTCCCGGCCCGTGTACTCTAAAATTCGAATTCAAGGTCAAAAACCCTTTATCGATCCCAGGATGATACGAGCATGTGTCGATGTACATGTGCTCGATAACGAAGAGCCACCTCGAGGCCATGAAAAGGGACTGCAACTGGGGTCCCAAGGTTGTGGTGCAAATTCCTGCTCTCGAAGAGAGCATCACCGCTTATGTGGAGGGGTTCCTAAGTATTTACACTTACCCCTTCACATTGGGTCCCCTCGACCTAGTGATTATTGATCTCTGTAAAAGATATCAAGTCACCCTTGGCCAAATCCACCCTTCTCTATGGCGCATAGTAATCATATTGCGCTTATTTTCTAGCAAGGTTGAGGGGCTGGAGTTTACTTTAAATCACCTCATGCGGTTGTACCGGCCTCGAATCTATCGAGGACTAATCAGGCTCCAACGCCAGGTAACGAAGGCCTTGTTCTCGATCATCGACGATGACAAGGATCGGGGTTGGATAAGACGTTTTATACGGGTGAGGAGCCGCGACATTATCCCGTAGGAGAAGATGTCATTCCCTGGGGAGTGGAACTTCGACCGTAAGTGATCTTTTAAACTTTGTTCTTTGTACCTTTTTCGACTTCGCCTAATATCCCCTTTCGCCATGCAGCTATTCCTTGGATGCCTCAAGCAGCGCCTGACCTCGAAGATTGGGTTCGGAAGTTAGCCTCAAGTTTCACTTATGCCGAACGCACATGGCATGATTTGGCAGGCCAAGAACCACGGTAAAGATATCCTTTTTCATGTTCTGAAACACTTTTTGTACTTCATTCATCACTAATTTTCTTTCATGCAGGTCTGACCAAGGATGCCATTTTGAGTCCTTCGAGTGGCGAGGAAGAAACCAAGTCCACGGTTCCAAAGCTGGGGAAAGACAAGAAGCGGAAGAGTGCCTCGCAGTCCGAGGACCCCAAGCCCAAACCTCGAAGGGTGAGGAGGAAAGTAATCACTCTCACGATGGACTCGGTCCAAAAACTGAGAGACGAAGAAGAGGAAGAAAAGGAAAATGCCTCGGCACTGGCGGTCTGACCTAGGAAAGTCGTCGAGGTCACCAAACCTTCTAAGCCGACGACGGCTGCTAAAATCAAGCCTCATGTCTAGGAGGCTTCCAAAAGGAAATCGGGTGAGGATCCCTAATCATTAGAGGTCAAGATCATTTCTCGGCCATCTGCAACTACACCGGGCGGGGCCGGTTCTGAGACCGCAAAGATCAAACAGAGCATCCCGAGCGAGTTGCTCGGGACCATGACAGTAGGTCACTTGCCTTCTCTTCCGACTTTTTCTGAGGAGGCACTAAGGGAGGCTCGAGAGTTGAAGACCCCTGATATAGGTAGAGGCTCTAGTGTAGGGGATCCCTTTCGGGATTGCTTTACTGGAGTCAATGATGCCTCTGATATCAGTGACGCTTCTATTCTTTTAGAAGAGGCCCAACGTCTCTTATCTCGGGTAAGAATCAGTTACTGCACTTCTTTTCTTTACTATTTTTTCTCTAAATCTAACTTGTGTTTGCCTTATTTTTGTACAGGCCTTCGCCAAGTTTTGAGTTGACCTTAGCCAGTGTGAAGCCGAGCTCTAAAAGGTCTCGGAGGAGAGGAACGCTCTGAAGCTTCTTTGTGGCCAAAAGGACGAAACTATAAAGGACCTTCAAGCGGATTTGGCTAAGGCTCGTGAGGAAGAGGCCGAGCTAGATAAGCATGTAACCATCCTTTTGATAGAGTATGGACTCGACCTAATTGTGAAGGCTAATACTTCACTATCTTAGCTGCAGCAAAAGGTCGAAAGGATCGAGCTGCTTCGGAGAGAAGTCAATCAGGTCAAGGCCGATTGTGATCGGTGGAAGGAGAATGTGGACCGCCTGGCTGTGGAAAAAGAAACTACCTTGGCCTAACTGTCATCGGCCGGGGTTCAACTTCGGGGGATCAAAGAGAACAGTTCGGCCCAAGCCAAGAGGATCGAGGAGCTTGAAACCGGGCTTGCTGAGGCCAAGGTGGAGATCGAGAGGACCAAGGTCATGGCGGACAAGTCCATTGCCATGTACCGGGCCGATGTTGAGGTTGCTCAAATGCAGCTAAGGGAGGCTTCTGACCGAGAGCGATGGATCATTGACTCGACAAAGTGTCAATCCCGGAGGGAAAGCCCTCGAGGAAATCCATGCTCGAGGTTTTGACCTCTCCGAGGAGATAGCCTGAGCCAAGGTTCTTGAAGCTGAAGCCATGCAGTTTGCCTCCTTCGATGATGAAGACGATGATGAAGAAGGCAGTCGAGGTGGATCTGATATGGGGCCTAAATGAGAAGTTGCTCCCGGAGAAGAGGTCGAAACCGGCCGTAGTTAGGACTTAGTTTCTCTTTTTGTAAGACCTTGATCGGTCTCTTGTACATAACCTTTTTTATCAATATATAATAGAAAAACTTCTTTTGAATGTCTTATTAGTTTTATGTTCAAACATGTTTTGTGCTTTTGCCTTATGAAAATTTAGTTGTTGCAACCTCTGTAATCGAGTGAACACTAGCTCGAACTTAAAACAAACCCCTAGGTTTTTTAGACACGCAAGCGCGAAGTCCCCGAGCTCAATAATATGTTCGAGATTTCAGATGGCTTGATCGATGCCATGACTGCACTATTTTTATAACTAAGTTCGAGTAAGTTTCGAACTTAGAATAGAACAAACCCTTAGGTTTTTTATCAAATAATGGATAATTTTCGAACTTACAGTAACATATCCCTTAAGGTTTTATGGCGGATCTTTGAGCTAAATTCAAGTCAGCTTTATTTGAACTCGGAATAGTGGAACCCTTAGGTCCGAGTTGAGTGAGAACAAGGTCTCCAACTCTAAATGTATTGGCCCTTAGGCCCTTTTAGGTTGGGCACATATGGCCTCTAAAAGATGGCTATTATTTCCCCCTTTCGGCTTAAAAGACTTGGTAATTTTTTTTTTATGCCTTAGCATGTATTTTTTACCCATTGGGTTTTTTGAGGGTCCAATGTCAGTTGAAACCCTTTTGCTTTGTGTGCCTTAGCACGTTTGTGTAAAGATAATTTGATACCTCTTAAGGTTTTTCGAGGGCTGTTTATATCGATGCCCTTTTGATTATTTGCCGAGGGTAGCCTTTTTAACCGGTTTTTCAAAGAATTTGAAGGCCTATCGTTATTGCAGAATTCGGACGTCTCTGAGCAGCGTTATTTAGGCCGTAGCCTTTAGTTTGGTCGTAGCCTTCGGGTATGCCTCTTGGGCTTATTTCCCAATAACATTTAGAATTTGTTTGAAATGTCAGTCCCCGAGAATGGTGGCCTTGGCCTATAAATCGAGGGCCTCTTTGAGGTCTTATGAATTTAAGTTTAGATAACTCGAATATTCCTATCATCGATGGCAGTCCCCGAGTGTATATTTGCACTTTGGCACTTGAGTCGTTTCTCACAATATCATGAGCACGGGGTTTGTATAGTATAGAATTTTCTTCGAGACACAAAATGTTTAATGACGAGAGAATGTTTCTTTGAATAATTTATACATGCGCACATGTTTTGCCATCAGGGCTCGATTAATCTATATGGATACGGTTTACTTGAACGTTTGGCCCATTACAAAGCTTCCCAATCGAGGCCCTTTGATATGAAATACTATTCTTAAGAATACAACATTCGAGGGTGATGCCCTCCAGTATTCGAGGTTGATTTCAAAGAAGCCTTGGATACTATTGAATTGTCCCCATGTAGCACATAATTGTTGCCTCATTAAAAACCTCGCCGGAAGAACCCAGTTGGGATAAAAATCGATTTAAGGGAAAAAGAATGTAACGCCTACTTTAAAACCTGAGGTCTCAATGTCTTTGGTCGAACTCTTGCAATGAGTTAGCATCGAATATATATAAATGAAAGAAAGGAGAAAGTCATACCTTAACAATAATATCGTTTGAGAAGTGATATGTTCCAGTTGTTTGACAATGGTTTGCCGTCCATCATTCTGAGTTTATAAGACCCTTTTCTGACTATATCGAGGACTTGATAGGGTCCTTCCCAATTCGGGCCGAGCTTTCCTTCATTAGGATCTCGAGTGTTGATGGTGACCTTCCTTAGGACTAAGTCCCCGACCCTGAAGTAGAGAAGGTTGGTTCTTCTATTGTAGTACCTTTCGATTCTTTGCTTTTGTGCAGCCATTCGAACGAGTGCCGCTTCTCGTTTTTCATCTAATAATTCGAAGCTACTATTCATAGCCTTGTGGTTCGATTCTTCCAATGCATGTCGAAACCTTGCGTTGGGTTCTCCGACTAGAATTAAGGCTTCGGAGCTATACACTAAGGAAAACGGAGTTGCCCATGTATTGGACTTCGATGTTGTTCGATATGCCCAAAGGACTTCGGGCAGAATTTCTCTCCATTTTTCTTTAGCTTCGTTTAACCTTTTCTTCAGGTTTTTGATGATAGTCTTGTTCGTCGATTCGGCCTATCCGTTTTCACTAAGGTGATATGGTGTTGACAATATCCTTTTTATTTTATGGTCTTCGAGAGCTTTCGTCACTTTACTGTCGATAAATTGTTTACCATTGTCGCATACTATTTCTGCGGGTATCCCAAATCGATACACGATGTGATCCCAGATGAAGTCTATAACCTCATTTTCTCTCACTTTCTCAAACGCCTGTACTTCAACCCATTTAGAGAAATAGTCAGTCATAAATAAAATGAACTTAGCTTTCCATGGGGCTGATGGAAGAGGGCCGACGATATTCATCCCCCATTTCATGAATGGCCATGAGGATAGGACTGAATGAAGTTGTTCTTCGGGCTCATGGATCAGCGGTGCAAACCTTTGACATTTATCACATTTTCAAACAAACTCCTTAGTGTCTTTTTCCATGCTATCCCAGTAGTATCCTGCTCTAATGATTTTGCGAATCAGTGATTCGGCGCCGGAGTGGTTCCCACAAGTACCTTCATGGACCTCTCGTAAAACATAATCGGTGCCTCCTGGTCCTAAGCACACTGCCAATGGTCCATCGAATGTTCTTCTGTATAATGTTCCATCTTCAGCCAATGTGAATCGAGAAGCTTTGGTTCGTAGGGTCCTCAACTCTTTTGGGTCCGATGGGAGCTTTCTATTCTTCAAGTATTGAATATATTTATTCCTTCAATCCTAGGTTAAGCTTGTAGAGTTTATATCGGCATGACCTTCCTCGATCATAGATCTCGAGAGTTGAACGACAGTCCCCGAACAGATCTCATCTTCCTCGACCGATGACCCCAAGTTCGCAAGTGCATCGGCCTCACTGTTTTATTCTCGAGGTACATGCTGTAAAGTCCATTCCTTGAAATGGTGCAAAGTTACCTGCAGCTTGTCCAAATACCTTTGCATTCTATCCTCTCGAACTTCGAAGTTTTTGTTCACTTGGTTCACCACCAGTAAAGAGTCACACTTGGCTTCAATAACTTCTGCCCCAAGCTTTTAGCTAGCTCGAGACTTGCAATCATGGCCTCGTACTCGGCCTCATTGTTAGTCAACCTAGAAGTATTGATAGATTGCCTAATAGTGCTACCCGTGGGTAACTTCAAAATGATGCCTACCCCAGACCCCTTCATATTTGAAGCACCGTCTGTGAAAAGGGTCCATACCCCCTATGACGTACCCGATTTTAACAAGAGTTCCTTTTCAACTTCGAGTACGAGGGTTGGCGTGAAATCGGCCACGAAGTCCGCTAAAATTTTAGACTTGATGGTCGTCTAGGGTTGATATTCGATGTCGTACCCACTGAGTTTGACATCCTATTTGGCCAATCGGCCTGACAGTTCGGGCTTGTGCAAAATATAACGAAGTGGGTAAGTGGTTAATACGTATATGGTGTGAGATTAAAAGTATGGTCTTAACTTTCTAGAAGCGCTTATCAGTGCAAGTGCCAATTTTTCTATGTGTGGATATCTAGTTTCCGCTTCTCCTAAGGTTCGACTTACATAATAAATGGAAAATTGCGTACCTTGATCTTCTCGAACTAGGACACCACTTACCGCGATTTCCGATACTGCCAAGTACAAGTAAAGTTTCTCATCTGCCTTTAGAGTGTGAAGCAGTGGTGGGCTCGATAGGTATCGCTTCAACCCTTCAAATGCCTGTTGGCATTCCGGGGTCCAAGCAAAATCGTTCTTCTTTTTGAGTCAAGAGAAAAGTCTCTGGCTTCGATCCGATGACCTCGAAATGAATCAGCCTAAGGAAGTTATCCGTCCAGTTAGCCTCTGTATGACTTTTACACTATCCACGGCGGCGATGTCTTCGATGGCCTTGATTTTATCGGGGTTGATCTCAATCCCCTGATTCGATAGCATAAAGCCAAGAAACTTGCCCGAACCAACCCCGAAAGCACATTTCTCGAGGTTGAGCTTCATGTTGTATTTCCTTAAAATCTCAAACGTTTCCTGTAAATGAGCCAAATGGTCCTCTGCGCATAGGTACTTAACTAGCATGTCATCAATATAAAACCTCTATTGATTTAACTATTTGTTCTTCGAACATTTTATTCACTAGGCTTTGGTAAGTAGTTCCTGCATTTTTTTTATCCCGAAGGGCATTACATTATAACAATATGTTCCATACTTGGTGATAAATGAAGTCTTTTCTTGGTCTTCCGGGTTCATTTGGATTTGTTTGTACCCGGAATAGGCATCAAGAAAAGTAAGGATCTCGTGGCCAGCTGTGGCATCGATCATGCGATCGATGTTAGGCAGTGGAAAAGAATCTTTGGGGCATGCCTTGTTTAAATCCTTATAATCTACACACATTCTATGTTTATCCCCTTTTTAGGAACTAAAACTACATTGGCTAACCATTCGGGATATTTCACCTCCCGAATGGATCCTATTTTGAGAAGTTTAGTTACCTCGTCCTTTATGAATGCGTGCTTTACTTCGGACCGGGGTCTTCTATTTTGCTTCACCAATTTGAATCTAGGGTCCAGGCTTAGCCAATGTGTCGTTACCTCTGGCGGAATCCATGTCATGTCTAAATGGGACCAAGCAAAACAATCTATGTTATTAACAAGAAATTGAATAAGTTTATTCCTGAGTTCGGGGGTTAATCCCGTTCCCAGGTATACCTTTCGCTCGGGCAAGTACTCGATCAATATAACATGTTCCAGCTCTTCGACCGTTGATTTGGTGGCGTCAGTATCTTCGGTAACAACAAAAGTTCGAGGGGTCAGAAAATCCTCATCTTCTTCTTCTATCTCCCGCTTCCCCGATTCGGTCGAGGCTGGTGGCTGTGATTGCTATTTGACTTCCTGTTTATCTTTTATGCTCGACCTTTTCGAGGTTGATAATGTCGATATCGGTGTTACCTCATCGATCGCAAATATTTCCTTTGCAGCATGCTGCTCCCCGTATACTGTTTTTACACTTTCTGATGTCGAAAATTTTATCATTTGGTGGAGAGTCGAAGGGATTGCTCTCATATTGTGGATCCAAGGCCTTCCGAGTAGGTCATTATACCTCATGTCACCCTTTATCATGTGGAACTTAGTATCTTGAATGGTTCCAGCCACGTTCACCGGTATAATAATCTCCCCTTTAGTTGTTTTACTAGCCATATTGAAGCAGTTTAGGACCCGAGCTACGAGCACGATTTGATTTTGTAGGCCGAGATACTCCACGACCCTCGATCGGATGATATTCGCCCAGCTACCTGGATCCACTAAAACACGCTTAACTTGAACTTTATTCAATAAGATAGAAATTACTAGAGCGTCATTGTGGGGCTGAGAAACGCCTTCTACTTCTTCGTCGTTAAATGATAAAGTACTTTCGGGCACATAATCTCGGGTTCATTTTTCCCTAGTAATTGATACCTTAGTGCGTTTGAATATGGGTCCCAGTGGAATGTCGACCCCACTGAAGATCATATGAATGACATGTTGGGGTTCCTCCTATTCATTTTTCCTGTTGGCGTCTCTTTCTCTGAAATGATTCTTAGCTCGATTGCTGAGGAACTCTCGATGGTGGCCCTCATTGAATAGACGGGTTACCTCTTCCCTTAATTGCCTACAATCTTCGGTTTTGTGACCATGCGTGCCATGATACTTGTATATCAAATTTGGGTTTCTTTGAGAAAGATCAGTTTTTATGGGTCTGGGCCATCTAGTATCTTTGATCCTTCCGATTGCCGATACAATGCCTGATACATCAATGCGAAAGTTATATTTTGATAACCGAGGTGCTTGTGTGGGATCAGCGTACTTTTTAAAACCACCCTTGCTCATAAGTCCCCGAGAATTTTGTCCTCGATCACTTCTCCGATCGTTCTGGGAGGAATTGCGCCCTGAACCATTATCCTTATTGTTCCTTCGATCTGCGGAATATGGTTGATATCGGTCTCTGTTCGACCTTGGCTCCCTGTCGACGTCCCTCTTGTTTTTAACTGTCGACCTGTTTGGATGTGCTGAACCGGTAGAGGCTCCCAATTTATCGTCCTCGACCCTGATCTTCGATTTGGTATCGATTGTGCACATCTTCCCAAGTTACAGCTGGATATTCGATCAAATTTTGTTTCAACTGATGTGATGCTATCGAACTGCGCTCGTTCAACCCTTGGGTAAAAGCTTGAACAACTCAATCATCTGTGACTGGTGGCAACTCCATGCGTTCCATTTGAAATCGGGAAATGAAATCCCTCAACATTTTATTATCCCTTTGTCTTACCTTGAAAAGGTACGATTTCCTTGTTGCGACCTTTATGGCCCCGGCGTGTGCCTTTACGAAAGAATCTGCTAACATAGGAAATGAGTCGATGGAATTTGGTGGCAGGTTGTGATACCAAATCATTGCTCCCTTCGAAAGGGTCTCTCCGAATTTTTCAACAGCACATATTCGATTTCATCATCCTCTAAATTGTTACCCTTGATGGCGCGTGTATATGAAGTAACATGCTCGTTGGGATCGGTGGTACCATTAGATTTGGGTATGTCTGGCATATGAAACTTCTTTGGAATAGGCTTCGAAGCCGCACTTGGAGGAAAGGCTTTTGTACAAACTTCTTTGAATCCATCCCTTTCAAGATTGGCGGTGCCCTCGGTATCTGATCAACTCGAGAGTTGTATGTCTCCATTTTTTTATTGTTGGCTTCGATTCTTTTCTCCCCTGATTCAATTCTTTTGGTGAGCTCCTCGAGCATTTTAATTATCGCAGGATCAGTCCCTGATTCGTTACCGAATGCCTCTTCGGTACTAGCTCGGTACGACGTGTAATTTTGCGGCTCGATCCTATTCGGAGCTCTATGTTGATTTTGTAACTGAGCAATAGTGGTTTGCTGAGCCTGAAGCATCTCGAATATTACTTGGAGACTGACTCCCTCGTCTCCTCTGCCTTGTGTTCCTTGGCCAATAGATCGGCTTTCTCTGCGTACACTTCCATCGAGATCTGCACCTAGGTCCGCATTTAGAGCAATGTGCGAACTGACATCGACGGGGTTGGCAACCGGTGCTCCCCCGTGATTAGCATGTGGCACTTCGATTCCTTGAGCAATCACATTTTCGTTTTCACCATGGAATCCGAGGCCATTGTCACCGTGTGCGGATGCGTTTTGTGAGTTTGACATGTTTTAACCTGAAAGCAAAGATACTTGACAAGAACAAGCGTAAAATAATGTGTTTCACCAGAATCAGTACTGAAAAATTACTATTATCCTTAACCCCACGGTGGGCGCCAAACTATTTACCCTAAAATTCGAGTAACAATTAAACTTATTTAGTGGTTTTAAGGATACGTGATTTAATCCAATACCAATTGATAAACAAGGAATTGAATAGATAATCTGAATAGTAAAATAAATCAAACCAGTGTTCTAGTAGTGCTTTTGACCTCGATTTGAGATGGTCTCGAGGTTGGATAACAACAACAGTAAAGAACAGAAAATAAACAATGATGAACAGTAATGGATAGTAAGTGAAATAGAGAGCAGCGTTTGTATATATTCTTATCCGTCAAAAATCCCCTTTACAAATGAATGGGGTCCCCCTTTATATAGTAGAGGAATTCTAAATAATGTACAATTCTAATAACGGAAACAAATCCCATGATTGGTGTCAATAACCACTTGATTCGATCTGTTCCGGAATTTCCGCCGAGATCTTCGGTCGGTTTCTAATATCTCGCCATTCCGTTATTATGCTCGGTCTCGATCTTCAGCGAGCACTTCGATCTTCATGCTCCATACTCTGTCATTGAGCTCGAATCGGATCTATTATGAACTTACTCTCAAGGCAGCTCCTCGTACCTATGAAATCGGACACACCCGATTCGACCGTATACACTACCAACATCGGATATTTCTCTTTCAAAATAAGTTCCTAGCTAGTGTTTTTGCGCGGGCATGTGGTTTGACTATATGATCAATTTAATTTAATTGTGTATAATAAATTTGTATTACTTTATCTGTAAATTATCATACCGTTTATTCACGCCTATTGTTATGGATCAATTTAACTTAATGATATATATTAATAATTTTATTTATTTTTAATTCACAAAACTTAAAACGCTAAAAATCTTATAAACGAGCTCATTTTACGACCTTAAAAGGCCTCATCATATCATATTCTAGCAAATACATCTTAAAATATATATATATATATATATATATATATATATATATATATATATATATATATATATATATATATATATATATATATATATATATATATATAGAGAGAGAGAGAGAGAGAGAGAGAGAGAGAGAGACATATATAAGGAACAAAAAGGATGAATCAGCATTTGAGGCACACGAGGGGAGATCTCTGAAAATAATGTTCGGTTCGAAAATAAACATTGCCTTCTCCACATGACTGAAGCTCTAATTTCTATTTTTAACTTCTTTCTTCCCAATATAGAATCCTCATGCCGGTGCAACTCGAAACGAAAGAATATACTATTCCCCGCTAATATATTAAAAATAGATTTTTATTTTTATTTATTATTTTATGTATATCAATATAAGACAATTTTTTCCCCTGTTTTACCTTAATTCATTAACCAACATTTCTTGAATAAATAACGGTTAATTGTAACTTTCCATTGCTCAATATTAAAATTCACATGGAACTCTTCATTATCACCCTTCGTTAAACATAAAAATCCACTAAAGTCATCTTTTATTCTCTTGTTCCTTGGAATATTCTTTTCTTGAGAAGTTATTTGGGAATTTGGGTTCAATTATTGAATATCAATTAATAGGGTTATTGTGGTAAAATTATCATGTCAATCGTTGTTTCTTTAAGAGGCGTAAAAAGTCAAAATATGTCAAGTAAAAATGAACGGAGGAAGTACTATAATTTAATCTCGGGTGGGGATATTATTTTGTGTGTGTGTGTGGGTGGAGGGGTAATACCAGAATATACTATAATTTGAGTACTAGCAGTTTGTAATCTCAAAGCAACTCTCGTGCATCCTACCTAAAAATGTTACTTTTTGGTGAGCGTACGGTTCATCTGTTTTGATACATTAATTTATTTACAAGATTGAGATACATTTACCTTTGGTTTTGAACTTGTTATCAAAGTCATACTTATTTATATATATTTAATGAATTTCCTAATATAATATAAAATTTAAGCAAATGTTACTTTTTGTAAGAAATTAAATAGACCCTCCACATATATTGCGAATTTACCACCAGAAGATTTCTCACAAAAGAATTTGATTTATAGATAGTAAAATTTAGTAATTTTACTATCATAGTGTGCAAAGTTTAATTATTTTAATATGAGAAAATAATTCTCGTGACTTTATTATTATAAAATTTGGTGATCATATGTGGAATTATCCTTTTACTTTATTCATTCTTGCATCTCACCACTCACTTTTTTTAAGGATTTGTTTCCCTCATAAAATGGGTCATTTCTGATAACTTATCTCAATCTAGTCGATTGTTTGCACGGTTTCGCAAATTCAACCATCAACTAAGACCTCCTTGAAATTCAAAATATTACATTCAATGACCTTGATAATAGATGATTTTGATGTTTTGATCCCTGCTTGTCATTTAAGGTCAAAAGTAAGTGTTACCCATAGTACAAATAAATATCAACACTTATTAAACTTGAAGTTCAGGACATAAAAAATAAAGAGTAACACCCAACATATCCTTTTTGTGCAAATCACCCTCTTAGTTACACAAAGTATCCGAAATGAAATTAAGCCACTTCTTGAGTGTATGGGCCATGCAAATACGTCTCTAGGAGTGGCCCATGGGGTCAAGTTTGCCAATGTGCCATTTGTATAAATATATATTATTATAAAAGCATAAATACAATATTGATTTATAAAAATAACCTTATAATATATTAAGTATAATAACTCACAATAAAAGATATAACCGAAATTCTAGATGTAATTCTATTAATTTTAGGACATAATACTATACATTAGGAATCCTACAAAATTTACCTTTAGGAATCATGTTAGTAAAATTACTTTTTGGCATAGACATATAATACTACATGTTAGCATATAAACCTAATATCTCTAAGAATATATTAGGTTTCCTATTGCTATAATTACTTTCAGAATATAGACGTATTTTTAGCCATGTAATTCTATTACTTTTCGGATATACTTCTTAAAAACTCCTAATACTAATAATTTAATTTGAAAATATTTTATATTTTCCTACTACTAATTTGATTTGAGAATTTATTATATTATCCAAATTCATTTAGAAAAAGGAGAGCCTATATTATTATAAAATCATAAATACAATATTAATATACCAATGTAAAAGTATGAATACAATATTGATAGACTAAAATAACTCAAAAATATTAAACAAAATAACTTTATGGGAAAGAACATAACTGTAATAACCTATTTTTGGACTATAATACCGTCTATGTTAAACTTTTTTAATATTTAAAATTTTAATGTTAATAAACTTTTGACTATTAAATTCTTATTAATAATATGTATGAAGGTTTAATAAAATTAATTTCATAAGAGTCCTCTATATTGGTAATACATTACCACTCCATAATATCCAATACCAAAAAAATAAAAGTAATGTTAAATGGACGACATAAAGCATTGAAATTGAGAAAAAATATCTCCACAATAATATATTTTTATATTATATTCGAACTATTTTTCTACTCAAATAATATTTTTATATTATCATTTTTTTTGGATAATATTAAAAATATACCCAATTATCTTAAAACAACTAAGAAAATATTTAAGAATATACATGTGTGAGAAAAATAATGGTTGATATGAGTCAATATCACTAATGATTCTCAAAACATAAAGATCTAAAATTGGAATGTCATTACTCTTTGAAAATATAATTTATGGTGGATAAAATTATAATTATAATTACATATTCAAAATAAGAGATTGACTAATATAAATAATTTGAATCAACATAGAATTAATTTTTATGTTAAGACAAAATAATTAAATTTTTTAATTAATTATTTAGCAAGATAATCCAATTGAATTATTTTTTAAACTCAACATATGAGTAAAATTATTTTTCAACTTAAAAAAGGTCTTAGGGTACTTATATTTATTCCATAAAAAAGTGTTAGAGATTAAAAAAATTATAACAAAAAGTGAAAAGGGTTAGTATAGTATTAGGAATCAAAACGTTAAACAAGTGTATGAGAAAGCACAACCACATCTAAATCTTGAACAAGAACAAGTTTTTAAGACTATAATATAAAGAGTAGACTCTGGTATTGCAGGATTATTCTTTGTAGATGTCTCCTAGAATCGAAATAATATTCTTATATCATGCATTACTTGCAAATGTTAGAGCAAGAGGCATGATACTATTAGCAACAATAACAAGTGATGTACCAACAATAATTTTTTTATAAGGTACAACTCACTTTAGATTTGATATACCTCTTTAGCCAACTGAAATGATCATCACAAATATCAAAGCAGGGCAATGATGCTAAATTTATAAAGAAAACAAAATTGATAATATGGAATGAAACGCTTATGGCTAAGCGCCAAATGATTGAAACAATTGACCGAAATATTTAGAGATACATTGGATATCAATGAACCATATGTTCGAAAAGTAATGGTTTGGGAGGTGTTTTCTGTCAAGTACTACAAGTGGTTCCAAAATCGACGAAAGGAGAGACTGTAAAAGCTAGCTTGCCAAAATTATACATATGGCCTCAAATGAAAAAAAATTCAACTGACAAGAAATATAAAAGTAAGAACATATATAGCATTTAGTGACTTCTTGCTTCGTATCGGAAACGAAGAAGATCATCCAATAAAAGATGATTTTGTTCTTCGAGAATACTTGATTATCAACCCCAATTATAATAGTAGTGCATTTAATAAGGGAAATAGTTCCACCATTAGAATAAAACGTAATTTGTACAAATTACATGATAGAAATTAAAGAGTTATCTTAGCTAGCAGAAATGAATATGTTGATCAACTAAATAAAAGGTTGATTGCTAAGTTTCATGGTAAAAATAATTTATTTTTCAGTTTCGACGCAACAGAAGATGATACCAACCATTACTACTAAGAAGAATACTTTAATACAATACTCTATTACCTTGAATTCTTCTTCTGCACAAATGAAGCTTGGAACAATACTTGGGGATTCCTAATTCTCCTTTCCGCCGTTACTGTTACATTCTTTATGTCTAAGGAGTTTCAAACCCCTTGCCCCTTAATCCCCTCACAAACAGACGTGGGCTTGGCCCATTACCTAAATAGTCTCCTTCTTTTTTTTTTTTTTTTTTCATTCTTTGTTTTTTTTTCTTTGTTCAAATAATTATTTCCAACACCTCATATCCATATCTTGCACTCACGGGTATATTTCCAGATAATATGCATGAAGTGTGTGGGTCCTTATACTCCCCGGATATTTTTATATCACTAAATTAGTAATTACTAAAATTTTAAGCCTAGAAACTTATGGGGCCTTACAATAACTATCACTCTTATTGTCAATATTGATATCCCTCTTGAAAGTATAACATATAGTTGTTTGTGTAATAAAACATATTGCGGTAAAAATTATTAAATATTTAGGATGTTTCTTCTTGTGCTTTATTTATTATAATTACAAAAAATAAACATACTGAAACTTATTTTCAAAAAAATTTAAGATATTCTTTAGTTTCGGAAGACAAAAGTTGAATTTGGGGATAAACACGTATTTAGAAGTACATTGACCAGTATCATAATTTTTGTATGTATGACGTTATTATTAAAACTTCTATATTCTATCGGTGTGCTATTAAATAAGCTATTCAGCGGATCTAAAATTTTCAGCAGCATGACAGGTAAAGTTTTCTTCAAAATCAATCTATATGCAATGGAAGATCAATTTTAGCTTAGTCTATTATATATACGGTGAAACTAATATACGTAAGAAATAATGAACTTGACAAACAAACTTCAATGGTGGAAGGCCATTTGATATATATATCTTTGTTGTTATGGGCATCATCATATATAATCTAAAGAATGAATTTGGAACAAAGCACACTTTACCCAATTCATTGGCATTCTAACAAATTCAAGTCCTCTTCTGCGCTCGGTTACAGATGGGATGAAGGAGCGTCCTTTGGGTTTAAAAGAAGCATTCTTTATCAAAATATTACAGCTTTTCAACTAAGTAATTACTTTTGGATTAAGTTAGCATTTTCCCACATAAATTAAAACTACAGCATCAATATTTCGAAAATATCAGAACAGTTGATGTCGAATAATTAGTAACACTATTTATGCTAGTTTATCAGTTGTTTCTTTGTTTCGAGTATGTGAAACTTTGGATATAATCATGGTGGTGAAAGATGATGATAAATTAATGAGTGTCAATTAATATAACTTGGGGGTGTGCTTGACTATGGTTTAAAGCTATTAAGTGATCAAAAGATAGAAATTGAAGTACAAAAAGAGTTACTGCCAACCGTTTGAATGCAAAGCTTCTCTAATATGATACAAACTTTGGCAGAACAATCTCAGTCATATAGAGAAAAGGATCACTTGACATGTTTGCTCATATTGAGTTAGAATTCACAAGTTGGACATGTTAAGCTAAATATTCATGAATTAAGTTTCAACCTTTGTTCTTGTATCTATGTAAATTGAACCCCTTTATCATGTAGATAGATGTGTGAATCGTGATTTCTTGAAGGAAGCGTAATTTGCAGTGAGCACACGTACATTTGAGGTTAGTTGAGGCTTACTCTCCTAGTAGGGAATTCCATTAGAACTCATGTGCTCCTTGTGTTCAATAAATCTAACCCATGTCTTCTTACGATCCAAATACAACGTTCACTTCTTTTTTATTCAGTACGATGAAATATGTGACAGAATCACATGCTCATTTGTATTACCAGTCATTACATGCGTTTGTTTGTGATATTTACGCTTACTTAAGATTCCAGTTTCAACACTAATTCATGCATCAATGTGATCATTCAACCGGAAGAAGTGGCCAACCTCCTCCAGTGTGAGTGTCATCATGCTAGGGTTAGTTACCCCACGCTTGCATGTGCCAATTGTTTGTTGGGGAGATAGGACGACACTCCCCCGTATGCGTTCCCGGATGCTAACATACACAGGGCCTCTACGTGTACCGATTTTTCAAAAAATGTTCAGTTTTGGCTTACAGTTCAGCTTATAGTTTCAGTTTACAGCTCATTACTTGTTTATAGAATTTTATATGATTTATATGATTTTCTGTATGTCCATTTTCTTTCATAGTTTTTCCAGAAGGTCTCGCTCCGCCTTTTTAGGAGGTAGCCTATGAGACTTACTAAGTATCCTTTGGTGATACTTAGCCCGTTTGGGCCTGTTACGCCGTGTGGAAGGTATTGAGGACGCAAGTAACATGGTACGTAGCTAGAGGAGATATTCCGGATTTAGTTTACAGACTCTGTTGATTCATCCCAGCGGTAGCAGACTCTTTTTCGACTATTATTTATTTTTAGATATTTATTTTATTTTCGGGGAATGCCTTGCAGGCTATGTATTTCAGTTTTGTCAAATTCTAGAGGCTCATGACTTGTTAGTGGGTTAATATTAAGATATTTTAGAATTTATCCTTTATTGATTATTTTATTAGTCCGTTTAAGAACTGCGACTTGAATAGAATAAATATTTAAGTGCATTAGGTTGGTTGCTATTGAACCTGAAGTATTGGTACAACTAGCATAAGGTTCACTCAACGAGTGGTAAGGGTTGAGTGCCAATCACGTCCCATCTCAGTTGGGGGCATGACAAGTTGGTATAAGTACAACCATGTTTGAGAAGTCCTAGGGAGTTATGAGTCGTATCTAGTAGAGTCTCATTTAAGGATATGTTGTGCACCATACTTATATTTGGGAGGCTGCAGGACATGTTAGGAAAATTTCTTTTCTTTGACTCTTACATTGTGCGTTAGAGCTAAACTTTTCAGAATTCTAGCAATCCTTTTATCTCTCGTTTCAAATCAAAATGGTTAGAACAAGATCAACTTCATCATCAGCTACTAACAATGTAGATATACCAACTGGTAATCATCAAGAAGCACCAGCAGAGGTGCAGACTGCACCAATGGCGCCAGCTGCAGTTAGAGGGTGTGTCAGAGGTAGAGGTCGGGGTCGAGGTTAGAATTCTAGGGGTAAAGGTAGAAATGCCATAGGTAATCAGGCTCGTGGTAGTGCCACTGGATAGGCACAAGCTCCACCTCAGCAGGTTGATAATGATCAGGTGGAAGTCATACCCTCTCTTAACCCACTTAGGGCAATTAAACCACAGCAACACGATGATCGAATTGACAGAATTTTGGATTTTTTGGAGTCCCTAGCCCCTCCGGCTAGTGGTCGGGTTGCACATGTTCATGCTCCTCCTCAGGACCCTCATGATTCAGATGAAGAGATTATAAAAGATGATTTTCAAGCTCCACTCGAGGTACCACCACCAGTTGTCCCCGCAAATATTGCCCAACTGGTGTAGTTACCAACAGGAAAAATTGATCCACATGCCTTTCTGAGATTAAAATCTCCTACTTATAATGGTACAGACAAACCAAATGAACCAATGCTATTTTGGAAGAGATAGAGGAAATGATTGTTTCTTTGGGTTGTCTTGAAACACAAGCTACATAGTTGATTGGGTTTCGGTTGAAGGGTACAGCAGGAAAATGGAGGAGAGGTTACAAGAAGGCCAGAGATTCTACATTACCGCCACTTACTTGGCCACAGTTCAAAGAAGCTTTCAGGGCCAAGTTTTATCCTAGCAGTCGAATAGATGAGCTTCGACGTCTGTTCGAACATCTTAAATAGGGTACCATGTCAGTGACCGAATATGAGATGGAATTTACAAACTTGGCAGAGTATGCACCTAATTTAATACCGACAGAGAGAGAAAAAGTGATAATATCCATTGAAGGCTTGAATCCACATATGGCAAAAGATATGACTTCGCATCAGGATGACAAGACTTATCTTCAGGTTGTTAATATTGCTACGCGTAAGGAGGCTTTTGATAAATATGCCAGGGAAGCTAGAGAAAACAACAAGAAGGCTAGAACAACATGTAGTTATAGTGAACTTTCAGCTGGGGGTAAGAACATGAATCATTCAGATCACATTCAATCAATAGCTCACTCGTCTCCTTATCCAGCTCCACATAGACATGGTCAACAGAGTAAGGGTGAGGCCCATCAGGGGTACATTTCAACTAGTCAAGGCCAACCTCGGTTCTCCTATCCTAAAGGGTAAACGAATCAAAGAAAATGAGTTTCGTTAAAGGTTATCAATTTGGGATAAAAAATGATCTAAGATATAATACCCGATATTTATGGACTAGTGCCATACAAAGTACCACATGACCATGATAGTAAGATGTATAAAGTATATTAAAAGTGAGTAGTATTTTAAGTAATTTGCGATAATTCTTAATTATGTAGATAATTGGGTAATTATTAATTTTTAGTGAGAGATTAACTAATTAATTAGAATCTTAGATAGGCTTAATGTAGATATCACCAAGATACCACACCGCCCAACGTGGCAGCAAGCTACATATGGATAAAAGCCCAATTAGTGACTCTTTACTCACATAACAAGGTGGCACATTTAGAGAAATGTTTGGCTAAGTCATCACCGAAGTGGGGCCCACACACACTAAGGTAAAAGACCTCTCAAATTCACAAAGAGAGATGCTTATATCCAATCTACAAAGTAACGGATCTTCCACAACAAAATTCATACGAGATTATATTACATAATAGCAACGGGATTTGCAATTCTAAGGGAGCACGATATAACCTTTCTCAAGAATATCATATGGATTTTTTCCTACTTCGATCTCGCCGTTACGTGTTTTGTTGCGATTGACGTGTGTTAGAGGGATTTTCAAGAGAATCGGTTCAGGTATGATAAAGCTATCCCTTCTTTTCTTTTGGCATGATCCATATGATACAAACGAAAATAGCAAACACACAACTTTCATAAATGTCTCTATTCATAGAAGCACTAGGGGTGCCTATGTTCTTAAATTCCCATGTGTATTATTATTATATATTATGTTCATGGGTCTCAGAAAAATGCGTAATTGATAAAGTTTATCCGAAGATATATTGATATTATGACATTCCCAGAAATCTTATTAACTCACTTCTTATGCATTTCATTAATTTATACATGTATATTGACCCATGACCAGATGACGTTATATACGCGTATATTATATGTATATGGGATATGGGAAAAAGTTACGGTGTTATATACGTTCCACCACCTAATCAGTTGGTATACGTTGATGATTTCGCCCACAGAGGCCGAGATGATATGATGGGATGCCCTTAGAGGCTTGATGATGTTATGTACACCTATACCTATGCATGATATGACATTTATACGCATATGCATGACTTTATAAATATTTTCGGATTCACAAAGTTATTTAGACTTACAGGCGAATTCCTTTACTCTATGTTTCATTTATGTCTTTTATGGACTGGTTTTCATGCCTTACATACTCGGTACATTATTCGTACCGACGTCTCTTTTGCATGGGGATGTTGTATTTCATGCCCGTAGGTGCAGGTATACAAGTCGACAGTCCCCCTTTTTAGGATCCTTGATCAGCGAGAGTTGGTGTGCTCCACTTGATCCGGAGCTTTTATTAGTTTTGGCACGCTACTTTTGTATGTAGATATGGGTACGACGGGGCCCAGTCCTGTCCTTTATACAGTTGTACACTCTATTAGAGGTCTTTAGACAATCATGTATAGTTGGATAGTATGTGGCCTTGTCGACATCCTGTTTTGGATATATAGTTGTCTATAGCAGCCTTGTCGGCTCGCCCTACTGTATTCCGCATGTATATGTATATATGTCTTTTGGACATGTTTTCCTCACGTATGTTATTCACGTGCTTCAGCAGTTTATTGGCAGTTGTTATTCATGACCTACCCTTAATTCATGTTTATATCTTAGACGTATGCTTAGGGGTGTTCGACAGGTAGGACTCGGGCACTCGTCATGGCCCATCGGTTTGGGTCATGACAAAATTGGGAATTTGAGCCTTTCTGTCCTAGGGTTGTCTACAGACCGTGTCCAGTAGAGTCTTGTTTGTGAGTATGTTGTGCACCATATTTATAAATAAGAGGCTACAGGACATATATGATGTTATCCTCTTTTCATATCTTAGATCGTGCGATATAAGGATTCATTTCCCTAACGATATGTTATGTTTTCAGCGATGCCTAAGAAGGCTACAGCCACCCAGAAGGGCAAGTCCGTGGCTGATGAGACTACTAGTCGAGCGCCACGAGTTACCAGGGCTCGGGGAGAGTCTCATAGTGAGATTTCATCTCAGACTTCACATACCCCGCCCTCTCCAGAGGAGCTCCGAGGGGCACCAACTCCAGCGCCTGCCCCTGTATATCCAGCTACTCAGCCAGATACACCGGGTCATGAGATGAGAGATGTTATTCATATATTGACTCGATTAGTATCCGCACAATATCGACGTCAGGAAGTAGGTATTGGTCATGCAGATAGGGCCATCAGTGCGAGGGTTCGTGATTTTATTAATTTGGACCCTCCGGTATTCACTAGAGTAGATCCCAACGAGGACCCTCGGGTATTTATCGATAGGATGCAGAGGATTTTGAGGGTAATGAAGGCAACTATGATTGAGTCAGTTGAACTAGCTTCCTATAGACTTCAAGATATTGCAGTTAATTGGTACGAATCTTGGGAGTTGTTTAGAGGTGATGATGCCCCTATAGCGGTATGACATGAGTTTACAGAGGCTTTACTTTGTCATTATCTGCTACCAGAGCTTAGAAGGGCCAGGTTGATAGGTTCTTGACCCTTCGGCAAGGTAATATGAGTGTTCTGGAGTACAACCTTCAATTTGATTTGTTGGCTATGTATTCTCCCACTATTGTAGCTAAGATAGAGGATCAGGTTCACCAGTTCATGATAGGGTTGGAGCCGCACCTGCTTAATGAGTGTATGTCGGTCTTACTTTAGCTAGGCATGTATATTTCTCGCATTCAGGCATACGCTCAGGGTGTAGAGGAGCGTAAGAAGAAGCAGAGTGCCAACTGTGATCATGATAGGGGCTAGAGTAAAAGAGCGCAATCTTAGGGTCCTTCTGGTGAGTTTCGAGGTGGTAAGAGACAACAATACCCAAGGTATCCAGCCTAGCCACCGGCTAGAGTACCCTCTCAGTTTGCCGATAGGAGATTTGATCGTTCCACATATTCAGGGCCTAGTCAGAATTCAGGGCCTCAAGTTCTCAGTATATGGGTGAGTCAAGTCAGATGAGGCCGCCCTTGCCACGACGTGCTCAGTATGGTAAGCAGCATGTCGGGCAGTGTCGTATGGGGTTGGGTGTTTGTTATACTTGTGGTTATCCAGGCCACGTTATGAGAGATTATCCGACGATAGGTGGAACAAGCATTGTTCCGCCATCGGGATCTATAGTTGGTTCGTCATCATCAGTACTCTCCCCTAGGCAAGGTTCACAAGCACAAATCGGTTTTGGTAGAGGCAGAGGTGGAGCATCTAGCTCGAGCGATCCTCAGAAACGTATTTATGCATTAGCATGTCGATAGGATCAGGAGTCGTCACCTGATGTTGTTACAGGTATGTTATCAGTCTCCTCATATGATGTATATGCATTGATTGACCCAGGTTCCACCTTATCATATATTACTCTGTTGGTTGCTAGTAAGTTTGGAATAGAACCTGAGTTGGTTAAATCTTTTGAGGTGTCCACACCTGTTAGGGATCTAATAATACCTAGGCAGGTATATAGAGATTGTACAGTAGTAGTTCATAATCGATCTACGATATCAGACCTAATTAAATTAGATATGGTAGAATTTGATGTTATACTGGTATGGATTGGTTGGCTTCTTGTTATGCCAACGTTGATTATAGATCAAAGATGGTTCGATTGCAGTTTCCAGGGGAGCCTGTTTTGGAGTAGAAAGTTAATACAGAATCGCCGAGAAGTAGGTTTATTTCCTATCTCAAGGCAGGGAAGATGATTAGAAAGGGCTATATTTATCACTTAGTTCGGGTTTAGGATGTGAAAGTAGAGTCATCAACCATTCAATCTATCCCTGTGGTTAACTAGTTTCCTGATGTTTTTCCCGATGAGCTTCTGGGTCTTCCGACAAAGCGAGAAATTGAGTTTTCTATTGACTTATTACCAAATACTCAGCCAATATCTATTCCTCCCTACAGAATGGCACCTCCAAAGCTGAGAGAGTTGAAGGAATAACTAAGGGACTTGCTTGAAAAAGGCTTTATCAGACCTAGTACATCACCATGGGGAGCATCTGTGTTATTTGTGAGGAAGAAAGATGGTTCCTTGCAGATGTGTATTGATTATAGACAATTGAATAAGGTGACGATCAAGAATAAGTACCCGCTTCCGAGGATTGATGATTTATTTGATCAGTTGCAAGGTGCCAAGTGTTTCTCGAAGATAGACTTGAGGTCCAGATACCATCAGGTAAGAGTTAAGGAGAAAGATATTCCAACGACATTATTAGGACCAAATATGGGCATTTTGAGTTTTGTGTTATGTCATTCGGTTTGACCAATGCCCCAACAGTATTCATGGATTTGATGAACCGTGTGTTTAGACCCTTTCTAGATCTGTTCGTGATTGTATTTATCGATGATATATTGGTATACTCCCGTTCAGAGGCTGAGCATGCAGATCATTTGCGTACAGTGCTCAGAGTTCTACAAAAAGAGAAGTTGTACGCATAACTCTCTAAATGTGAATTCTAGTTGAATTCTGTAGCTTTCCTTGGACATATTATTTCAGGTGAGAGTATCCGGGTTGATACCCAAAATATTACAGGAGATTTGTAGAGGGATTTTCTTCTCTTTTAGCACCATTGACCAAGTTGACTCAGAAGGGAGCTAAGTTCCAATGGACTGATGCTTGCAAGCAGAGTTTTCAAACATTGAAGGACAAATTAACTTCAGCACCTGTTCTAACATTCCTAGAGGGAACCGATGGTTATACTATCTATTGTGATGCTTCGGGTGTTGGATTGGGTTGTGTACTGATGTAACATGGTAAGGTTGTAGCTTATGCTTCTAGACAACTAAGAAAGCACGAGAAGAATTACCCGACCCACGATTTATAGTTAGTCGCGGTGATTCATGCACTAAATATGTGGAGGCACTATTTGTATGGCATTCGTGTTGATATCTATATGGATCGTAAAAGCCTTCGGTATATCTTCAAGAAAAAGGAATTGAATTTACGTCAAAGGAGATGGTTGGAGCTACAGAAAGACTATGACATTGAAATTTTATACCATCCAGGAAAAGCGAATGTAGTAGTCGATGCCCTCAATCGTAGATCTATGGGTAGCCTATCAAATTTACAGCCAGAGAAGAGGGGGATAGCCCATGAGATTTATCAGCTAGCTAGTCTTGGAGTTCGATCACTGGACTTTTGTCACACCCTGAACCTAGGGGGCGAGACCGGCACCCGGTGCCTCACCTATCCTTGCGTACCAATTTGCGACTAAAGGACTCTGAATGTATAATGTCATACTTTGTCCATGGGCCACATTGCAAGACAATTGCGAATGCTGACTAAACATCAATATAAGGCTGGGACGACAAGGCCGTCATAAATACTACAGCTCACAAACCAACAAAATATACATAAAAGGCCTACAAGCCCAAAATAATGCACTAACTGACAGGATATGTCTACAAGCCTCTACTGTTAGATATACTATGATCGGAACAGGTCCCCGACCTACTCATATCATATACATATATACACAAGATGTACATAAAGCTCTAGACCCGGCAACTCCGAAGGGCATGGAGCTTACCGATTAAGCTGAACACGGGCAACACCAAATAAGGAGGTCTACCCGTCTGTCTGTCTGAACCTGCACGCATGAAATACAGTGCCCCCAGAAAAAGGGACGTCAGTACGAAATAATGTACCGAGTATGTAAGGTAATATACTGAAAGCTGAAACTGAACTGATAATATAATAACTGAAAGTAACTGGTAGTCAAATATAATCTGAAGATATACTCACCTGCTGATACTGACTCAACTCTCTCAATATAGTAAGTAAAATAGTTGTCCGGCCTTATAAGGCTCGGTATATATTACTTCTCTTCAATAGTAGGCTCGCCTATAAGCGCTCGGCCTTAGTAGGCTCTGTATCTCGGCCATCCTGGGCTCGCTCATAGGCGCTCGACCACAGTAGGCTCGGTATATAACTTACCATCTGATCAAAGGTTGCCCAATAGGGGCCTGCCCATCGATTATAGCTCGATGGTAATGACTGGAAGAAGACAATACTCAATTAAATATGAAGTATCGATAATGAGAATACTGTAATTTATGAGACTAGGATAATGTATATAAATTTGGGAGTATGAACTTCTCTTTATGCCTCGTTATCAAACACATGTAATTACGAGATCATGCCAAAATGAAGAAAGGTCTTAGACTTAACATACCTGAGCCGGTTTTCTTGACAATCCATCTAATACACGTCAATTGCGACAACATGTAATCGGCAAGATCGGAGTAGGGAAGAATCCATATGATATTCTTGAGAAAGATTGTACCGTACTCCCTTAAAATTTCAACACCTCACGTTGATAAGATGCTAAGAGATCTGGTTGGAATTTTTGTTTCAAGAGATTCACGTTACTGCTACATGAGTTTTTGTTTCAAGAAATCTCGTTGGATTCACATTGCTAACGTTGGAATCCTTGTATGAACTGTTGAAGCAATTATGTTGACATTACAAAATATATATGATACTTTGGTGAAGATTCCTTTCCTCGCCTTGTAGAGACATAAGCATCCCCTTAATAATTGAACAATTCAATTGTTTAAAAAGGCTATCTTTTAACCTTTAGGTGGCCACCACTTCTTTGGGATGACTATGCCACTAAACACCCTAACTTTGCCGCCTTTAAATGTGTATTAAGAGTCATTTTAACCAAGACTCATTGGCTGCCACGTTTGGGGTTCAAGAATTTATCCAAAATGTGTTAATTACTTAATTAGCTTAATTACTTACTTAATCCCCACTAAAAATCCATAATTATCCACATAATTAGGAATTATCTCAAATAACTTAAAATACTACTTGATTTCAACAAACTTTATACACCTTACTATCATGGTCACGCAGTACCTTGTATGGTACTAGTCGTCTAGTTCATAAATACCGGGTATTTTAGCTCGGGACATATTTTATCTCAAAATGTCAAACTTCGACAAAATTCATTTTCTTCGATTTGCTTACCCTCTCACCTTTACGAATTTACTCGTCACTTGTTTGAAATAGCATAATGCTTATAATATCAAAATAATCGCATTCCCGAGCTTATATCAATTAACTTACGACAAACTTTTAACGTACAAAAATGCGGGATGTAATATCTCATTTCCGAGCTTTTATCAATTTATTTATGGCATACTTTCACGTACAAAAATAATATGGGGTGTAACATTATTCCCCCCTTAGGAACATTCGTCCTCGAATGTTCACTGATGCACTTATCATTCTCATAACCCAGAGCTCTTGCGAATACTATAATATTCTCCTTGCCATTTAGGTAACTGTTATTTGAATAAATCCAAAGGCTAGGGAATTACCCCCTTTAGTCCTCTTTTTCATACCACGACTTTCCTCTAACTCTTAGCAAATCGCTAGGCCTCACTTTGTGAACATATACAAAATTATGTCAAGTTGTCCCTCTGGGCGTCATTAGCTTTACTACATCTAAGTAGGCCATACTATACCATAACTCGTACTTCTATTTATTGTTACTGAGGTCTACGACCAAACTCCAGGTTTCTCTCGTTGCTTATCCTATATGCATAAAGCTATGTCTTTTAATGCTTCCTCATTACTGTTCATCTTAAGAATGACGACCTAATCTCACTTCATACTCTGTGACTTTTGTCCATCCAGTATGATTTGCCTCAATATTGATCTACAATATACCACCGATAACTTGAAACTTCTTACGTAATACATTTCCACTAGGGCTTATGTTGCATCGATGAATATTTGAAGTGATTTTCCTGATCCACTTAGGGGCGATATTGTACTTCAATAATAATATTTTATAGCATCCCAATGTGATTCACCTTACGTGGGTATTGTAATTCTGTACAATCCATGAAATCCTCTTCAAATCATTACTCAATCGAAGGCTCAACCGTCATCCTTTATCTATCACAATTGCACCTTTATTCTACTACCTGGGCAGCATTCCATCTCTTCCAAATGCTACTAGTATTAGATTCCTTTGAGTTCATTCAGGCTATACTGAGCTTTCTATAACTTAGAGAAGCCATCAACTATCTTGTTTTCATGGGCTTAATCCCGAGGACTCATCCGCTTCTCGTTACCTTCTCGCTCACCATTTTTCGTCCTTACTCTTGTCTTCCTAAAACCTTTTTGCTCTATCATACTTTAGTTTGCGACCCATACATATCCATTTATACTACTCGATGCCTTCCTTCAACTTCCTTGCACCATAGATTTCCTTGTGTTATTCTGGAACATCAAGCGACACATCGTATCGTCTCTAACTCTTCTTTACTCTCTTGAATAGATCTCTCGGTGCCTAGAAACCATAGGCTGGAAGATATGCCACTAACGATATCGCTATCATTCCTGGATACTGAATCCCAACGCTTCTAGCCCTCTATCTGAAGTATGGATTATTCACGATCTTCTACACCTGAGTATCTCGTACGTTCTTCACCTTTACCTTGCTTACCTTAAAATCTCGCATCGTATCTTCTATCTCTTTCATAACCCCACTTCCACATAGGTATGATTTACATCCACAACTTGAAACTCTATTATAATACTTGCACCTCTGGCGCATACGCAATCTGATGGGAGCTTTATACTGATTTCTTATGAGGCTGGTACTTTTCTAATTGGCTTTATCGTAGAACCATTTATAGAATATGGTTGTTGTGCTATCTCTCTTGCACCTCTGATATTAAGATTGATTCCTCTATGTTCTCAATCATGATTTCTATAATTCTCTGGGTCCAATAATCAGACTCCTGATTTACTTAGTTGATTAAACGTTTTAGTTTCCTCTTCCTTCTGATCAGCCTTCATGTAGGCTTAAGCTATCTTTCGATCTGTGGCTCCTGGTATTAGTTATTACTTTAGCTTTTCATGGTCGCTATAGAATATCCATGATACAATCTTCTAATAATTCAATCCTTTGTCTAAGCCCTAGGCTTAATTCTTTCTTTTAACTTATACCGGAGTCTTCTAAGGCTGTATGAATGTCAACATATATGCTGCATGGATAATACTATGAACTTATAAGTGTGTGCATAACGTAACTAACTCTGGATCATTAATCGAATAATTCTTTACGTTCCTTCTCAACTTTAAATGCAAGCAATTGCTTTTCCTGGTTGTTCTGCCACTTGTTGTGTGCATACTTAACTTATCTTAGTACCCATACATATTGGAATTAAATACAACTCATATAATCTTGAATATCACTTTTGATTTTTTTCATCCCGTCCACTAGCCACAGTAGGTGCCACTTTCTTATGGAGTGCATACAACGTTGTTGTGAGATTATTGTTATAAGATCACTTCCTCTTTAGGTCACTGAGCTTAGGTTGAAGCCTTCCTCCTTACTTCCTCGGCTAGTCTTTTATTGTAGTGCTTAGGGAGGACCCTATGACTCTTGTAATGTTGCGAGCTTGTTATATTGTATACCCGAAGAAGTTTTTGATGTTCTTACTCGTCTATAAATATCCGTAGTTACATACCTCTATGCACTTGTGCTCGTGCGGTTGCTTCTGAACTGAAGTTTTGACTGTCTTCCCAGTGGCATTCTCTTTTATTTCCGTAATACTCATATGATACCTTTAACTACCCGACTTCTATCTGAATATTTCTCAAGGGTTCCGATGTAATATCAGCGAGACTGAATTCCCCATGTTGGGGTTCACTGTGTTCATCTTGCATGATTTGCTGATTTGTCAGTAACCTCTTGTCTAGCCATGACTAGGCTCTTCCTGAATCAACTACTAATTACTCGTTGACCCATTCTCATATCAATATCCCGCAAAATCTTTCTTGTTTTATTTCATTTGTCTTAACTTACCTCTCGCATTGGCTCCTTATTTATCAATAACACCCCAGGCAGGTACCTTTACTTCCTTTCCTTGACGTCGTGTTTGCATAATGTTCTGGAATCATAGCATATCTGTAGGATTTGAATAAGTGAAATTTCATCCCTTTCTCATTTTTATTCCATTCTTTCTTTACCATTCCATATTGATTTCTATCACTCTGGGTTTAACTTTTCCTTTTGGTAATCACGTTAGAGTCACGAACTTATTTCTCGAAATGAGGATATGACTTTATGTCCTATACTCTTTTGTTGTCTTAAGGCCTATCACCTCTCGTCTCTTCCTTCACCTGACTATGGACCTTGTAATACCGTCATCTTTTCGATCTACCATTGTTATCCATGTATCACATCTTACTCATAATGCTTCCTTATCTCTCTTATCATTTCCCTGCTAATATTTTTGCCAATCCCTTTCTTGTGAAAACTTCAACAAGATATTCTTTTGCTTTTAGCTCCCCTTGCTCCATCAACTGGCTCTTTGGGCTGCCTAACATTCTTTCTCTACTAGGGATGAGAGCCACACTAAGGTAATATTTATCCCTTCAAGGCTTACAGTGCCTATCTTTGTAGTACTAATATCTAGTTGTACTATTTTAGAGTACACCCTCTGGGTGTCTTACAAGGAGATCTATTAGCACATTTGCAATATCCTTCGAAAAATATCAGCTAACGCTAACAATCCATTTACCATTTTGGGTTACCCTAACCCCAGTTAGATCCTGATATCCTGCCTTCTCTTATACTACTTCTGTTAGCCCCCGTCGGGCATAAATGAGATGGTATATCCAATTGTACATACCTCTGTTATTGTTGAAGGTAACTCAAAAGGCTTATATTCCTCTGCGATAATCTTCATTAGCTGGGTAGCTCGTACTCTTTTTCATCTTGCTTCTTTTACTTGCTGAAACTTGTGTCTACCTTCCGATTCTCTTATACCTTTTTACCGTAAGAGTGGATAATATTCATGCCTTAAATCTACTTATCAAGAACTTTACACATTTTAGTACACGCATGATCTGCTGAAGACCTCACATTTGCTCATCATAAGCATCATGCAAAATCGAGTTCCTCTGACTCAACTCTTCCATAGCTATATCTCTTATCAACCGTCTTTCTGGATATAGGCATCGTCGTATTATGAATACGATAGAGGTTAGGAAATTGAGTTCCTACAACTAAGCTCCACCAAACGATCTAGAGTACGATTAAAGAATGACATTCCTAAATACCCTGTAGCCTCCTGCTTATAAGTGTGGTGCACAACACACCCATAAACAAGACTCTACTAGACACAACTTGTAGACTCCATAGGACAGAACTGCTCTGATACCAATTTTGTCATGCCCCGAACCTGGGGGGCGAGACCGGCTCCCGGTGCCTCACTTATCCTTGCGTACCAACTTGTGACTAAGGGACTCTGAACATATAATGTCATACTTTAGACATGGGACACATTGCAAGACAATTGCGAATGTTAACTAAACATCAATATAATGTTGGGCCGACAAGGCCATCATAACTACTACAGCTGGTAAACCAACAAAATATACATAAAAGGCCTACAAGCCCAAAATATTGCACTAAATGACATGATATGTCTACAAGCCTCTACTGATGGATATACTTTGATCGGAACAGGGCCCTGACCTACAAGCCTCTACTAATGGATATACTGTGATTGGAACAAGGCCCCAACCTACTCATAGCATATATACATATATACACAAGATGTACATAAAGCTCTAGACCCGGCAACTCTGAAGGGCATGGAGCTTACCGATCAAGCTGAACTCGGGCGACACCTAATGAGGAGGTCTACCCATCTGTCTCTCCGAACCTGCACGCATGAAATGCAGCGCCCCAGAAAAGGGACGTCAGTACGAAATAATGTACCGAGTATGAGAGGCAATATACTGAAAGCTGAAACTGAACTGATAATATAATAACTGAAAGTAACTGGTAGTCAAAGAAAATCTGAAGATATGCTCACCTTCTGATACTGACTCAACTCTCTCAATATAGTAAGTAAAATAGTTGTCCGGCCTTTTAAGGCTCGAAATATATAACTTCTCTTCCGTAATAAGCTCGCTCATAGGCGCTCGCCCTTACTAGGCTCTGTATCTTGGCCATGTTGGGCTCGCTCATAGGCGCTCGACCATAGTAGGCTCGGTATATAACTTACCATCTGATCAGAGGTTGCCCAATAGGGGCCTGCCCATCGATTATAGCTCGATGGTAATGAAAATACTGTAATATTGTATATATAGGCTATCTGCTCTCTTGACTGGAAGAAGACAATACTCAATTAAATATGAAGTTTCGATAAGAAGAATACTGTAATTTATGAGACTAGAATAATATATATAAATTCGGGAGTATGAACTTCTCTTTATGCCTCGTTATCAAACACATGTAATTACAAGATCATGCCAAAATGAAGGAAGGTCTTAGCCTTAACATACCTGAGCTGGTTCTCATGACAATCCCTCTAATACACGTCAATTGCGACAACATGTAATCGACAAGATCGGAGTAGGGAAGAATCCGTATGATATTCTTGAGAAAGATTGCATCATACTCCCTTAAAATTTCAACACCTCACGTTGCTAAGATGCTAAGAAATCTGGTTGGAATTTTTGTTTCAAGAGATTCACGTTACTGCTACATGAATTTTTGTTTCAAGAAATCTTGTTAGATTCACGTTGCTAACGTTGGAATCCTTGTATGAATTGTTGAAGCAATCATGTTGCCATTCCAAAATATGTATGATACTTTGCTGAAGATTCCTTTCCTCACCTTGTAGAGACATAAGCATCCCCTTAATAATTGAACAATTCAATTGTTTAGAAAGGTTATCTGTTAACCTTTAGGTGGCCCCCACTTCTTTGGGATGACTAAGCCACTAAACACCCTAACTTTGCCACATTTAAATGTGTATTAAGAGTCATTTTAACCAAGGCTCATTGGCTGCCACGTTTGGGGTTCAAGAATTTATCCAAAATGTCTTAATTACTTAACTAGCTTAATTACTTACTTAATCCCCACTAAAAATCCATAATTACTCAATTATCCACACAATTAGGAATTATCTCAAATTACTGAAAATACTACTTGCTTTCAACACACTTTATACACCTTACTATCATGGTCATGTGGTACCTTGTGTGGTACTAGTAGTCTAGTCCATAAATATCGGATATTTTAGCTCGGGCCGTATTTTATCCCAAAATATCAAACTTCGACGAAATTCATTTTCTTCGATTTGCTTACCCTCTCACCTTCATGAATTTACTCGTCACTTGTTTTGAAATAGCATAATGCTTATAATCTCAAAATAATCTCATTCCTGAGCTTACGTCGATTAACTTACGACGAAACTTTAACGTACAAAAATGCTGGATGTAACATCTCATTTTCGAGCTTTTATCAATTTATTTATGGCGTACTATCACGTACAAAAAAAATATAGGGTTTAACAACTTAGGTGATACTGGAGTTACTATTCAGGATACGGCAACATCCTCTTTAGTAAATGAAGTAAAGGAACGCCAGTACGAGGATCCTGTGTTAGCTTATTTCATGGATACAACCCCTCAGAAGGAGAAGACACCATTTGAAATTACAGGATATGTGGTCCTTAGATATCGAGGACGATTATGTGTCCCTAATATTGCAGGACTGTGCCGGCAAGTTATGGGAGAGACTCACTATTCTCGTTATTCTGTCCATCCAGGAGCAAAAAAGATATTTCATGATATCAGGGAAATATATTGGTGTGACGGAATGAAAAAGGATATAGCGGAGTTTGTTGCTTAGTGACCTAACTGCCAATAGGTTAAGATTTAGTATCAAAAACCTGTTGGATTATTGCAGGCTATAGAGATTCTGACTTGGAAGTGGAAAGTAATTAATATGGATTTGATCATAGGCTTACCTCGTACCCAACGTAAGTTCGATTCTATATGGGTGGTTGTTAATAGACTTACAAAATCAGCCTATTTTCTGCCTGTTAGGACTATATATTCCGCAAAGGATTATGCAAGGCTTTACATTAAGGAGATAGTACGACTTCATGGTATCCCTATATCTATTATCTCGGATAGAGAAGCTCAGTTTACAGCTAATTTCTGGAGGTCCTTTCAAAAAGGATTGGGAACTTAGGTAAGTCTTAGTACAATATTTCATCCCCAAACAGACGGACAGGCTGAGCGTACTATTCAAATACTTGAGGATATGTTGCAGGCTTGTGTGATAGACTTTAAGGGTAGCTGGGATGATCATCTATCGCTTATTGAGTTCGTGTATAATAATAGCTATCATTCCAGTATTCAGATGGCTCCATACGAAGCTCTTTATGGACGGAAGTGTAGGTCGCCTATAGGATGGTTCGATGTTGGGAAAACTAAGTTAGTAGGACCAGAGGTGCTACAACAGGAAATCGAGAAGATTAAGCTTATACATGAAAGGCTATTAGCAGCTCAAAGTCATCAGAAGTCTTATGCGGATAATCGACAACGAGACTTGGAGTTTCAGGTTGATGATTAGGTATTCCTAAAGGTATCACCAATGAAAGGCATTATGAGGTTCGGTAAGAAAGGAAAACTTAGCCCTTGGTACATTGGACCATATAAGATCATACGCAACGTAGGCCAGGTAGCATAAGAGTTAGACTTGCCTTCTGACTTGGAGTCTGTACATCAAGTCTTTCATGTGTCTATGCTTTGTAAATGTATCAGAGATCCTTCCATAGTCGTGTCAGTTAATGATATTCAGGTCACATAGCAACTATAATATGACAAAAGTCCCATTGATATACTAGATAGACATGATCAGAGCTTGAGGACTAAAGACGTAGCTTCGGTGAAAGTACTTTGGAGAAACAAAAATGTGGAAGAAATGACTTGGGAAGCTCAAGAGGACATGAAGTCTAGCTATCCTCACTTGTTTCCTCTTCCAAAGGAGGATCCGACATCATAGCCTTAAGGTACGAGTGTGGATTCTTGTGTTAATTATTTTCATTGGTCGTGTGAGGCCACTGTCGTGATTGATGATTGTGGCAATATGTGGCATTGCATTATTGAGTTTTCTACAGGAAGGGTTGATAGTAGTACTGTTACAAAGGCGACTCTGCCAAAATTTATATCGATCCCGAAGAGTTAAACATTCGAGGATGAATGTTTCTAGGGGGAAGGATATTACATCCCGCATTTCGTACGTTAAAGTTTTGCCATAAGTTAAGCGAAGTAAGCTCGGGAATGAAATTATTTTTGAGGTTATATGCATTTATTCTATTTATAAGAGGCGATAAGTAAGTGTCGTAAAGGTTAGAGGGTAAATGAATCAAAGAAAATGAGTTTCGTTGAAGGTTGTCAATTTGGGATAAAAAACGGTCCGAGCTATAATACCCGATATTTATGGACTAGTGCCATACAAGATACCACCTGACCATGATAGTAAGGTGTATAAAGTATGTTCAAAGTGAGTAGTATTTTAAGTAATTTGAGATAATTCTTAATTATGTGGATAATTGGGTAGTTATTATTTTTTAGTGGGAGATTAACTAATTAATTAGATTATTGGATAAGCTTAATGGAGATATTACTCACACCCCCCAACGTGGCAGCAAGCTACATATGGATCAAAGCCCAATTAGTGACTCTTTACTCACATAACAAGGTGGCACATTTAGAGAAAGTTTTGGCTAAGCCATCACCTAAGTGGAACCCACACCCACTAAGGTAAAAGACCTCTCAAATTCACAAAGAGAGATGCTTATATCCAATCTACAAAGTAACGGATCTTCCACAACAAAATTCATACGAGATTATATTACATAATAGCAATGGGATTTGCAATTCTAAGGAACCCCGATATAACCTTTCTCAAGAATATCATACGGATTTTTCCCTACTTCGATCTCGCCGTTACGTGTTTTGTCGTGATTGACGTGTGTTAGAGGGATTGTCAAGAGAATCGATTTAGGTATGTTAAGGCTATCCCTTCTTTCCTTTTGGCATGATCCATATGATACAAACGAAACGAGCAAATGCACAACCTTCATAAATGTCTCTATTCATAAAAGCACTAGGGGTGCCTATGTTCTTAAATTACCATGTGTCTTATTATTATATCTTCTATTCATGGGTCTGAGAAAAATGCGTAATTGATAAAGTTTATCCAAAGACATATTGATTTTATGACATTCCAATAAATCTTATTAACTCGCTTCTTATACATTTCATTCATTTATACATGTATATTGACCCATGACCAGATGGCGGTATATATGCGTATATTATATGTATATGGGATATGGGAAAAAGGTTACAGTGTTATATACGCACCACCACCTGATTAGTTAGTATACGTTGATGATTTCGCCCATAGAGGCCGAGATGATATGATGGAATGCCCTTAGAGTCTTGATGATGTTATGTACACCTATACCTATGCATGATACGACATTTATACGCACATGCATGACTTTATAAATATTTCAGGATTCACAAAATTATTTAGACTTACAGGTGGATTCCTTTACTCCATGTTTCATTTATGTCTTTTATGGACTGATTTTCATGCCTTACATACTCGGTACATTATTCGTATTGACGTCCCTTTTTCCTGGGGACGCTGCGTTTTATGCCCGCAGGTGTAGGTAGACAAGAGGAGAGTCCCCCTTTTTAGGATCCTTGATCAGCAAGAGTTGGTGTGCTCCACTTGATCCGGAGCTATTATTAGTTTTGGTACGCTTCTTTTGTATGTAGATATGGGTATGACGGGGCCTAGTCCCGTCCTTTATATAGTTGTAAACTCTATTAGAGGTTTGTAGACAGTCATGTATAGGTGGATAGTATGTGGCCTTCTCGGCTTCCAATTTTGGATATATAGTTGTCTATAGCAGCCTTGTTAGCTAGCACTACCATATTCTGTATGTATATGTATATGTCTTTTGGACATGTTTTCCTCACATATGTTATTCATGTGCTTCAGCAGTTTAATGGCAGATGTTATGCATGACCTTCCCTTAATTCATGTTTATATCTTAGACGTATGCTTAGGGGTGTTCAACAGGTAGGACTCGGGCACTTGCCATGGCCCATCGGTTTGGGTTGTACCAGTTGACTTTGATATCATAGCTGGCATGGACTGGTTATCTTCTTGTCATGCTATGGTTGATTGCCATGCGAAGACAGTTAAAATCTCATTTATTGGGGAAGATCGAGTTATAATTAGAGGTGAAATGGCACAACTGTGGGTAAGTTTATTTCTTACCTTAAGGCTAGAAAACTAGTGAGCGGCGAGTGTTTGGCGTATCTAGAACATGTAAGGGATATGTAAGCCGAATCCCCAATGCTTGAATCAGTACAAATTGTGAAGGAGTTTCCAAAGGTATTCCTGGATGATCTCTCAGGGATACCACCATATAAGGAGATTGAGTTTGGCATAGACACATTGCCAGGGACTCAACCAATCTCGATTCCTCCTTAGAGAATGGCTCCAGCTAAGCTAAATGAACTTAAGAAATAGTTACAAGACCTCTTAAATAAGGGTTTTACTCGACCTAGTATTTCACCTTAGGGTGATCTAGTGTTGTTCGTGATGAAAATAAAATGGTTCCCTACGGATGTGTATAGATTACCGCGAGCTGAATAAGGTTACTATCAAAAATAATGTAACTACCCGGTCAATCGTTTTGGGTATTATAACCATATTTCCACACTTACTAATCGATTTATGCTTTACGATTGTCATGTGACTCGCCGGGGTGATTGGTTCGGGTCTGGTAGGGTTTTGGAATGAATTGGAACACTTAGTTCCAAGGTTTAAATCTTAAGTTAAAATAGTGAATGGATGTCGACTTATATGTAAACGACCTCGGAATGGAGTTTTGATGATTCCAATAGTTCCGTATGATGATTTTGGACTAAGGAGCATGTTCGAAAAATTAATTGGAAGTCCGTAGTGGAATTTGGCTTGAAATAGCGAAAATTGAATTTTTTGAGAAGTTTCACCGGGGAGTTGACTTTTTGATATCGGGGTAGAAATCCAGTTCTGAATATTTTCGTAGCTCTGTTATGTCATTTATGACTTGTGTGGAATATTTGAAGTCAATCGGACGTAATTTGATAGGTTCCGGCGTCGTTTGTAGAAATTAGAAGTTTCAAAGTTCATTAGGCTCGAATTGGGGTATGATTCGTGGTTTTAGCGTTGTTTGACGTGATTTGAAACTCTTAGTACGTTCGTATTATGTTACGGGACTTGTTGGTATATTTGATCGGGATCCCGAGTGGATTGTGAGTTTCAAGGTGAGTTTTGAGCGAGTCGAGGCATTTCGGCACTCTAATGTTGTTCTGGAACTTTTGGAAAAGTGCGGACCGCACAATTCTTCTCGCGGCCGCACTTCAGAGAAAAAGTGTGGACCGCACAATTTTGAGTGCGGCCGCACTTCAGAGGTGCGAACCGCACAATTTTGAGTGCGTTCTCACATCAGGGGTTCTGTAGGTTCGATGGTCCGATTTCGTACGCTTATATCTTTTTATCTACAACGAATGTGGAGATGATTCAAAAACCAAAGTTGCAGCCCTTTAAATCTAGTTTCCCGTAAGGTATAACATTATATATTTGGATAGTTGTACAAAAAGTTATAGGTATTTTACTGAAGCCTGGTAAGCGGTCACTATGAAGTGCGGCCGCACAATTTGGACTGCGGCCGCAGAACTTGAAAATGTGCGAACCACACATTCAGAGAGCAGACTTGGTACTATATAGCCGAGGGTTAGGCTATTATTTCATATTCGGACTTTTGGAGCTCGGTTTGTGGCGATATTTCATGGGATTTTCAAGAAATTCATCGTGGTAAGTGATTCTAACTCAGATTTGGTTAACATACATGAATATATCATAATTTTCATCATTTAATTAGTATTTTGACTGGAAAATTTAGGGGAAATTATAGGAATTTCATAAAACAAATTTTTGTGATTTGAATACCGATTCAGAGTCGGACTTGAGTGAAATTAGTATGGTTGAACTCGTAATTGAATGGGTTGCCAAATTTTGTAACTTTTGTCAGGTTCCGAGACGTGGGCCCTACGGGTGTTTTGAGTTAAATTTCAGATTTTGTTGAAAAATTGGTATTTTCATAGGGAATAAATTCTTATGATTTGTACTGACTGAATCGAATCAATTATGACTAGATACGAGGCATTTAGAGGCAAATTTGTAAGGCAAAGGCATAGCGGAGTAAAGAATTACTCGGTTCGAGGTAAGTAATACTTCTAAACTTGGTTCTGAGGGTATGAATCCCCGAATATTATGTTATATCTATTGCTGGAGGTGACACACATGCTAGGTGATTAGTGTGTGGGCGTGCACTATAGAAATTGTGACTTAAATAAATGTCATGGAGTTGTAAAATTAAAGAATCATGTTATTATCTGAACCTGCCACACGTGTTAGAGAAATTGAGCTAAGGCTCGTATTAAATATTATGTTTAGGCTATGTGCCGATATTTTGGGAGCCTTAGGGTCATGTTGCTGTTGAATTAATTATTTTAAAATATACATTTCATACTCAGTCATGCTCATCCATTGTGAGAATATTTATTGAATCGGGGCTGCCCGCGTGCAGCAGGCCATATCGGTTTTATATATTGATTAATATTATAATGGGACCGGGCAGCACGCCGCAGCACGCCTTATAGGCTTTATTAATATGAGATCAGGTTGCACGCCACAGTACGCCTTATAGGCTTTATTGTTCTGGATCAGGGTTGCATGCCGCAGCAGGCCTTATTGGCTTTATTACTATATGGATCGGGGTTTTTCACCTGCAGCAGGCCTTATAGGCTTTATTATTATTATGGGATCAGACTGCACGCCGCAGTAGGCCATATGGGCTTTATATTACGCTTGGGCTAAAGGTGCCCCTCCGGAGTCTGTACACACCCCTAGTGAGCGTAGATGATTAAATATATTCGGGATGTACTTCACAGGGCATGGACTTGCCTTACTTATATATATATATATATATAGTGATGAATTTTTCCTGGACATGGATCTTGTCGGTATCATTTACATTAGGGATAAATTACACCATGGATGGATTGGCCTTATACGGTACTGTCAGTCGATGTGTATATATATACGTGATGGAATATTCCTGGGATAGATTGGCCATAAATAGTACTGAGTGACCGAAAATTTTATGACCTGTATTTACGTAAGGTATTTCTACTGAGATGTCATAATCCTCATATCATGCAATATTGATCTATTTCACTTGTACTAAGTTTAACTATTGAACTTGAAAGCATGCCTACATTTTTGTACCATTATTTATACTGAACTGTACATGCAGAGCTCGTCACTACTTTCAACCCAGAGGTTAGTCTTGTGACTTACTGAGTTGGTTGTACTCATACTACACGTTGCACCTCGTATGCAGATCCTGGTGCTTCCGGACACGGTGACTGTTGGACCTCAGTGTGTCACTAGTTGGAGACTATCAAGGTAGATACTTGGCATCCGCTGACCTTATCTCTATTTTCTTCAGTTATTGTATTGTTCTATACTTTCAAATAGTGGTTTTTTTATCAGTCAGATATTGTATTCATATTAGATGCTCATGTACTGAGTGACACCGGGATTTGGGAGTCTTTAATATCTGTATTTGTGAGATTTTCCTCCGCTAAATTTAAATATTTTTGTTTTCAAACTCAAAAGATATGGTGGTTTACTGAGATTGTCGGCTTGCCTATTACTGAGATAGGCGCCATCACGACAGGTGAAATTTTGGGTCGTGACAAGTTGGTATCAGAGCCTAGTTTACATAGGTCTCACGAGTCATGAGCAAGTTTAGTGGAGTCATGCAGATCGGTACGGAGACGTCTGTACTTATCTTCAGGAGGCTGCCGAACCCTTGGGAAAATTTCACTTTCTTGTTTTCTATCGTGCGGAATTGATTCATCTTGAAACATAACTCTTTGAATTTCTTCCACGTATTCGTGTGCGTATGTGAGCGCTCAGTATCAGTTATGCATCGCTGGCTTGTGATTCCATGAACGAGGTTCTATATGTGCATTCTGTGTTTTGGTGATGGGCTAGTCTGGAGGACTTGAGGCCATGGTTAGACCGCAGCTTAAGCTCGGTAGCTTCAGTTGTAACGTGTACATTTGGACTCATATGTCTGGTAATGTCCCTACGAGTGGAATTTGTGGCTCGATGAGTGGTGGATATGGCTTTGTGATAAGTATGATGTGACTGCGGGATGTGTTAAGACGATTCGAATATGACGAGGAGTGTTTCCTTGAAATGAAAAAAACAATTGGCATTAGGTGCTTGATTTTTATTTTAATATGAGGTACAGTCTCGAATATGAATGTTTTGAAGGATCTTTCACGTTGTTAAAGTGGGAAAAATTAAATTCTGATGTCTTGTTAATGCATTTTGACTTAGAAAGATTAAGTGATTGCATAGTAATTGTAATTGCGAAATTGTATAACAAAATGCCAATTTGAGGCTAAGCAGGTGGGTTATCCCCTGCGGAGTAATCTATGTAGATGCTCTCCTTATAATATTGAGTAGAGAGTTTCTTTTCTGCCAGCGAGGCACATGTGTTGACGTTTGAATTTGAATCTGGTCGAGAAAGTTGACTTGACTGTCACGATAATAAATGCGAACTTAGCGGATGATTGAGGTATTTTATGGTGGGTGTTGCATAAACTTGATAAGAATTTTTGTTGAATTGACTGCAGTAATAAAGTATGGGTATTGTGATTTATCGAGTATTTTGTTCTATGGCTTTGAGCCAAGTGGAGGAGTCCACTATCTACGATATGGTTGCACGATTATGTACGGTATTGGTTTTGGTGCGAGGTATACTTGTTGATTAATTATGACTTGCAGTGGTTGAGATCGGGGATGACTTGAATAAAAAAAAATCTTGAATGCGGGTTATATTGCACTTTATGAAAAATCATGAAATGATTAAATTGTTATTTTGAAGGATGTAATGCGCACGGAGTATGAATTTGATCGGTGTTGTTAAGGTGGAGTTACCCCTTCGAGTGTTACTGTGCTAATGAGGCACGTGTCTTTCAGCTCGTTTGGGCAGTGCAATTTAGATTTGAGCAAAGTGAGTGACTCCCGATAAGGTTCAAATGGGTTCGAGATTTCTATATAGAAATCGAGAATTTTTTCGGATTTGTGCATGGATAGAATCTGAGATTACATTTAATGGTGCCGGGATTTGCGATAATTCTGTATGATTAGGGATTCTACATTTTAGTATAAGAAAGGTAAGAAGAATAATTTTAAATTCACATAAGGTATTTTCAGAGTGAGTATTACAGTTGTGGTATTTATTGAGGTACTTAAGAAGAATACAATGGCTTATGGGCCTTATGGCGGTGTGGTTTTATGTTAGGATGTCTTGTAGTGAGCTTTGGGTACGGATCGTTGAGTTATGACAAGGAGAAGTATCAACTTGAGGATAATTCATAAGAAGCTCGAAGTAAATAGGACAACTAGGTAGTAGGCTAGACCAGTATGGTAATGGAATGCTCGGGTCTTTTGGGTAATTATGATGTGGAGACTTTACAGATGTTTTGGTGGAAATATTCTTGGGTTTGGGTGACCTGCGTGGCTTGGACAAGTTAGAGTAAATTAGTTCTGATAGCTTGATTAGGTGCAAATGGATTTCAAAATGTTCTAGATGGTTTCTACCATGGTATGAACCGGATATTTTCTACCAGTGTGGGGAACGTGTTATGTATTGTGACTTTCTCCTGGAAGGAAGCAAGAGAAAGGTTTCTAACTAACCGGGTATGTAAATTGTTTGTGACTCAAAGTTGATAATGATATTTTTGTGCTTGTCACATGATGGCATGATAGATGTGGTGTGGTATGCGAGATTAAGATTTACATGTACAAGGTGGCAGTTCATTCTTGAAGGGAAGGTCACGAATTCTGGACAGAATGGTCAGTTTTATATATTTAGATGAATGTTATAACTGCTCGGTAATCCCTGAGAAGGGTGCGTATTTCAAAAGGCGTGTTGTGTTTTGACTTTCGGATGTCATCGGTATTGCGATACTCACCTAGTTGATAGACTGCTGATATTCAAATTATTGATATGTGGCACGAAAGAATTATGAAAATATTCCTAGTGGGATGATCGTGCATGAAGGATGTGATAGTCATTCGAGTGCTGGAGTTGTGATCAGTTACGATGGTTCATGTGTTCTATGAATTTGGGGAACTGGGAGTTCTCAGAAGCATATTGTTTCAAGGTTGCGGCCTGTTTGAGGTGAGTATTTTATTATATATATATATATATATATATATATATATATATATATATATATATATATATATATATATATATATATATATATATATATATATATATATATATATATATATATATATATATATATATATATATATATATATATATATATATATATATATATATATATATATATATATATATATATATATATATATATATATATATATATATATATATATATATATATATATATATATATATATATATATATATATATATATATATATATATATATATATATATATATATATATATATATATATATATATATATATATATATATATATATATATATATATATATATATATATATATATAAAGCTAATATCCACGAGAATACAACACACACACACACACACACACACACACACACACACACACATATATATATATATATATGTGTGTGTGTGTGTGTGTGTGTGTGTGTGTGTGTGTGTGTGTGTGTGTGTGTGTGTGTGTGTGTATGTGCGGGCATCAGGGTAAGTATTCAGATTCGAGAAAATGTTTAGGCTATGATATGCCTAGAATTGACGGTTAAGCGTAAAGTTATGACGTTTCTCTTATCCGTACCTTTGTTGAGAACTATCTGGGTTACACTTGAGGTTACAAAGAGACTAATTCCCTGAATAAATTGGGTAGTTACTATTTCTGCGTTAACTGCCGATTTGAGTTGTGATAGCGCACTTTGCACATGCCTACTCTATGGCGTGTTATTTATACCAGTCCAGGACCTTGTGAATTCTACTTCATTTATCATATACATGTGTACTTATTTGATTGCTCCTGTATGATATGCTGGACTGGAGGCATGTGACTATGCTAGGCGGATTATGTTATTGGCACGTGAATTGTCTGTGCGGGTCCAGATATTGATACTATAGCACGTGAGTTGTCCGTGCGAGTGATGTTAATGTGAGCTTTAGAAGAGCTAGTTACTGTTATTAAATTCGTGTGTCTTGGTTCTACTATATATAATGAGCTTATAACATTACAGTTGTATTGGTGCTTGTTGAACTTGCAATACAGTTCTCTACTTTGAGACATCTTCCATTTTGGGTACAAGTTGCACAGTTGTGGCTTGGGTTGTATTGGTGTGGGATTGTCTGTGGGATAGTTGTATTTAATAATGTAAGGTCATTAGACCTAGAATGGATACTATCAGGTTTGATTACAGTATATTCGGAAGGATAATATTGAAAGTCAGCTTAGAAAGTAATTATGGTTCTGGTTGGGCCGAGAGAGCTCCATGACTTATTGATTTAATAAGTGATTATGAGATTACATGTATTTCTTTAAATATCAGCAGTGTACGAATGTTTTGGAATGAGGTTTGGCTTGATATGGGGTTTAATACTATTACCGGGTTAGTTTGGAGTAGTTATTGTGATCGAGAATGGCGTTGCGAGCATGCGAATTGTTTAGTATATTACGAGATTATATCTAGGGCTATGGTTATGGCTTGATACAACTTGTTTATACTCGTACAGTGTGTAGATGTGAGATTCGGGTCTTGAAAAGAAATTCTGAATGTTGGAAATTAAATTCCAAGATTTATGGGCTAAGGTTGAAGTAATGATCTTCAATTACGTGGTATTGTCAGGCCCATATGGAATAGGGTGGCGTGGGATCACCCCCAGGTATGTGTGTGGTAGATAGAATAGTGATGTGATGGCTTGGAAATAACTCTTGGCACGTTCAAGGACGAACGTATATTTAAGTGGGGGAGAATGTAATGACCCAGCCGTTCGTTTTGAGTATTACAACCATGTTTCCATACTTACTACTCGATTTATGCTTTACGGTTGTTATGTAACTCACCGAGGTAGTTGGTTCGGGTCCGATGAGGTCTTGGAATGAATTGGAACATTTAGTTCCAAGGTTTAAAGCTTAAGTTAAAATAGTGACCGGATGTCGACTTATATGTAAACGACCCCGGAATTGAGTTTTAATGATTCCAATAGCTCCGTATGGTAATTCTGGACTTAGGAGCATGCGGAAAATTATTTGGAAGTCAGTAGTGGAATTTGGCTTGAAATTGCGAAAATTAAATTTTTGGGAAGTTTGACCGGGGAATTGACTTTTTGATATCGGGGTCGAAATCCAATTCTGAAAATTTTCATAGCTTTGTTATGTCATTTATGACTTGTGTGCAATATTTGGGGTCAATCGGACGTGATTTGATAGGTTCCGGCGTCGTTTGTAGAAATTGGAAGTTTCAAAGTTCATTAGGCTCGAATTGGGGTATGATTCGTGGTTTTATCATTGTTTGAAGTGATTTGAAACCCCGAGTACTTCCGTATTATGTTACGAGACTTGTTGGTATATTTGAACGGGATCCCGAGTGGCTCAGTGAGTATCGAGGTGATTTTTGAGCGAGTCCGGGTATTTCGGCACTCTAATGTTGTTCTGGAACTTTTGGAAAAGTGCGGACCGCAGAGGAAAAATGCGGACCGCACAATTTTGAGTGCGGCCGCACTTCAGGGGTTCTATAGATTCGATGGTTTGTCTTCGGAGGCATATATCTTTTAATCTACAACGAATTTGGAGTTGATTCAAAAATGAAAGTTGTAGCCCTTTGAATCTAATTTCCAGAACGGTATAGCACTAATAATTAAGACATTTCTACAGAAAGTTATGGGTATGTTACTAAGCCTGGTATGCTATCACTGTGAAGTGCGACCGCACAATTTGGACTGCGGGTGCAAAACTTGGAAATGTGCGGCAGAACTTAAAAATGTGCGGACCGCACATTGGGAGAGCAGACTTGGTACTATATAGCCGAGGGTTAGGGTATTATTTCATATTTGGACTTTGGGAGCTCGGTTTATAGTAGTTTTTCATGAGATTTTAAAGAAATTCATTGGGGTAAGTGATTCTAACTCATATTTGGTTAACATAATGAATATATCATTGTTTTCATCATTTAATCAGTATTTTGAGATGAAAATTTGGGGAAAATTGTAGAAATTTATAAAATGAATTTTTGGGATTTAAATACCGATTCTGCCTCGGATTTGAGTGAAATTAGTATGGTTGAACTCGTAATTGAGTGGGTTGTCAGATTTTGTAACTTTTGTCGAGTTTCGAGACGTGGGCCCTATGAGCGATTTTTGAGTTAAATTTCGGATTTTGTTAGAAAATTGGTATTTTCTTAGGGAATAAATTCTTATGATTTGTATTGACTGAATCGAATCAATTGTGACTAGATACGAGGCATTCAGAGGCAAATTTGCAAGGCAAAGGCATAGCGGAGTAAAGAATTAATCGGTTCGAGGTAAGTAACACTTCTAAACTTGGTTCTGAGGGTATGAATCCCCGAATATTGTGTTATATCAATTGTTGGAGGTGACGCACATGCTAGATGACGAGCGTGTAGGCATGCACTATAGAAATTGTGACTTAAATAAATGACGTAGAGTTGTAAGATTAAAGAATCATGTTATTATCTGAACATGTCACACGTGTTAGAGGAATTGAGCTGAGGCTCGTATTAAAGATTATGTTTAGGCTATGATTCGATATTTTGGGACCCTTAGGGTCGTGTTGCTATTGAATTAATTATTTTAAAATGTACATTTCATACTCAGTCATGCTCATCCATTATGAGAATATTTATTGAATTGGGGTTGCCCGCCTGCAGCAAGCCATATCGACTTTATATATATTATTATTATTATTATTGGATCGGACTGCACACCGCAGCAAGCCTTATAGGCTTTATTAATATAAGATCGGGTTGTACGCCGCAGCAGGCCTTATAGGCTTTATTGTTCTGGATCTGGGCTGCACGCCGGAGTAGGCCTTATTGGCTTTATTACTATATGGATCGGGGTTGCCCGCCTGCAGCAGGCCTTATAGGGCTTATTATTATTATGGGAACGGACTGCACGCCGCAGTTGGCCATATGGGCTTAATATTACACTTGGGCTGAAGGAGCCCCTCCGGAATCTGTACACACCCCTAGTGAGCGTAGATGATTAAATATATTCTGGATGGACTTCCCAGGGCATGGGCTTGCCTTACTTATATATATATATTATGATGAATTTTTCGTGGACATGGATCTTGTCTGTATCATTTACATTGGGGATAAATTACCCAGGGCTTGATTGGCCTTATACGGTACTGCCAGTCGATGTGTATATATATACAAGATGGAATATCCTTGGGCTGGATTGGCCATAAACAGTACTGAGTGACCAAACCATTTGTCACCAATATTTACATGAGATCTTTCTAGTAAGATGTCATATTCTTCATATCATGCAGTATTGATCTATTTCACTTGTACTAAGTTTAACTGTTGAACTTGAAAGCATGCCTATATTTTTGTACCATTATTTATATTGGACTGTACCTATGGAGCTTGTCACTACTTTCAGCCCAGAGGTTAGTCTTATAACTTATTGAGTTAGTTGTACTCATACTACACATTGTACCTCGTGTGCAGATCCCGGTGCTTCCGGACACGGTGACTGTTGGACCTCAGTGTGTCACCAGTTGGAGACTATCAAGGCAGTTGCTTGGCGTCCGCTGACCTTGTCTCTCTTTCCATCAGTTATTGTATTGTTCTATACTTTCAGACAATGGTTTTTTTATCAGGCAAACATTGTATTCATATTAGATACTCATGAACTCAGTGACATCGGGTTTTGTGAGTGTTTTATATCTGTGTTTGTGACATTTTCTTACGCTAAATTTAAATATTTCATTTTCAAACTCAAAAGATATGGTGGTTTACTGAGATTATCGGCTTCCCTAGTATTGAGATAGGCGCCATCACGACAGGTGAGATTTTGGGTCGTGACAAACAAATATCCATTGCCCAGGATAGATGACTTATTTGATTAGTTACAAGGCGCTAGGTATTTCTCAAAAATAGATCTGAGGTCGGGATACCATCAGTTGAAAATCAAAGAAGCAGACATCGTGAAAACAGCTTTCAGGACTCGGTATGGTCACTATGAATATTAGTAATGTCCTTTGGGTTGACCAATGTACCAACAGCTTTTATGGACTTAATGAACAGAGTCTTCAAGCCTTTCTTATATGCCTTTGTTATACTATTTATCGACTATATTCTAGTATATTCCCAAAGCCAAAACGAGCATGAGAATCATTTGAGAACAGTTCTTCAAATACTCAAGGAATGTCATATTTATGCCAAATTCTCCAAATGTGAATTTTGGCTTGATAAAATTATATTTTTGGGACACGTGATATTGAGAGAAGGTATTAGAGTAGACCCACAGAAAATAGAAGCAGTTAAAAGTTGGCCTAGGCCGATGACCCCTACAGAGATTCGCAGTTTTCTGGGATTGGCATGTTATTACCGTCATTTCGTATAAGGGTTCTCTTCACTAGCTGCCCCATTGACATAGTTAACTCAGAAAGATGTGAAGTTTCAATGGTCTGAAGTTTGTGAAAAGTTTTCAAGAACTCAAGAAGAGGTTGACTACAGACCCAATCTTGACTCTACCTATCCCTACATGTAGAATTGTGATCTATTGTGATGCTTCCAGAGTGGGGTTAGGATGTGTTCTGATGCAGAATGACAAGGTAATTGCTTTTGCTTCTAGGCAGTTAAATAATTATGAGCGAAATTATCCTACCCACGATATTAAGCTAGCGGTAGTTATTTTTGCTCTAAAACTATGGTGTCACTACCTTTATGGAGAGCAATGTGACATTTATACAGATCATAAAAGTTTGCAATATATATTCAAGCAGAAAGAGTTGAACCTGAGACAACGCAGGTGGTTGGAACTGCTTAAGGATTATGATTGTAATATCCTTTATCATCCGGGCAAAGCGAATGTGGCTGTTGATGCACTGAGCAGAAGATCCATGGGGAGTTTGGCCAGGTTGTCTGTGGTCGAACGTCCAATAGGAACGGAAGCCCAACAAATAGCTAGCCAAGGGGTTCGTCTTGATGAGAAGTGTGATGGAAGATTGATAGGAAGTATGGGTGCTAAGTCTACTTTAGTAGAGCGAGTTAAAGCCAAATAATTCGATGATGCTAGCTTGCTTAAGCTCAAGGAAAGTGTCCTTAGTGGAAAGATTAAGAATTTTTCACTTGATGAGAATGGTGTGATGAGGCTTAATGGTCGCTTATGTGTGCCTAGTGTAGATGATCTTCGCAGAGCAATTATGGTAGAAGCTCATAGCTCTAGATACTCAATACACCCAGGTTCTACTAAAATGTATCATGATGTGAAGATATTTATTTGTGGGATAATATGAAGCGAGATATAGCAGATTTTGTATCGCGGTGCCTAAACTGTCAGCAAGTAAAAGCTGAGCATCATAGACCAGGCGACTTAGCTCAAGTCATTGAAATACCAGAATAAAAATGGGAACGAATAAATATGGATTTTGTGGTTGGCTTGCCTTGAACTTTTAAAAAACATGACTCTATTTGGGTCATAGTAGACCGACTCACTAAGTCAGCTCACTTTTTCCCAGTCAAAACAACCTACACAATAACCCAGTATGCATCATTATACATAAAAGAAATTGTTCAGTTGCATGGTTCTCCTGTGTCCATTATTTCAGACAGGGGTGCTCAGTTTACTGCCCAGTTATGGAAGAGTTTTCAAGAAGGTCTCGGTACCCGAATTAATCTAAGTACGTCCTTTCACACTCAAACAGACGGGCATACCGAGAGGACAATTCAGACCTTAGAAGATATGTTACGAGCATGTGTTCTCGATTTTAAAGGAAACTGGGATGATCATCTGCCTTTGATTAAGTTCGTATATAATAACAGTTATCAAGCAAGTATTCAGATGGCCCCATTCAAAGTCCCATACGGTAGGAGGTGTCGTTCACCTATAGGATGGTTTGAGATAGGTGAAATGAAGCTTATTGGGAAAAACATAGTACAAGATGCCTTGATAAAACTGAAACTAATTTAGGAACGACTTAAAATAGCTCAAAGCCGACAAAAGTCATACGCAGATATAAGACGCAGCGATCTTGAGTTCAAAGTGGGTGACTATGTATTTTTAAAGGTGTCTCCAATGAAGGGCATCATGAGATTTGGTAGAAAAAGGAAGCTTAGTCCGAGATATATAGGGCGTTATCCAATTCTTGAAATGATTGGGCTTGTGGCGTATCGTCTAGCTTTACCTCCAGAGTTATCTTCAGTGCATCCAGTTTTTCATGTGTCCATGCTAAAAAAGTACTTTCACGACCCAAGTCATGTAATTGATAGGCAAGAGATAGAGTTTGATAATACTCTGTCATATGAGGAGATCCCTGTAGCTATAATAGACATGCAGGTTCGTAGACTTCGAACCAAAGATATTGCTTCGGTAAAAGTAATGTGGAGCAACCATTCGGCTGAGGAAGCTACGTGGGAGCCAGAGAAAGACATGAAGGAAAAGTATCCCTATTTGTTCGAGATTTCAGGTACATAATTTCTTTTATGCGTTTAAATATTTAGATTGGGAAGTTATGATATATCTGGACTTATAGTGAGTTGGATTTAGTGGGTATCTCGGTGTGCCTTGACGTTGTATATTGTTGGATTGAGTAGGTGGAGGTGCAAAATATTATTGTTGAGTTATTTGGGCATGTTAAATTTTTTGGATAGCTCCAGTTACAAAGGAAACTCTGGCTATTTTATTTTTTAAATTTAAGGAATTAGACAAATTTTTGGATCCTAAAGAATTAGTGGGAGTGGCATAAGGCCTGAGATCTTTCTTGAGACTAAAGAACAATTGTAACATCACATTCAAGGACGAACGTTTTCAAGCGGGGGAAAATGTAAGGCCCCATAATTTTCTAGGCTTAAAATTTTAGTAATAACTGATTTAGTGATATAAAAATATCTGGGGAGTATAAGGACCCACACACTTCACGCATATTATCTGAAAATATACCCATGAGTGTAAGATAAGGATTTGGGGTGCTAGAAATAATTATTTGAACAAAGAAAAGAAAACAAAGAATGAAAAAGGAAACTATTTAGGTAATGGGCAAAGCCCACGTCTGTTTGTGAGGGGATTAGGGGGAAAGGGGTTTGAAACTCCTTAAACACAAAGAATGCAACAATAACGGCGGAAAGGAGAATTAGGAATCCCCAAGTATTGTTCCAAGCTTCATTAGTGTAGAAGAAGAATTCAAGGTAATAGAGTATTACATATATCTTTGTTGTTATGGGCATCATCATATATAATCTAAAGAATGAATTTGGAACAAAGCATACTTTACCCAATTCATTGGCATTCTAACAAATTCAAGTCCTCTTCTGCGCTCGGTTACGGATGGGGTGAATGAGCGTCCTTTGGGTTTAAAAGAAGCATTCTTTATCAAAATATTACAGCTTTTCAACTAAGTAATTAGTTTTGGATTAAGTTAGCATGCCCCGACTTAAATTAAAGCTATAGCATCAATATTTCAAAAATATCGGAATAGTTGATATCGAGTAATTAGTAACACTATTTATGCTAGTTCATCATTTGTTTCTTTGTTCCGAGTATTTGAACATTTGGATATCATCGTGGTGGTGAAAGATGATGATAAATTAATGGGTGTCAATTATTATAACTTGGGGGTGTGCTTGACTATGGTTTAAAGCTATTAAGTGATCAAAGGATAGAAATTGAAGTACAAAAAAGTTACTGCCAACCATTTGAATGCAAAGCTTCTCTAATATGATACAAACTTTGGCAGAACAATTTCAGTCATACAGAGAAAAGGATCACTTGACATGTTTGTGCATATTGAGTTAGAATTCATAAGTTGGACATGTTAAGCTAAATATTCATGAATTAAGTTACACCCTTAGTTCTTGTATCTATGTAAATTGAATCTCTTTATCATGTAGATAGAAGTGTGAATCGAAATTTCTTGAAGGAAGCGTGAATTGCAGTGAGCACGTAGCTTTGAGGTGAGTTGAGGCTTACTCTCCTAGTAGGGAATTCCATTAGAATCCCTGTGCTCCGCGTGTTCAATAAATCTAAGCCATATCTTCTTACGATCCAAATACTACGTTCACTTCATTTTTATTCAGTACGACGTAATATGTGACAGAAACACATGCTCATTTGTATTACTAGTCGTTACGTGCGTTTGTTTGTGATATTTAAGTTCATTTAAGTATCCAGTTTCAACACTAATTCATGCATCAATGTGATCATTCAGTAGGAAGAAGTGGCCAACTTCCCCCAGTGTGAGTGCCATGATGCCATGATTAGTTACCCCACGCTTACATGTGCAAATTATTTGTTGGGGAGATAGACCGACACTCCCCCGTACGTGTTCCCAGATGCTCACATACGCACGACCACTACGTGAACCGATTTTTCAGAAACTGTTCAGTTTTGGCTTACAGTTTAGCTTATAGTTTCAGTTTACAGCTCATTACTTGTTTATAGAATTTTATAAGATTTGTGTGATTTTCTGTATGTCCGTTTTCTTTCATAGTTTTCCCCGAAGGTCTCACTCTGTCTTTTTAGGAGGTAGCCTATGAGACTTACTGGGTATCCTTTGGTGATACTTAGCCCGTTTGGGCCTGCTACGTCGTATGGCAAGTATTGAGGATGCAGGTAACAAGGCACGTGGCTAAAGGAGATATTTCGGATTTAGTTTACAGACTCCGTTGATTCATCCCAGTGGTAGCAGACTATTTTCAGACTATTATATATTTTTAGATGTTTATTTTATTTTCAGGGAATGCCCTACACGCTATGTATTTCAGTTTTGTTAAATTCTAGAGGCTCATGACTTGTTAGTGGGTTAATATTAAGATATTTTGGGATTTATCCTTTATTGATTAGTTTATCAGTCTGTTTAAGAACTGCGACTTGAGTAAAATAAATATTTAAGCGCATTAGGTTGGTTGCTATTGAACGTGAAGTTTTGATACAACTAGCACAGGGTTCACTCAACGAGTGGCAAGGGTTGAGTGCCAATCACGTCTCACTTCAGTTGGGACGTGACAGCTATGGCAGAGTAACTAAAGCATTAAAAGGAAACATGCACAATAAAATCTTCTATAACGAACTGTTCGTTAAGATACCATCATATTAAATACTTTCAAACTGAATACATAATTATCTAACTAACATCACTAAATTTATCATTTGTGTAATTTCTGATGATGTCCTTTCATTTTGCATTCACGCACTATGCTAATGTAATAATATTTTTCGACACTTAGATGATTGTTATATTATTATACATAAAATTTCTCTCATTATGTGAACCTGTTTAATTGAGCACGGAGTTTAAGAAAAAAATGAAGACTTTTGGAATTTGTGGTCCTAAACAAGTCAAAAAGGGGCCAGAATATTTGTGTGGTTATAAAAGTTTCTCATTAAGGATAGAATTATAAGTTTAAGCTAAATTATTTTCAAATTTAGAAAGAAGTCATTCTTTTTTAAACGGACCAAAAACAAAATAGTTAACGGAGTTACTAGTTATTATAATGGTCGGTATTCTCAGTAGCAATCTCTCTAAAGTGCATATTTCCCCATCTTTTAACGAGGTAAAAAATATACTGCACTATTAATTTTCCGTCAAAATTCTTCCTAATCATACTTTGCCCAGGTGTTTATATTCTTGACTAGAGAGTACTATATAAACTTCTTAAAGATGACACATTTTTACCTGAGGGTAATGATCTTCTAACTAATTAGTTCCCCAAATAGTGAGACTAGGGTAGAAAATTTGGAAAATTTGAACAATTTCAAAAAAATTATTTTTTCAAAGTTCACTTCAAATCACTCACAAAAATTCAAAAGGTGCTCTAAATTGTATTCATGTCCAAACACAACTCTTCAAATACCATTTTCACTTAAAAGAAATTTCACTTATTTTCGAAATTTTACGAATCTTATGTCCAAGCGCCCATTAATTAGATCTATTCACAAATTTAACTATAAAACTTTAAGTTTTAAGCTAGCGTTCAACTAGTTCAAGTGGAAACCAGCTATTTCCCGCACTAGATTGCATAGTTGCTGTTTCTTATTTTCAAAACATTCCGAAAACATGTCCCAAAATAATTAAATAGGATTTACTGTTAAGTGGTCCAATATTTTCTTTCAGTTCCTATAAAAATAATATCAAATGTTTCTTTGTCTGCAAATAATTGTTAATAGCATGTATATCAAAATCTTTTAATTTTAACAGTACTCTTTTCAAGTTAAGTGCCATATGCGCTTGAATTTGAATGAAGATTTGCAATACCATAAAAATGATATTTTCCAGGTATATAAATATGATATTTCTGGTGTATATGGACCGGGTTAGTTCGATTTATATCAAATTCAAACCAAAACAACTATATTGATTTGGATTGGTTCAATTTTATCGGGTTTTTGAGTTTTTGAGTTTTTTCTGTTATATGAATATTATTTCAATCTTACCTTGTTAAATTTTTTATAAGTAAATATATGTTTAGTAAAAATTTTAAAAATTGACAAATCTATGATCTATTAAAATATTCTTATGGAAGAATTTTCTTAGTAACAAAACATGTGATAGTTATTTTTTTGTCGTTTGACAATAATTTTACGTTGATTTACACTTTCAAGATTAACCGAATTTAATAATTAAACAGAAAAATAAATATGAACCTATATAATAATATGTTCTATTTAAATTTATATTATCGAAATACCATTTCAAATTCGAAAAAGATATAAGAATTTAATAAATCTTGACATATGAATATGGAAGAACAAAAAGATTAACGCATTTCACTAACACTTGGTAAGAAAGTGATCATACAACCCATTATTTAAAGTTAACAAATATGAAGCACTTCATATTTAACTAAATATTACGTCTCATAAGAGAACAGTAAATATTTTTAGATATTTTTCAAAGAAAATTCTATAAAGAATCTTAAAAGTATATATAAAAATTATATTTTATATGTCAGTTTAGTTCAAATTTTATTATTCAATACCAAACTTAATTAGATTTTTTAATCAATTTAGTTTAATTTTTTAATTTGATACAGTTTTTCGGTTCGATACGTAAATTCTAATTTCTCTATATGCTATAACGTTTCTCTGTATGCTATAACGGTCACGATGGAAGATTAACGCAAAACAAATTATTTCAAGAAAGAAAAACAGTACATATTGGAATGTGTATCCTGTCAAATACATGTCTTGTCCAAATCCTTTAGTAAATGTCCATTTGATATATTTCTTTCGCTCAGGGTTTGATAAAAAAATCACACTCAAAGGTAATATATATAACTAGTTTACCCTAATATAAATATTACTAATTGTTTTTATGATTCGAACTCGTGACTCATCGGATATACGAAAATAATTTTATTATTACTCGAAGGCTACTATTCCAATCATCTGCAAAGTATCTGTCAAACATAAGGCTAAAGGATCCATTCTTATGATGTGAGTGAGATGTCAAATTTACATGTTTAAGTCGATCCATCAAAGGCTAGCTATCTCTTGGCAAATCAAGCAGACAATTGAAAGATTGACACAAATGGTGTTATCATTACATTACTTGTATGTAAAGTGAATAGTTATCTGGCAAACTACAATATATTCTGATTTTATTGTACTAATTACGCAAAATAGTGGAGTACTATAAATGTATTTAAGAATCTTAACCTCATACACAAAAATTTGTTTGATTCTTATTATCATATTTACATCTCCTTTGATCCTTTAATATCTTTCCAGTGTAATAAGAGATTAGAATTCAATATTATAAAAAATAGAAAAAACTCATACTACAAAATATTTATCTAAATTATTTGCTAATTGGCTATCATCCGCTTAGCTTTTTTGTTTTTGGAGTAGACAAACTAACAAGGGAAAGACACCATAATACTAGCACACTTGCAAATGTTGGAGTAGTGATCGAAATATAACAAAGAAAGAGAGCACTTTTTACACTTCCTTCCATTTCCAATGAGTTGTCATGTTGGGGTCTTGTTCTTTTTGGAAGTTTCTTTCATGCAATTAGAAGAGAATGGAGTCCCCTTTTCATGACACAGTTTTGTTCCCCCCCCCCCCCACACCTCCTCCCTCCCTCCTTCTCCCCTCCAACCCCAATAAAATGAATCCTGAAATATTAAGCTTTATAGATCCTCCATTTTTTTCTTTTTAATTTTATATTTGGTATCCAGTATCCGTATTAGGGACGTGCATAATTTGGTAAATACCGAAGTATCGTACCGAAATCGAAAATTTTGGTATTCGGTATGGTATTTGGTTTAAGTTTTAAAAAAATGGTATTATGTATGGTATTTGGTATTTTAAAATGAAATACCGATATCGTACCAAAATATATATTATATTACACAATTCATATTTTATTAATTATAACATAAATATAAGAAATCTAAAATTGTACTTTCCTTTATTCTCTAAGTTCATCAATTAACTCTAAGCAAGCAACAAGACATTTCTCTAAGTTTCTCTCTAGGTTGGTAATTGTTGGTTTTGGACAAAACTTTTGTCAACAAACATGTTAAGTTTTGTACTTTTGAGTACTTTAATAAGAATATTACTGGCACTAGTTAGTATTCAAATCGAATAAACCGAAGTTACCGAACCGAATAAACCGAAACCGAAAGGAGAAAACTCGAGTCATACCGAATTTAATTAGGTACAATATTGGTATAGGAACACCCTTAATTCGTATTGAAAATGGTCTTTTTACCTCCACAAAGAAGGGATAAAATTTATATATTAGGAGATAAATTCCCTAACAAAAACAATTTTGTACCCTAAGTTCGAACCTGAAACCTATTATTTTGGAGGAAAGAATACTTACCAATATACCATAATGCTAGTTGGTTAGCAAGACCCTCCTATCAATCATATATCCCCACTTTTCACTAAAAAGAACAAAATATATTAATTGAAGAGAGCTCTATGTCTCAATAAAATATACCATGTTCAAGAAACTCTTTTTATTCGTCCCCCAGACTCTGACCTTCTTCTTTGTAATGTATATATATTAAACCACTTCCGTTTGTTATCACTTCACCATTCTAACTCTAATATATATCTTGAAGATTTTGAAGTAGAAACAAACAGAAACTCACTGCTTCACCTACATATATTCCTTGAGAGAGTTCCAATTCTGTCAGCTTTTACTATTCATTCTCATTGTATAAAAATCTCTGTGGGCTTTATACAATTCTTGAGATGAGAAAAGTTCTTCTATTTTTATTTTTACTTTTATCCACTCTTGCCCAAGAAACACAAGGTAGACACTTGAAGAAAAGGCATCTCTCAGCTACTATTCATAAGTTAAAGGTGATACAACTTAATTATATTTTGGAATTTCAGTTCAAATATTTGTTGAATATTTATGATCATTTTATTTAAAAGTTTCAACATGACTTTTTATATGGCGGACTGATTCTTTTCTAAAGGTCAACATTTGAAAAATATTTTTTACTTTTTGGGTGATGATGAGATTTGAATCCAAGATCTCTTGCCTTTGTATGATGAGATTTTAATCTTGTCTTGAAAAACATTAATCAACTTTGTAGCTTCTCACCTAAAAACTAAGTAAGCGTTTGGATATAAAAATTATAATTTTAGAAAAAAATAATATTTGGAGTTAAGTTAAAATATAACATTTGAAATTTGAAATTATATTTGGACCAGCATGAATTATTTTCAAAAACTTACAAAATTTTATGCACAAATACATTTTGAAAAAAAAAATGGACAAACACAAACAGGGTCTAAAAGAGAGTACACTTTAATTTACGTGACTACTATATTGTTTTTCAACTATTTTCCTTTGACTATGCAGGAAAAGGCTTTGATAGGAAGTAGTAATGGAGTTTTTGGAGAAGTTAAACTTTGCAAAAATGGCCATTGTTCATCATCACTTACCATTATAAGAAGACTTTCAAGGGTAGCCAAGAAATCACACCATTGGTTACCAAGTATTCATGAAGATTATTATGGGCCAAGACGACATAGACCTAGACACCATTAGTTTACTAAAACATAGAGTATAGTACTTAATCACTTTCGACTAGCTAGAATATTTCCCATTTTGTTTTCTTTAGAAATTACTTGATTCTAAGGGTTCTTTTTCTCTTTCTTTTTTTCTTTTGCTAGAATTAATAGGTGGATTTCGAAAAGATTGAAATCCATTTCCATGTATTCTACAACATCAATTTTGTAGCTTCTCCCTAACATTAATCTTAACTTGTTCAAGTAGTTTTTTTCAATTTTAGTGAACTTTCATTATATTTGTTGATCTATGTGGTACTTGATCTACTGTTTTCAGGAAGAAATAGGAAATTGATGACAAAAACCACCTCTCGAATAAAGGTAGGTTTTCACTTAAGAAACTATTAAAACTAATATAAAATGAGTTTTAAGTTATATATATAGCAAGTCTAAAGAATATTTTGTGCTATTAAGTAATTAAAGAATATTTATAGGTAAGTCTCCTTAAAATGTGAGATTTGTAGTCTTAATACCAAAAAAGAATAAGAGGAGTTGCGACAATATACATAAATGCTGCCCTTCTTTTAGGATTAGGAAGATTTTATACATAAAAATATCATATGTATACTTTTACACAATTGACTAATGATTATTGAGTCATAATCACTTGGGATGGTTTGTTTTTTTTTTTTTGTTGGGTTGGGTGGAGGTGGGAATGAGTGGGGGTGAGGGTTGGATATACAACAACTATAAGATACCCAATATATTATATTTCTATAGTGTGGAATTTAAGAAAAATAATGTGTATGCAGATTTAACTCCTATGTCTCGTAAAAATAAAAAGATAATTTTAGCTCCAGGGGTAATGCGTGTGTAAACCTTACACGTGTAGACCTTACACACACATTCAAGTTGTGAATAATAACTGGTTATAACCCGATGGATAGAGAAAGTCATAAAACCATTTAAGAAAGGCAAAACCCATCAACATTTTAGTCAAATCCCTATTACACAGCCAATAAACACGGGTAAATCTTTACATATCTAACCTTTTCCAAGTATGTTTAAGACCTCTCATAGTTGACCAGGACTTTTTACGGGTAAAACGCCAACATAAAATCGCGTGAAAGTCTTTATTAAAAAGTAGCTGACAATTATCAACGGACTCAACCCGTTATGTTTTTTTCTTCTCAGCCATTGCAGCCCTTGATTTTTCTCTTCTCAGCCGTTAGCTTCAAAGCTTTTTTTTTTGTTCTTCCTCCTCAATCTTCTTTATATTGTATAATTCATCTTTAAATTAGAGTGTAATTGTCAATCTTGAACCCTTTCTTTGAGTTTTCGCCTAAAACTGAAAATCTTAGGGTTGTCGTCTAATGTTTAATTTTAAGCATATTTGTTGTTGTGGTGAAGAAGTTGTGTTTGTAATTTCATGGATCATCGATAATTCCGATCGTCGTTTTATGGTTGTAGATTCTATGAGGTAAGCTTAATATTCAAAATTTGGTTTAATTAATTATTTTTTTTTGAGTTTTTAACACTGAAATCTATCATTTAAGAAAAGTACAATCAAGATTTTCTAAGATCAAACCTTTAACCCAACAAAAGAATTTACTATTTCCTTCTCTAGAGGCCGTTGTCATAAATTAAGCTCATTCCATGTCCAAGCATATATTTTGTCATTTCCTACTATTTAAGCCACTTTAACATTATTAGTTGTTCATTCACAAGCATGACTATGTTGGACAAAATAACCATTATATTTGGTAGTTCCATAGTATAGTTTTTTTTGGTTTTCGCTCGGTGTTCGATATCAGCATTGGGGCCTCGATTAATCCGGATTCACGCGATATTGGGGTATCCCTAACAAAGATAACTCATACCTAGGGCTCGAACCCGATACCTTTAATTAAGGATGTAAAAATACTTACAACTCTACCGTAACCCTTATTGGTCTATGGCATAGAAAGACACAGTAGAATTTGTGAAAGTAAACCTAAAAGCCAAAAAGGCCACAAAAGAAATAAATCATATAGTAACTTCTTTTGGTTTGATATTCCAGATTTAATATTTTTGCTTTAGATACCCAAATTAATTGGACAAAATTAGGCCACGCCAAGTTCCATCAACTGCATTTTCCACCATTCATCATAGTGTATACAAAAAAAAAAAAAAAAAAAAAAGATTCCTGTTGAATTTAATAGACTCACTAAAATCCCATAACCAAATGGAATTTCCTTAATTTGTCTTTTGGATCCTAATATGATTTTTTCCCTTCAAATGAGATGCACTTGTAAATAAGTAAATCTAGTTACAAAAGTAAACAACAAATTTCTAATCCATTTAGTTACATTCTTGTAAAAAGATTTCCCCCTTTTTTTCTTTTTTCTTTTTTCTAATTGGACATTTTGGGGAGGGGAGGGGAGATACCTTCTCCAAAAGAATTTTTTTTAAAAATAAAAAATCACCTAGTTATACAATCTCGCTCATAGTGGAGTGAGTGTACTTTGACACGCTAGCGCAACAATTAAGAAAAGGTAAAAAAAACAAATGAGTACATCATCGATTAAGTCTAAGATTAATAAGAATTTATAAATTTTAGATTCACAAACCCCAAAAATAATAAAAGGAAAATTATAATTTCCAGATTAACAAATGATAACATTATACTCCATCCGTCTCATATTAGGTGCATGGGCAGATTAACAAAACTTACACCGTACATATAAGGCAAAATTTATTTTTTACCTTTATATATTAAGTTTTGAATCCTTTTGACACAATTCAAAAGTGTAGCTTAGTGGTCAAGGAGATTCAAAATCTTTGAAAGGTTATAGGTTCAATTCTCATTAGCTACAATCGTTTTTATTTTGAACCCCCTTCACGAAGATCCCGTCTCCGCCACTGATTAGGTGTCGTGTTTCTCTTTTACAAGCCCCTTAAGAAATATTAATTAGGAAATGGATTGGACTATTCTACCATTATTTATGTCATAAGATATAATCTCTCTTCATTGAATATTTATTCTATTTGTGTGTTATCTCCATCTTCAAGAACAATTATTACTAAGGGTAAAAAAAGAAAAAAATAATTTAGTTTGTCTTGAACTTTTAAAATAATAAATAATTTGAAACAACTATTTTTAATAACCACGACTGTTAATATGAGACGGAGGGAGTATCAAAAATTCTTGATTTGTCTTCTAAGAATGAATCAATAAGTTGTCTAACTTTTTCTTTTTGTTGCTAGTGCTTTTATGACCGCGTCTCATATAGGTTCAATTCTCATTAGCTACAATTGTTTTTATTTTAAACCCCCTTCACGAAGATCCCGTCTCCGCCACTGATTAGGTGTCGTGTTTCTCTTTTACAAGCCCCTTAAGAAATATTAATTAAGAAATGGATTGGACTATTCTACCATTATTTATGTCATAAGATATAATCTCTCTTCATTGAATATTTATTCTATTTATGTGTTATCTCCATCTTCAAGAACAATTATTACTAAGGGTAAAAAAGGAAAAAAATAATTTAGTTTGTCTTGAACTTTTAAAATAATAAATAATTTGAAACAACTATTTTTAATAACCACGACTGTTAATATGAGACGGAGGGAGTATCAAAAATTCTTGATTTGTCTTCTAAGAATGAATCAATAAGTTGTCTAACTTTTTCTTTTTGTTGCTAGTGCTTTTATGACCATGCGCAATTCTTGATTCGTGTGGCTATTGATTCTCGTAGGCTTTGTGGTATGGGGAGCACAAGACAAGATAATACTAATTAACTAACCCTTCCATTCCTCAGGAGAATAAAAATAAAAATAAAAAATATTTTTTCGTTCAAATTTATGTGATAATATTTGATTAATTACTGTATAAAAAAATATTGTTTCTTTTGGAATAGATTAAAGAAATAATGTCACATAATATGAATACAACAACTGAAGTAATAGAGTTTGATGCAAGATGGCCAACAACAACTATATCTCAATCTTTAAGTAAGTTTAGATTGATTATATGAATCTTGGTCGCGTTTCTTCATTTAACCTTAATTTAAATTATCGTCATACCAAATAAAAATAAAAATGAAAATATGTTAAATTCTAACAAATAATATAATAATAATAATAAGAGATAAATACCATTAAAATTTCTTTATGTTTTTAACAGGAAATAACTCTTTGTCAAGGTCAAAATACTCTTAGAAAAGCAATAGGTTCTATATACGGTCGAAATAGATTTCAGCCTTGGCATGTCCGGTATGATTCGAGGGTGATGTATCGAAATAAGATCCCGAAGGGGGCACGAACTAACCTCGAACTCGGGGGAGGCCGGTCCGTGTCGAGATCGATATAATAATCAAACTCGAACAAGAATCAAACCATGACGCGAGTAGATCTATCGTGTTGATGTTCCAAAGACCAACCAACATTGACCTGGAATCAATTCGAGGGCTCGAACCAAGATCACAATTTCGAGCCGAAATCAAGCTCGAACCAAAATCGAGGATTCTAAGGAAGATCGAGCTCGCAGACAAAAGCCGTTGCAATCCCACTAGAGGGAATCTTGACAGAAATTATGAAAAAGCTGACTTATCATGGGTCTCCCACTGAATTTTTATTTTATTATGCTTGGAGCCGAATCCCTTCACTATAAAAGGGCTTGGTTATCATTTCTGTAAGGCACATATTTTTTCTGAGATTTACATTATAATAAAAGTATTATATTCCTCTACAAGAAAGAGTGGCTATTCCAGTTTCTTAGATTGATTCTATTTGTTAAATCCTAAGGTTCACTATTCTTGATTGTCTTGTCTAGATTACATTCTCTCCAATCTATATTCACATTTTATTTATCCTTGCATTTTGTATTAAGTTGCACCACATATCTTCGGAACTACGTATAAATTCAACTCTATCCATTTTTCGGGTAAACAGTTTCGCGCCCACCGTGGGGCCGAGGATAACAGTGGTCACTTGATACAAATCTAAAATAAAAAAAACACGCCATTGTGCCTCGCACTTATTTCCGAAAACATCTTCAATTCATGGTCAGCTACGAATAGCCACCGATCGAATGGCTTCACCGACCGATTTCTAAATAAAAAAAACACGCCATTGTGCCTCGCACTTATTTCCGAAAACATCTTCAATTTAGGGTCAGCTACGAATAGCCACCAATCGAATGGCTTCACCGACCGATTACGAAGCCGGCCTTCAAGATGAAACCAACAACTTGGCACCACCCGAAGCTCCAGTCAAAGTACCCGAGATTCGAGCCGAAGTACCGCTGGATGTCAATTCACAAATTGCTTTGGAAGCGAACCAGCGTTCCGAACCGGAAAGAAGCATTCAGGGCGGTGCTCGATCCGTAGCCCAAGACACCCAAAGCCCAGGGGAAATCGGGGTCAGCTTACGCATGATCTTCGAGATGTTGCAATCCCAGAAAGTAGCGATAGCTCAGCTACAGAACCAAACTCGCGCACAAAGCAGGCCAGTTTCCAATCTACTTCGAGAAGTCACCCCCAGAACAGAGCCTGCCATAGTGAAATCTAACGAGCGAGAATCGGGGACTACTCCCGGAATTACTAAATTGCTCGAAGAACTCACAAAATGAGTCGAAGCCAACGACAAGAGGGTGAAAACGTACAATGCCACAAATCCTAGGGGCTCCACCAATGATAAAAGGGCTTGATTCAAAAAACATCATACAAAAGCCTTTTTCGTCGAGTGCGGCACCGAAGCCAATCCCCAAAAAATTCCGTATGCCCGAAATTCTCAAATATAACGGTACGACCGATCCTAACGAACATGTCACCTCTTACACATGTGCCATAAAAGGCAACGATTTGGAAGACGATGAGATCGAATCCGTGCTGTTGAAAAAGTTCGGGGAGACCCTCTCGAAAGGAGCTATGATCTGGAACCACAATTTATCGCCGAATTCCATCGATTCTTTTGCCATGTTAGCAGATTCATTCTAAAATCCACATGATGGTGCCATAAAGGATGCAACGAGAAAATCAGACCTCTTCAAAGTAAAGCAAATGCACGGAGAAATGCTGAGAGAATTCGTATCCCGATTTCAAATGGAACGCATGGAATTACCCCCGGTCACAGACGACTGGGCCGTACAAGCTTTCACCCAAGGGTTTAACGAGCTAAGTTCGACAGCATCACATCAGCTGAAACAAAATTTGATCGAGTATCCAGCGGTAACTTGGGCAGATGTGCACAACCGATATCAATCGAAAATTAGGGTCGAGGATGATCAGTCGGGGCCCCGTACGGACCTTTTCATCAGAACAAGACAGTTATTAATCAAAAGCAGATCGACAGAGAACAAAGGTCGAACAAAGACCGATATCGATCATACGTCGCAGATCGGGTGAACAACGGTTCAGCACGCAACGCAGTTCGGAACAATCAAAGAATTGATCGAGGACAAAATTCTCGGGAGCTTATGAGTAAGAGCGGCTTCGATAAATATGCCGAGCCTATAGAAGCACCTTGATTATCAGAATATAACTTCAGCGTTGGTGCATCCGCTCTCGTGTCGGCCATCGGATACATCGAAGACACTAAATGGCCTCGACCAATGCAGACCGATCCTGCCCAAAGAAATCCTAATCAAACGTGCGAATATCATGGTACCCATGGCCACAGAACGGAAGATTGTAAGCAACTAAGAGAGGAAATAGCTCTCCTATTTAACAAAGGGCACCTTCGGGAGTTTCTGAGTGATAGGGCAAAGAGCCATTTTAGAAGTAGGGTTTTTAGCAAGCAAAACGAGCAAGAAGAACTACAGCACGTTATCCACATGATCATCGGCGGCATCGATACCCCCCGGGGACCAATGCTTAAACGCACTAAAATATCGATGGTGAGGGAAAAGCGATCTCGGACTCAAGATTACGCACCCATGAGGACTCTGTCCTTTGGTGATGAAGATGCAGATGGGGTCATCCAACTTCACAATGACGCGCTGGTAATATCTGTACTCGTAAATAAAACTAAAATTAAGCGTGTGTTAATCGATCCAGGTAGCTCGGCCAACATCATCCGATTGAAGGTAGTGGAGCAGCTCGGCCTACAGGATCAGATCGTACCTGCAACTCTGGTCCTAAATGGGTTCAATATGGCATGCGAAACCACCAAAGGTGAGATAGTCCTACCAATAAACGTAGCCGGAACCATCGAGGAAATAAAGTTTCATGTGATCGAAGGCAATATGAGATATAATGCCCTTTTCGGAAGGCCATGGATCCACAACATGAGAGCTGTGCTTTCGACCCTACACCAGGCCCTCAAATTCCCGACATCGGGAGGTGTCAAAACATTATACGGAGAACAACCAGCTGCGAAAGAAATGTTCGCCGTCGATGAAGCTAAACCAGTGTCCTCACTTTCGCCGATAAAAGGATCGGGCCCGGAAGGAGAACGGGACACCAAATAGCAATCACAGACATCGGCTTCAACCTAGCCAGACAACCAAAAAATCGAAGAGGATGGAGACCAAAGGGTCCCTCGATCTTTCGTGATTCCCGATGACTCCGACGCCACAAAATCGACGATCGAGGAGCTAGAGCAAGTCATATTAATCGAGCGCCGGCCCGAGCGAAAGGTATACTTGGGAACGGGGTTGAGCCCTGAACTCAGGAAGAAACTTGTTCAATTTCTTATCAATAACATCGATTGTTTTGCCTGGTCCAATTTAGATATAACAGGGATCTCGCCGGACATAATGACGCATCAGCTAAGTTTGGACCCCAGGTTCAGACCGGTGAAGCAAAAAAGAATACCCCTGTCTGATAGAAAGAACACATTCATAAAGGACGAGGTAACCAAACTTCTCAAAGTAGGGTCCATTCGGGAGGTAAAATATCCCGAATGGTTAGCCAACGTAGTTGTAGTCCCTAAAAAGGGGGACAAACTTAGAATGTGCGTGGACTATAAGGATTTGAACAAAGCATGCCCCAAAGATTCCTTTCCGTTGCCCAATATCGATCGCATGATCGATGCCACGGCCGGCCACGAGATCCTCATTTTTCTCGATGCTTATTCCGGGTATAATCAAATACAGTTGAACCCGGAGGACAAGGAAAAAACCTTATTTGTCACCAAATATGGAACGTATTGTTATAATGTGATGCCCTTCGGGCTAAAAAATGCAAGGGCCACTTACCAACGCCTAGTGAATAAAATGTTCGAAGAACAAATAGGAAAATCAATGGAAGTTTATATTGATGACATGTTAGTCAAGTCCCTGCGCGCAGAGGACCATTTAATTGATTTGCAGGAAACGTTCGAGATTTTGAGGAAATACAAAATGAAGCTCAACCCCGAAAAATATGCCTTCGGGGTCGGTTCGGGAAATTTCCTCGGCTTCATGGTATCACATCGGGAAATAGAGATTAACCCCGATAAAATCAAGGCCGTTGAAGACATCGTCGTTGTAGACAGCGTGAAGGTCGTACAAGGCTAACGGGTCGGATCGCCGCCTTAAGCCGGTTCATCTCGAGATCATCTGATCGAAGTCATAAATTTTTCTCTCTACTAAAAAAGAAGAACGATTTTTCTTGGACCCCGGAATGCCAACAATCATTAGAAGAACTAAAGCGATATCTATCAAGCGCACCACTGCTTCACACTCAAAAAATAGACGAGAAACTTTGTTTGTACTTGGCAGTATCAGAATTCGCCGTAAGCAGTGTCCTAGTTCGAGAGGAGCAAGATACGCAATTCCCCGTTTATTATACGAGTCGAACCTTAGGAGAGGCGGAAACTAGATATCTGCTCCTAGAAAGGTTGGCGCTTGCACTGATAAGCGCCTCGAGGAAGTTAAGGCCATACTTTCAATGTCATTCCATATGTGTATTGTCCACTTACCTGCTTCGTAATATTTTGCACAAACCCGAGTTATCAGGCCGACTGGCCAAATGGGCCGTCAAACTTAGTGGGTACGATATCAAATATCAACCCCGCACGGCCATCAAGTCTCAAGTTCTAGCAGACTTCGTGGCCGATTTCACACCAGCCCTCGTACCCGAAGTCGAAAAAGAACTGTTGAAATCAGGTACATCATCGGGGGTATGGATCCTTTTTATGGACGGGGCTTCGAACGTAAAGGGGTCCGGGCTGGGCATAGTTTTGAAACCACCCACGGGTGGCATTATTAGGCAATCTATTAAAACTATCAGGTTGACTAACAACGAGGCCGAGTATGAAGCCATGATTGCAGGTCTCGAGCTAGCTAGAAGCTTGGGAGCAGAAGTCATTGAAGCCAACTGCGACTCCTTGCTGGTGGTGAGTCAAGTAAACAAAACCTTCGAAGTTCGAGAAGGTAGAATGCAGAGGTATTTAGATAAATTGCTTATCACTTTGCACCATTTCAAACAATGGACTTTACGACATGTACCACGGTAAAAGAATAATGGGGCCGACGCGCTGGCGAATTTGGGGTCGTCGGTCGAGGTAGATGATACGGGCTCGGGGAATGTTGTTCAACTTTCGAGATCGGTAATCGAAAAAGGTTACGCCGAAATAAATTCTACAAGCTTAACCTGGGATTCGAGAAACAAGTATATTGAATATTTGAAAAGCGGAAAACTCCCATTTGACCCTAAAGATTCCAGAACCCTACGGACCAAAGCTGCTCGATTCACTCTGACTTCAGATGGAACACTGTACCGAAGAACGTTCGATGGACCGTTGGCGGTATGCTTGGGTCCGGGGGATGTCGATTACGTCCTACGGGAAGTGCATGAGGGTACTTGCGGGAATCGCTCTGGAGCCGACACATTAGTCTAAAAAATAATCAGAGAAGGGTATTATTGGATCGATATGGGCAAAGATACGAAGGAATTTATTCGTAAATGTGATAAATGTCAAAGGTTCGCACCAATGATTCACCAGCCCGGAGAACAACTCCACTCGGTCCTATCCCAGTGGCCATTCATGAAATGGGGAATAGACATCGTCGGCCCTCTACCATCGACCCCAGGTAAAGCCAAATTCATTTTGTTTATGGCTGATTATTTTTCTAAATGGGTTGAAGCGCAGGCGTTAGAGAAAATAAGAGAGAAGGAAGTTATAGACTTTATTTGGGATCATATCATATACCGGTTCGGGATACCCGCCGAAATAGTATGTGACAATGGAAAACAATTCGTTGGCGGCAAAGTAACAAGATTCCTCGAAGATCACAAGATAAGAAGGATACTGTCGACACCATACCACCCCAGTGGGAATGGGCAGGCCGAATCAACAAATAAAACTGTCATTCAAAACTTAAAGAAGAGGTTGAACGACGCTAAAGGGAGATGGAGAGAAATCCTGCTTGAAGTCCTTTGGGCATATCGGACAACGTCAAAATCCAGTACGGGGGCGACCCCGTTCTCCTTAGTATATGGATCTGAAGCATTGATACCAGTCGAGGTTGGTGAACCCAGTGCCAGATTTCGATTCGCGATGGAAGAATCAAATAACGAGGCTATGAATACAAGCCTCGAACTATCGGACGAAAGGCGAGAAGCTTCCCTCGTCCGAATGGCCGCCCAAAAGCAGCAAATCGAAAGATATTATAATCGAAGAACCAAGCTCCGCCATTTCAAGCCTGGGGACTTAGTGTTGAGAAAAATTACCATCAATACCCGAAATCCGAATGAAGGGAAGCTAGGACCGAATTGGGAAGGACCATATCAGGTACTCGAGGACATCGGAAAGGGGTCGTACAGGATCGGCGTTATAAACGGCAAACAGTTATCAAGCAGCTGGAATGTATCACATCTAAAACGGTACTACTGTTAAGGTACAACCTTTCCATATTCGTTTATATCTCGAAACTGACCCCTGCAGAAGTCCGAACAAGGGACGGATCTCTCGCCAGAAAGCATGTGTTGCACTCTTTTTCCCTTAGACTGGTTTTATCCCAAATGGGTTTTTCGGCAAGGTTTTTAATGAGGCAACCATTGGTCGTGCAACATTTATAACAATATCCGAGGTCCCGCAAGAGAATTATTTCACAGCAACAGGGTCCCAATAGGAAAACTGTAAAGAACCAAATGGTCGAAGCGAACCATGCTCATATAGATTGGCCCGAACCCAGGCGTGTAATAACGTGCGAAGAATTAAGATACAATTCGACCATTAAGCCTACGGGCTACATAAAGTCAAGTTCGAAACATTCACTCGACCAAGCCTACGGGCTATTTTTTATTTTGAGTTCGAGCAAACACTCACTCGACCATTAAACCTACGGGCTACATTAATTCGAGTTCAAATCATTCACTCGACCAAGCCTACGGGCTATTTTTTATTTTGAGTTCGAGCAAACATTCACTCGGCCATTAAGCCTACGGACTACATTAATTCGAGTTCGAATCATTCACTCGGCCAAGCCTACGGGCTATTTTTTATTTTGAGTTCGAGCAAACACTCACTCGACCATTAAGCCTACGGGCTACATTAATTCGAGTTCGAATCATTCACTCAACCAAGCCTATGGGCTATTTTTTATTTTGAGTTCGAGCAAACACTCGCTCGACCATTAAGCCTACGGGCTCTATTAATTCGAGTTCGAATCATTCACTCGACCAATCCTACAGGCTATTTTTTATTTTGAGTTCGAGCAGACACTCACTCGACCATTAAGCTTACGGGCTACATTAATTCGAGTTCGAATCATTCACTCGACCAAGCCTACGGGCTATTTTTTATTTTGAGTTCGAGCAAACACTCACTCGACCATTAAGCCTACGGGCTACATTAATTCGAGTTCGAATCATTCACTCGACCAAGCCTACGGGCTATTTTTTATTTTGAGTTCGAGCAAACACTCACTCGAACATTAAGCCTACGGGCTACATTAATTCGAGTTCGAATCATTCACTCGACCAAGCCTATGGGCTATTTTTATTTTGAGTACGAGCAAACACTCACTCGATCATTAAGCCTACGGGCTACATTAATTCGAGTTCGAATCAAACACTCGACTAAGCCTACGGGCTACATTAATTCGAGTTTGAATCATTCACTCGACTAAGCCTACGGGCTACACTTTTGAGTCCGAGCAAATACTCGCTCGACCATCACGCCCACGGGCTATATTTATTCAAGATCGAATCATTGACAACAAATAAGCCTAAAGGGCTACATTGCCCCAAGTTTGAGTAAACACTCTCTCGGTTGCAGAGACTACGAGGTCCAAATTTGATTAAGTGGTTTAAAACATTGTGGAAACATTCATAAGGCGAATAAAGTCCTCGCAAAACAGGAAACAAAAACAGAAGTAAGTCGGCGAAAGGGGAGATAAGCCTATACACAAATTTATCTGCATGGGTGATTACAACGTAAAAACTAAGAACTAAATTTCTCGACTGGGAGCAGTCTCTTCTTTATCAGGTTCCCCCCATTTTCGGATCCGCTCTTGCTCCCATCGTCGTCGTCATCACCATCAGAAACCAGAGCTTCAGCATCAGCTTCGAATTCTTTTGCCCTTTTTATCTCTTCAGCGAGATCGAAGCCGCGAGCATGAATCTCCTCGAGAGTTTCCCTTCTGGATCGGCACTTAGCAAGTTCGGCGACCCAATGCGCTCGAGCATCGGCGGATTCGGCTGCCTCTCTTGCATGGACTTGGGCAGCTTCAGCATCGACCCGATAGATGGCCACGAGCGCATCCGCATCGGCCTTTGCCTTTTCAGCATCGGATTCGGCCTTGGCGAGTACAGAGGCCAACCGAGCCTCAAGCTCCTCAATTCTTCTTGCTTGAACCAGGCCTTTTTCCTTCATTTTCTGAAGTTGGGTTTCAGACGACGATAACTGGGCTCGAGCAGTCTCTTTTTCTGCAGCAAAGAGGTCCATAACTTCTTTCCACCGCAAGGATTCCATCCTTATCACATCGACCTCCTCGCGAAGCTTCCCTATCATCTCAATTTTTTGCTACAGCTGTGAGACCGAAATGTTAGCTATCGTTTCGGTATCAAACCCATAGGTTTTCAAAAGAATCATTACCTACTCAGACAAATCATCCTGATCTCGATAAGCCTTGGCCAGTTCAACTCGAAGGTCTTTTATTTCCTCCTCTCTCTGCCCTAAGGAAAGTCTAAGGGAATTCCTCTTGTCAGTAGCGCGGTGTAGGTTGGCCGCGTATCGATGCAGCTCATTCTAGGAACGAGAACATTGTTCTCGATGGACTGCCGCAGCCTACAAAGAAACAAGAAGCGAAGTTAACGAAAAACGAACATAAAGGCAGTACAAACAAAAAGATTTTTAAAGACTCACCTGATTCAAAGCTTGCCGCAATCCGTGAAAAAGATCCGACTCATCATCGACACCGGCAACGTCCTCGATACCGGTAAACAGGTCACGAAATGGATCTTCTTCATCGTAAGGCCTGTCTAGATCGAGGGCTCCCAGAGCTTGAGCTTCCCGAATCACCCCTGCGGAAAAAGCGGGAAAGGTAGGCGAATCCTCGATCGCTGCTGCCGCAAGTGACTCGCTTGGAGCGTTCCCCTCGGCTCGGAGGGGTTCGAGGGGCTCTTCGATTGTAACCCCTGCCGGTTGACTCCGATGAGAGGCGTCTTCGACATTTGATAGTTTGAGGACTCTACCTGAATCTTTCTCCGGTATATCTTCAGTTCGAGGCGGAGCCCCATAGAGCATTATCAATCCAGCCGGTGATGAAACATCGGCGACTCTCATTGTTCGGACCGCCAGCGCAGACTCATTGTCCTCTTCTTCTTCTTCTTCTTCATCTTCATCCCTTAGACGCAAAACGGATTCCACAGTCAAAGGAATGACATTCTTGTTCGGCTTACGAGCCGTCCTTTTCTTCGGTTTTGAATATTCGAGAAATGAGGCTCTCTTCCTTTTGTTTTCCTTCACCGGCTTTGGGACAGAGGTCGAAACATCCTCCTCATTGGATAGAGGCCTCAAGACCGCGTCTTTACCCGAACCTGCATATGGGAAACCTTATAAAAAATATTTTGAGAAACGCCTCATTCGGATCGTCAGAGTCCGAGAAATGAGCTTACCGTGATTTTTAGCCTCCCACCGACCCTTTGACAAATCACGCCATGAGCGCTTGGTGTATGTGGAGGTCGAAACAAGAGCCCGTACCCAATTCTTGAGATCGGGAACCGCTCCGGGCATCCAGGGAACCACTACATCACAAAAAGAGGAGTGTCGATAAGAAAATAAATGAATGAAAGAACAAAATAGAAGCAACAACAAGATCATACTTACGTTTCATATTCCACTCCTCGGGAAAGGGCATCTTTTTAGTCGGGATCAGGTCCGAAGTCCTTATTCGAACGAACCTGCTCATCCAACCCCGGTCTCGTCAATACTCGAGAATAGAGCCTTGGTAGCCCGACGCTGGAGTTTTATTAACCCTCCCCGAAAAAGTCGGGGACGGTACAACCGGATAAGATGATCGAGGGTGAACGACATCCCCTCGATTTTTCTCACGAAATATCAGATCAGGATAATGATCCGCCATAAAGAAGGATGGACCTGGCCTAAGGTTACCTGATGTTGTCGATAGAAGTCAATAACGACAGGATCGAGGGGACCTAAAATGAAAGGGTATGTATATACGTTCAAAAACCCTTTCACGTAAGAAGTGATATCTTCGTCAGGGGTAGGTATTATTACTTCTTTTTCACCCCAATTGCAATCCTTCTTTAATAGATCGAGGTGCTTCTCGGTTATCGAACACATGTACCTCGATACCGGCTCACACCGACCGGGGACCGATGAACCTTTATCAACCTTAAAATATGAAGTAAGGACGCATGCCCCGGGGACACATTCCTCAGGCCGTGGTTCTGCCGGTGCCTCATCGGCGACACACTGTGAAGATGAAGCCTTCTCTTTCTGAGGAATGGTTTGCGATGTTTTTACCATTTTTGAATTCAAAAGTAAAGAGTAGAAGAAAGTGATAGAGATTTGGTAGAATTGAAGAAGGGTTCTTTCGGAAAGAAATCACAGCTTTGCTGGTAAGTTGGAGAGTACAAAGAAGAACTTGGGAAATTTTGGAAGATAGAAGATGTTAAAATGGTAAAAGATAAAGGTAAGGGTTATTTATAGGTTCAAATGATGGCGGTTCAGTATCAGCAGTGGCCGACCACCGCCTGACATGCATTAAATGCCTCGAAAGACTAAACCGACGGGACAACTACCATATGCGTCATGGTCGAACCCGATGGAAACGACAAGATATAATCTGATCGAGCTGTTGAAAATCATATCGTTTCTCGCCATATTCTTTCTGAGAAATGAGGGGACGAAATAGATTTCAGTCTTGGCATGTCCGATATGGTTCGAAGGGTGATATATCAAAGTAAGATCCCGAAGGGGGCACGAACTAACCTCAAACTCGGGGAGGCCGGTCCGTGTCGAGATCAATATCATAATCAAACTCGAACAAGAATCAAACCATGACGCGGGTAGACCTATCGTGCTGATAATCCAAAGACCAACCAACATTGACCTGGAATCAATTCGAGGGCTCGAACCAGGATCGGGCTCGAATCAAGATCACAAGTTCGAGCCGAAATCAAGCTCCTAAGCAAGATCGAGCTCGCAGACAAAAGCCGTTGCAATCCCACTAGAGGGAATCTTTGCAGAAATTATGGAAAAGCTGACTTATCATGGGGCTCCCACTGAATTTTTATTTTATTATGCTTGGAGCCGAATCCCTCCACTATAATAGGGCTTGGTTATCATTTCTGTAAGGCACATATTTTTTCTGAGATTTACATTATAATGAAAGTATTATATTCCTCTACAAGAAAGAGTGACTATTCCAGTTTCTTAGATTGATTCTATTTGTTAAATCCTAAGGTTTACTGTTCTTGATTGCCTTGTCTAGATTACATTCTCTCCAATCTATATTCATATTTTATTTATCCTTGCATTTTGTATTAAGTTGCACCACATATCTTCGGAATTACGTATAAATTCAACTCTATCCATTTTTCGGGTAAACAGGTTCAAAAACAACTTACAAGGCTAAAACATAATTCTCAACTAGTAGATATAACTTATATGGATCTTTTTTTATTATGCCTTATCTTTAACTAAATCTGTGTTTCAAGAAATTATACATTCTATTAAGACAACTTCTGTCTATATGATTTTAAATCTATCTCGTTCTCTTTTAATACTTTCACTCACTATAGTTTCACACATATGGAATAATACATTTGTAGGTCGGCATAGGATATGTCAAATCATCTCAAATGACATTTTCTCATTTTATCTTCGGTTCGACGCATGAAAGCCTCACAAATAATTTTTGGTGTATATTAAGATAAGATACTTGTGAGATTATACTGGTTATGTTATTGTTGTTTATTTTTTATTTAAGATAAAAAAATATTGAATATTTAGATTATTTTTCTTTGGGTTTTTATTTGGTGTTCGGTATTCATATTGGGATCCGACTAAATTTAAATTCGCGCCGAAAAGTCAAACATTAAATTTGAGTACTTTAAAAGATGTGTACATATTTTTAAACGCAATTAAAGAATATTTACTTTGATTCCTCATATGATAATAAAACCATTCTTTTGAAATGGAGTGAGTAAAAGGAATCAACTTCTTTCTTTTCGGCTTTGTTATTTGGACCATCTAACATGAAAGCATTTCCTTTTATTTCTTTTATCTTTTCAAAATTAGAATACCAAAATGTCTCGCTATCTTTTCCTTTTTGGTTCCCAAAAAAAAAAAAAATCTTATGTCATGTTCTTTCATCATCAAAAGAAAAGAAAAAAAGAATAAGTATCTTGTCTCTTCCATTTCTTTTTGTTTCTCATGTTGTGTTCCGTATTTATATTGAGGCCCGATTAAATTCGAAATCGTTCCAAAAATTTCAAATAATATAAAACACTCTCTAATAAACTTAACTTTATATTCAGAGCTCGAATCTAAAATATATAGTTAAGAATGAATGAATAATTACCGCTCCATAACTAACGCTTATTGGCATGTCTTTCCATTTCACACAAATAAAATGGCTAATTACATCCCTTCCCGAATTCGTGGCCCAATAATTTCCCATAGCAATAATGGAGAAAATCTTATGTTACATCATTTCCATTGCTTTCACACTGACAATTATATTGGAATAACTAATTAGCAAATTTTGACTCTTAATTTAATCATCATGACTTTTAATAAGGGCAACACTACTTGTCTACAACTACTATTTCGTTTTCATTTTTGGTAAATTACAAAAAACACTCGTATATTTACTTAATTAAATACGTCCATTTTTTCCTATAACATTATGCACTTTACACCCTTTAACAAATACATTCAATAATTCAGTCTAAAGGTATCCAACTAGATAATAGAATTTTGACGAGAATTTCTTTTCCTTGTTGGAGAAAGGTTAATGTTTTTGCATAAATTTAAACCTTAGAAAAAATAAAGGGTTTAGATGTTGCTTTCTTAACAAATTCTAATTAATTCTTCTTCTTTTTTCAATTGAAAAAATGTTCATATATGATGACAATCACTTACGACAGTTTATGTCAAAACCATAAAAGGAAGCAAGACAAAACAAAAAATAAAGTCAATATCTTCCTCAATGTCATATTTCAAATATTGGCAACAAAAAAAAACATATTTCAAATCAAAAATAAAATAAAATTAAGTAATCGCTATCTCCTTTCCTTACAACTTAAGGCAACTGTTGATGTGTGTGTATACATACCAGCTATCCAACGTTTATATTATTCTTTATTAGATTAATAAGTTGTTATTTCATGATAAAAGAAAAGAGTGCGAGAAAATGAATACATGAATTTAACTCAATCAAAAAATTGTTCAAGTACTGGTAATGATCATGTAAAGATCCATATAAAGCGACAATTATATAACTATTACACTTAGGGTGTGTTTGGTATAACGAAAAATGTTTTCCGTGGAAAATATTTTTCAAGAAAATATTTTCTTGAAAAACAAGTAGTAATTTTATTCATTTTCCGGTGTTTGGTCCGCAAATTAAGAAAAATAATTTCTCAAGAGTATTGATAAATAATTTAGATACAATAAACATGAAGTCATAAACTTTCGAACCAACAACCTTTCGAACCCACAAATTTCATAAACTTCTGAAACCGCAAAATTTTGACCCGTAAACTTCCAAACACATAAACCTCCGAACTCATAACTTTGGAACTTGTAAAATTTCGAACCTATAAACCGAAAGATGAAAAAATCATATATGAAAATATATAAAACACGAGTGAGAAAACATGAACATTGACTCAAAACCTAATTTGACCTCGAAAATTAACTCATATAGTAAGTGGGCGCTTGGACATAAGAATTGTAAAATTTCAAAATAGGGGGAAAAATTTTTCAAGTGAAAAATAGTATTTAAAATTTAGAGTTGTGTTTGGACATGAATATAATTTTGGGTTATTTTTGAAGTTTTGTGAGTGATTTGAGTGAAAATTTTGAAAAATAACTTTTTGGAGTTTTTCAAATTTTCGAAAATTTCCAAAATGCATCTTCAAGTGAAAATTAAAAATTTTATGAAAAAAATGTTGATTTAGAAAAAAAGTAATTTTTTTTTTGGAAAAAGGGGAAAAATTTCTTATGTCCAAACGGGCTCTAACAATATAATCGTCCAAAAACAGACATATTAAGAGGAGTGGTACAATAATTACATTTTTATATAAATTTGATTTTTCATAGCTCTTCCTTGCCCCCCTTCCAAAAAACTAATAAAAAGAACATTTTTATTATAAAATAAAGACTTTAAAGTAAAGTCAAGTATAGAGAAACTGATATATAATTCAAACTTCAAACTTTTGTATATAATGAAGTGAAAACTCCTCTATTTATCGAATAAAGGAAGATGTTGTGTAAGCTGCTACTGCAAACTGTTGTGTAAGCTGCTATTGCAAGCTACTTGTAAGTTACTTGTAAGTTGCTACTGTACCAGATATAATTAATCTTTTACCGGGGATAATATTTATCCATAACGGAGTACCAAAATGATAAGCTTCTTCAGGAGGCTTATTTCCAATAGAGTACAAAATAGATAAACATATTTACGACGGAGTCTTATATGGATAAAGCTTCTTCAGGAAGTTTATTTACAACGGAGTAGTAAATGAACATCCATAATATAATATATTTATAACACTCCCCCTTGGATGTTCATTAAAAGATAATGTGCCTCATTAAAACCTTACTAGGAAAACATCCGTTGGAAAAATATCCTGGTGAAGGAAAAAGAGTACACATGTTTAGTAATACGCATTGCTAGCTGCCTCATTAAAAACCTCATAAGAAAAACCTCGTGGGAAAAACCTTAGTAAGGAAAAATAAAATAGTACATCGCGTATTTTACTCCCCCTCATGAAAACTTTATTTCAAATATTTGAGGCTCCACATTCTAATCTTGTATACCATCTTCTCAAAAGTTGAAGTTGGCAAAGACTTAGTGAATAAATCTATCGGATTGTCACTTGAACGGATTTGTTGCACATCAATGTCACTATTTTTCTGAAGATCGTGTGTGTAGAATAATTTTGGTGAAATGTGCTTCGTTCTATCTCCTTTTTATAAATCCTCCCTTCAATTGGGCTATGCATGCAACATTGTCTTCGTATAAAATTGTGGATCTTTTATCACATTTCAAATTACATTTCAAACCGCATTTTTCTTTAATAAAATGAATAACTGATCTCAACCATACGCATTCCCTACTTGCTTCATGAATAATTGTTATCTCAGCATGATTTGAAGAAGTAGCAACAATAGATTGCTTTGTGGAGAGCCATGATATGACAGTAACTCCACATGTAAACACATACCCGGTTTGAGATAGAGCTTTATGGGGATCAGATAAATAACCTGCATCTGCATAACCAATAAGATCTGCACTACCTTTGTTAGCATAAAACAAACCCATATCAAGAGTTCCCTTTAAATATCGCAAAATATGCTTAATTTCATTTCAATGTCTCTTTGTAGGAGAAGAGTTATATCTTGCTAGTAAATTAACAGAAAATGCTATGTCAGGCCTTGTAGCATTAGCAAGATACATAAGTGCACCAATTTCACTGAGATATGGTGTTTCAGGACCAAGGAGTTCCTCTTCCTCTTCTAGAGGTCGGAATGTGTCCTTATTCACTTCAAGTGATCGAACAACCATTGGTGTATAGGCAGATTGATGGATAAAGATCTCGTCTGCTAAATATTCAATTTGCACACCAAGACAAAGTTTTGTCTCTCTAAGATCTTTCGTCTCAAATTATTTCTTAAGATATCCAATTGCCTTTTGGAGCTCCAACAAGATTCATGTCATCAACATAAAAAGAAAGTATAACAAATTCGGATGCCATTTTCTTTTTAAAAAAAAATACATGGACAAATAACATAATTTATGTAACCCTCTTTCAGCAAATATTTACTGAGGCGATTATACTATATGCGCCCATATTGCTTTAAACCGTACAAAGATCTTTATAATCTGATTGAGTACATTTTCCGAGATTTTGAATATGCTTCAGGCATTTTAAATCCTTCAGGGATTTTTGTATAAATTTCATTATCAGGTGATCCGTACAGATAAGCTGTAACCACATCCGTTAGATGTATTTCAAGCCTTTCACGTAAGGCTAAACTGATGAGATATCGAAATGGTATGTCATCCATAACAGGTGAACATATTTCTTCATAATCGACTCCAGGTCGTTGTGAGAATCCTTGTACGACAAGGCGAGCCTTGTATCTTTCAACTTCATTTTTGTCATTCCTTTTTCGCACAAAAACCCATTTATGACCAACTGATTTTATACCAGCAGGTGTTTGGACTACTGGTCCAAAAGCCCCTCTTTTAGCAAGTGCGTTCAATTCTGATTGAATTGCCCCTCGCCATTTTGGCCAGTCAGATCTTTTTCTACATTCTTTGACAGATCGGGTTCAAAATACTCACTATCTTCCATAATGTTAAGTACAACATTATATGCCAAAATATTATCCACCACTATTTCAGATCGATTTAAATTAATCCCATCACCAGTAGAATTTATTAAAAGTTCCCCTCTCACTTGAGTCTTGGGTTCATTGATTTCTTCAGGAATCTCAGAACTAATTAGATCTTGGGTCTATTTAGGAGATCCCTTCATAGTATCATTATCATTTGCCGATTTTCTTTGTCGAGGATTTCGATCCTTAGAACCCAAAGGCCTACCACGCTTCAGGCGTGCTTTAGGTTCACTAGATATCATGCTAGTAGATGGTCATGCTGGGACATCAATTCGAATAGGCACATTCTCTGTAGGGATATATGACTTGGTTATCCTATTCAAATCAGTAAATGTGTATGGCATTTGATTTTCTATATTTTGTAAATGGATGATCTTCTGGACCTCCTGATTACATATAGGAGGTACGTGGATCAAAATGAGATAACGATGAAACTTTTCACACAATTTATCTTTTGATTTCCTTTATCTCTCCCCCTAATTTTGGAAAATTTGTTTCATCAAACCGACAATCTGCAAATCGAGTAGTAAATAAATCTCTTGTCAATGGTTCAAGATAGCGAATAATAGAGGGTGATTCAAACCCAATATATATTCCTAACCTTCTCTGTGGGCCTATCTTACTGCGTTGTAGTGATGCTACTGACACATATACAACACATCCAAAAATTCATAGATAGGCAATATCTGGTTCATGACTAAAAACTAATTGTGACGGAAAATATTTATTATAATGTGTCGGTCTGAGACGGATAAGTGATGTTGCATGCAAGATAGCATGGCCCCAAACAGTAGTAGACAATTTTGTTTTCATAAGTAGCGGTCTTGCTATCAATTGCAGGCGTTTAATAAATGACTTTGCAAGGCCATTTTGAGTATGAACATAAGCTACATGATGTTCAACTTTTATCCCAACTGATGGACAATAATCATCAAAAGCTTGAGATGAAAATTCTCCAGCATTATCAAGGCGGATAGCCTTTATGGAATAATATGGGAATTGTGCCCTTAATCGAATTATTTGGGCTAATAGCTTTGCAAACACCAGGTTGCGAGATGATAGTAGGCTCACATGAGACCATCTTAAAGATATATCTATTAGGACCATAAAATATCTAAACAGCCCACTTGATGGGTGAATAGGTCCATATATATCCCCATGTATACGTTCTAAAAAGGCAAGGAATTCAATGCCAACCTTCATTGGTGATGGTCTAGTGATCATTTTGCCTTGATAACAAGCATCACAAGAAAATTCATTATTTGTAAGAATCTTCAGGTTCTTTAATGGATGTCCACTCAAAATTTCAGTAATTCGTCTCATCATTATTGATCCAGAATGGCCCAAATGGCCATGCCAAAATACGAAAATATTTGAATCAGTAAACTTCTAGTTTACGATAGAGTGTGCTTCAACTGTACTAATCTTTGAATAGTATAAGCCAGAAGATAAAGTTGATAACTTTTCTACAATGCACTTCTCGCTAGAACTATTCTTTGTAATACAAAGATATTCCATATTCATTTCATCTATCGTCTCAACATGATACCCATTTCGGCGGATATTTATAAAACTCAACAAGTTTCTTCAAAAATTGGAGGAGAATAATGCATTGTCTATTATAAGTTTCGTTCCCTTAGGCAGAAATATAGTGGCTCTTCCGGAGCCTTCAATTAAACTTATATTACCAGAAATTGTTGAAACATTTGCTTTTTCCTTATGCAAATAAGAAAAGTATTTCTGATCTTTGAATATGGTATGAGTTGTTCCACTATCGATAACACAAATATCTTCATGATTGGTCTTTGATCCAAACATAATTTGAGGATTATCCATATTCTTCAAAATGACATAAACAAAATAAATATGATAGTAAACATCATTATCAAAGCATAACTTTTATTTATGTACAACAATTACATAACCATACTATCTACTACAAACAACAAAAATTAAATTTTACATCTTTAGAGATTCATCACCGATACATGACTTGTTTCTCCTTCCGGGAGTGTAAAGTAATCAGTTACATCCAAATGCATGAAGTCTAAATTATCTTCATAAATAAAATTTGCTTCAGCATTTTTCTGTCTCCTTCAGGGAGGTTTGATAAAGCTCAATCAGGTGCTTTGGCGTACGACAGGTACGTGACCAGTACCCTTTTCCTCCACATCTATAGCATGTATTTTCTGGCTTTGCTACTTGTACCGCTTCATGCTTTTGTTCCTTCCTTTTCCACTGCTGGTGGTGAGAAGGGTTCATTGGTGCATTATTATTACCATGATTAGAGTTTCTTCCCTGACCACGACTGGGGCCATGTCCTCTTCCACGCTTAGCTTGGTGGAAGTTCATCTCATTCACTTTAGGGAATGAACAAGAACCAGTAGATCGGCTTTCATAATTTTTCATTAATAGCCCATTATGTTGCTCGGCTACAAGAAGATATGAGATAAGTTCATAATACTTTTTGAATCCCATCTCTCGATATTGCTGCTGCATGAGCATATTTGAGGCATGAAAAGTGGTGAAAGTTTTCTCAAACATATCATGATCAGTTATATTATCACCACATAGTTTCAATTGGAAAATAATTCTGAACATAGCAGAATTATACTCACTGATAGATTTAAAATCTTGTAACCTTAGATGAGTCCAATCATAACGTGCTTGTGGAAGAACGACCATCTTTAGGTGGTCATATCTATCTTTCAAATTATTCCACAGTATGACTGGATCTTTAATAGTGAGATATTCTATTTTCAAGCCTTCATCAAGGTGATGACGTAGGAATATCATTACTTTGGCATGATCTTGGTTTGATACTTGATTTTTGTCCTTGATGGTGTCTGCCAGACTCATCGCATCAAAATGAATTTCAGCATCAAGCACCCAAGACATGTAATTTTTGCCCGATATATCCAGCGCTACAAATTTAATTTTAGAAAGATTTGACATTATTTAGAAAAAAAAAGTTCGTACCTCTGATACTTTCAAAGTATTTGCTCGAGATGACAGAGTCTCGTGCTGATAACGTGTTATAAAATAAAGACTATAAAGTAAAGACAAGTATAGAGAGGAACTAATATATTATTCATACTTCAAACTTCTGTACATAATGAACTGAAAACTCCTCTATTTATAGAAGAAAGGAAGCTGCTACTTAAAGCTGGCAAGTGGGCCGGTTCCGGGCTTAAACGGGCCAAACGGGCTTTTTGTAGGGACCGGTCCGGGACCGGGACCGTTTGGTCCCGGGCTAAACGGGCTATGTGGGCTAAGTGGGCCCAACATATTTAAAAAATAAATAAATTAAATAGATATTAGAGACAAAAGGATGTTTAAAAATAATATCTAAGACAATGCTTTGTAAATTTTATTATAGAATTGTGACCTAAATTTTAGTATTCAATATTTAATATCGAATATATATAGTATATAAGATGTATATATAGTATATATATATATATATATATATATAAGTAATAAGCTATATTCGATAAGCTATATATAGATGTATATATAGTATAGTATAGTATATATATTAGTCTAAAGACAAAAGGATGTTAAAAATAATATCTAAGTCTAAAGACAAAAATATTGTAAAGAGATATGCCTTGTAATTTTATTATAGCATTAAAAAATATGGCAATATCTTTCTTAGTCTTCATCCCCCTATGGAATGAGCACAACAAGGTGCTAATACCACCATTGAGAAGAAAAAGAAACTAATCAAGATGTGCCAAAATATAAGTTACATAATACATACTAATTTTTGTTCATACAAGTTACATGGTATCTCTTTATGTGTCTAGCCAAAGTTTCCGTCCCCCTCCCCCCCCCTCCCCCCCACGCTTCAAAATATTTAAAAACTAACTCTGTGCCACAAGTTTTACACTTAGCCTTATTTTCTGGAATTAGTTGAGTAAAAAATGGCCAAACGGGAGATGTTTCTGTCCGTTTGCTAGGTTGTCTAGAAAAAGTAGGGGTAGTAACATGAGTATCAAATGGGGCATCATTTGGATTAGCATGGTTTTTACTAGTTGGGTTAACATCAGGAGCAGGACTAGTTGGTGTATTATCATCCGGTTGAGTTTCATCAAAATCTATTTACTCGGCATCATTTTCATCAATAGTTGGATTAGAATAAAGAGCATTCATTAATTCATGGTCTAATTGTTCACCAGCTCTAATATTATGGCAAAATTGACTTTCAGTAAATTGTAATAAACTATTATCGCTATCAAGAATAGCAGGTGTAGGACGTATATGGAGTTTGGTTCGGGGAGCCCGGGGCAGTGGAAGAGGAACAAATTGATCATTAGATTCGTCACTCTTGGATTTTCCCTTATTTTTACCAAATTTTTTTTTTAAGGAAGCCATCTTAATTAATAAAGTAATAGAAAATAAATAAAACAAACAAAATTATAATATTAAAACTTAAGAGTTAGAACGAGTTTACCGAATTGACGAACAACTTGTTGAAAATTGATTATCGTTGAAGATTTCTATTCACCAACTTCACAATTGTTTCACAAATTGTAACAATAAAGTAAGCAATAGTAGCAATTATAGAAGAAAATTAGAGAGAGATTGTGATAGATTGATGATTTTGTAAGAAAAAATGAAAGAATGATGGGGTATTTATAGTTGAAAATAGGGAAAAAGTGTAATTATAAAAAGTTTGGGATTAAAACAAAGTTGGGGGGTTAAATGGCTATTTTATAAATAGCCAACGGTTATTTTGACAGCCCAACGGCTATATTTTTCCGCTAAGGGACCGGTCCGGTCCCGGGCCGGTCCCTGGCGGGCTAAATGGTCCAGAACCTGGCGGGCCCAAATCATGGGACCGGTCCACGAGACCGGCCCAAGCCCACTAAAACCGGGCCAAACGGTCCTGGCACGTTTGGCCCGCAGTCCCGGACCGGCCCACTTGCCACCCTTACTGCTACTGCAAGCTGCTGTGTAAGCTGCTATTGTAAGTTGTTGTGTAAGCTGCTACTGTACCAGATATAGATAATCTTCTACCAGAGGTAATGTTTATCCATAACGTAGTACCAAAATGATAAACTTCTCCAGGAGGCTTATTTTCAATAGAGTACTAAATAGATAAACATATTTACGGCGGAGTCTCATATGAATAAACTTTTTCAGAAAGATTATTCACAACGGAGTACTAAATAAACATACATAATATAATATATTTTTAACATTTTTTGATTTCCTCTTTTGTTTTTTTGGTTTTTTTAACAAAAGATATGTTAGCTGAGTTCAACTCCCACGAAGTACTATGGTACACGTTTATTATGTGGAGATAATTGTGGAATTAATTAATTGTTCAGGCTTTAATAATAATAGGTTATAGGTTGAAACTTAATAAAAAAGCCAAAAGTTTTAATGGATCTCATTTACCACGTGTTTCATAGCAGACACGTATCATTTAGTTAGGTATATTATCCCATTCCTCTTCTTTTACCAACTTTTATTTCTTATATTTTCTAGGAGTACTTTTTATTTCTCTTTCATTTCTTGACGTGCATTAATTTACAAACAAATAAAAATATTTAATTATGTGTTTTGTTATTTTCCTAGAGAACTTATGATATTTTGACCTTTTCCTCCTTCCTCCATCTATATATGGTGTGTTTTTGTTATATTTCATTTTTTATCATCGCTTCCTGAGTCATCATTTTATAATTATTGCTTCGTAAATTTGAATTGTCAAGACTTCAAAACGAATACCGTACAATAGATGAAAATCAAAAAAATATTGTAAATTACAACATAATCAAGTTTAAGGAGTTATGATAAGAATAATAGTATCAAATAGTGTAATAATATGTACATACGGTAATATATTATTTACTTGTGTCCAATTGAAAAAATGCTTTTGATCAATTATTTACTATATAATCATATATGTACAATAACATAATTTTGTTTTGGAGTCTACTAAGCTTATGTTGTCAACATGGTTTCCCTTAATATATTTTGTTCTGGGCCAAAAATAATTAAAACCTCCAATTGTTGCGATAGATTTAATCTTTCTTAAAAATTGATTATTCATTTTCATTGTAAAATGTAAGAACTCCTTTACTTTCAGAATATCTTTTTCCTTTTTGAAAATTAATTTGCTCAACTTCAGCATTTTAGTCAAAAGCTTCTGAATTCATCTCTCATTTTAAAAAAAAATCAACACTAAAAACCTAACACATATTTTGAAGTACTAAAAATATATTGAATGAATAATGATACAGTCAGACTTCTCTTTTATAACAACACTTTACTATAACGATTAGGTTTTTTTTTAAATTAATTTTTTCATGTTATGTTATAATATATATTCTCTATAACAACACTTCACTATAGCAGCAAAAAATATCGAAACAAACAATATTGTTATAAAGAGATTTGACTGTATATATAGATAAAATACAAAATAATATTTCTTTTTCCTTTTTATTTCTTTCCTAGGTTTGACAATACCTAATTAAATTAACAGGAAAAGAAGCCACTAGTACCCCCAAAGTTTCCTATAAAGTAGGTACAAACCAACAAATATTAAAAGAGAAATAAAAAGATCTACACCTAAAAACCTCCAAAAACAAAAAGGGAAAAGCCCCTTCTGTTTCATTGCTTTCACAGTAATAATACAGCTATAACTACACTTTTTCTTAGAAAAAATCTGGAAAACTCAAGTTTCCATTTGTCTCTCTTCTATATTATTACTATATTTTGCATTAAACAGTATATATATAATCTTGAGATTAATTATCATCACATCACATATTCCAAGAATCTTCTCCTCAATTTCCAATTCTTGATATGTATATTCTCCGCTTCACAAAGTTTTCAACTTGCAGAAAATAAAGTGAAAAAAATTCCAATTTGATTCTCCCAAAAAAAAAACCATTTTGGGTATATTTTTATTTGCTAAAACTGATAAAAAAGAAATGTGTGTACAAGAGTCAGAGGAAGTGAGTGAGGAAATGGAGAATTTGGACATTTCAAAGACTGATGATAATGTAAAGATTGGATCTTTACAAGTGGAAGGTGAATTGGGGAATACCCAAAAAGAGAATTGTGAAAAAAACACATCTTCTAGCCTTTCTGTGATCAGAAACTCTTTCCCAGTAAGGATCTCTTTCTTTAATTATTACTACCATTATTGATCTTGTAAATTTTGTAGCTTTGGAATTTTTTCAATATTATATAATTTTGTTTTCTGGTCTACTTATGCATTAATCTCCACTTATATGGATAATTTGAGATTGAGGTGTAGCTGTTGTTGTAGTTATACTTTAGAGTTGTTCTTTGGTTTGCAAATGGATGTTGAGAGCTGTTGCTTTTTTTGTATAATGAATTTGGTCAATTTGGGATTGTTCAATAATCTAGCAAGTTGCAAAGATTTGATTTTTTTCCCCTTTTATGGTGTAGTAATTATTGGAGATGTACTTTGAAGAAAAAATAATTGGGTTGCTGTCAATTATGGTTTGGTATTTTGGTTGCTTGGGGTTGTCATCCTTCTCTACTGGTTGCTATCTTAGTAATCATCTTTTTTTTTTTTGGTTTTCTCACTCTCTACCGGTTGCTTGGCTATATCAATGCTTTGTTTTTTGTTGTTAATGTTCTTATCTTTAGTATTTCCGACATGACCTTCTTATTATTGTTCTCCTGTTCAAACCCGTTGAGAATTGTTTTCTTGAGCCGAGGGTCTTTCGAAAATAGCTTTTCTACCTCCACAAGGTAGGGGTAAGTTCTGCGTACCCTTTAGCCTCTCCAGACTCCCACAACGTGGGATTACACTGGGTACGTTGTTGTTGTTGGTTTTCTCACTCTCTTTTGTTAGATGGTCTATTTATTAATTATGGGTGTTTATCTTTTGTGATTTGCATATCTTGGGATCCTTTCTTCTTCTTGTTAAGTGTGGGATTCGTCGGAGAGGCTCCGGTATTAGATGGATTTGGAGATCTTTTTCATCTGTTGTACAGTGCTAATCGATCTTTCAGGTAGAAAAAGTTATTGATAAATGGATATTCTTGGTTATATATGGAAATCTTTGTCTTTTGGAAACTAATTTGACTGATGGTACATTTGTAGAATCCTGTTTTTTTTGCTATGTATGCCATAGTAAATCGTTGGAGTTTTTGGGATAAGGTAGCAAATCGTTACAATAACTTGCATTCATCTTGTGTTTCTTTGAGTAGTATCACACATTTCATGTCCCTATGGTTCTTCTGTATTGTTTCCTAAACTAATTCTATTACGTTTCGTGTCTAAATAGAAAGCTCACTTGAACAGTACAACATCTAAGCTGATTGTGGCATGGCTATAAACTTCTTCATTGCGTTATAACTGATTTTTTTTTCCTTTTCTCTTCCCTTTGTTCTCTAGATGGAAAGTATTTCCGAGGATACAACTATTGCAGAGATAGTACTCTTCAATAAATTCCTCCCAACTCTTAGGTCTGGGGAGTGGTCGGATATTGGAGGCCGTCTTGATATGGAAGATACTCACATCTGTATTGCGGACTTGGCTAAGAATTTTGGTCATAGTATTCTTGGTGAGGAAGAGGCTATCTCTTTTTATGGAGTAAGTTCTTTAAACTCATTTGACATCACGATATCCATCCTTGACTATTTACTCATTTTACTAGTAGGTGCATTTGTATCTTTCCTTACTATAAGATTTACTTTAGGTATTGATGTAGGGAAGGTTGTATATTTATGACAGTGTTAGAGCCATTCTTTTAGGTCTTTTCTAGATATTAAAAACTTTATGAAGTATTCCAGCTGCCTCAAACTAAAAGAGAGTGAGGGGCCTTTGGTACTAAAGAAGGAAAAAGAGTGCAATACAGAAGCTGGATACGTAATCTCTTTGAAAACTTGATATACAATTCAAAAATATACACATACTCTCACATTCATACCCATGTGTGTACAATTTCAATAAAAAACAGAAAATGGCAGAAAGAAGAACATTAGAAGCAAAACTACAAAGGAGTGCCCTGTGTTCCTCAGGGTTGTGAGATGAAGTACGCTGCTGGCGGATTTCATGGTGCTGGCCTTGTGCTATTGCAAAATGGTACAGGATTAGTTATTAACTGTCTTAACAAATGTATAAAAACTGTAGGTGGCAACTGATGAATTAGAGCTCTCTTGTCGTGCTTATCAGATCATGACACTGCTTTGCACCATAAAAGAGCCAAAGAGACCACTCTACTTAAATGCAGAGATAGCATAATGATCAGAAATGTTAGTCCAACTAAAAACACTGCGGAATCAGTAACACCATGACACATTGTTGTTTGTACTTGTTAGTTGTTACTACTCTTGGAAAATGTACCTGCTGAAGCGCATCGTTGCCTATGTGGCATAGGAGTTCACACTTGGACCTGCAGCGTATAAGTAGCTTATCTTATTAGTTTCCTATTTAGGACCAAATATAATGTCTAAATATTTTACTAGTTATTTATTAAGAATCACTCATCACTTTCATATAAAATAGGATTTCCATCAGAGGAGTGGAGAAGAATTGGAAAGAGATAATAAGCCGAGTTTTTTACAAATTCTTAGCATATCTAGTATCTGATATTCTCCGACCACTGATGTAAATGGTTTTAGTGACAGGTCTTTGATGGCCATGGTGGGAAGGGAGCAGCAATCTTTGTACGTGACTTCTTACCAAGAATCATTGTTGAGGATGCAGATTTTCCTTTGAAACTCGAAAAAGTGGTCAGTAAATCCTTTTTGGAGACAGATGCTGCTTTTGCCAAGTCATGCTCCGTTGATTCTGCCTTGTCCTCGGGCACGACTGCACTCACTGCTATGATATTTGGAAGGTAACCATTCCTATGCATTCATCTTATATTCTTTTTCGTTTTCTTTTCACTGTTTTCCTTTTATCCTGTCTTCTTATTTATAGGCTACATTGGAGATCTGTGTCTAATATTAGTTTCTATCTTTCTGTACTAAAATCTGATGGACAGATCATTACTCGTGGCAAATGCTGGCGATTGTCGAGCAGTACTCTCTCGAGGTGGATTGGCTATAGAAATGTCAAAGGATCACAGACCTTGTTGTGTCAGTGAAAGAACACGTGTCGAGTCATTGGGTGGATTTGTCGATGATGGCTATTTGAACGGACAGTTAGGCGTGACCCGGGCATTGGGTGACTGGCACATTAAGGGACTGAAAGAAGTCGAAAAGAGCGGGCCGTTGAGTGCTGAACCCGAACTAAAGCTGCTTACATTAACAAAGGAGGACGAGTTCCTAATCATCGGTAGTGATGGAATATGGGATGTTTTCAGAAGCCAAAATGCAGTGGATTTTGCCCGACGGAGACTGCAAGAACATAACAACGTAAAATTATGCTGCAAGGAAATCGTGGACGAGGCCAATAAACGTGGTGCTATCGACAACTTAACAGTAGTCATGGTATGTTTTCACTCTGAACCACCACCACCTATAGTATTCCAAAGATCAAGAATTAGGAAGTGTATATCTGCAGAAGGACTTCAGAACCTGAGATCTTTGCTCGACGGGTAGAGCTGTCGCTTGCAATTACCACTTTTGGCATTAGGAAGTGTATAATGCCACTTACTACATTCTTCTGGAGTACATTGTAAATTCCTAAGAGGTAGGATATGTTCTACCTTTTAATGCTCCAATTTAGAATTCAAGCAGATGGAATAAATGCTTGAGGGAGAAATGAGCAAGCCAAGGAACCAAAATTTTTGTAAATATATCATTCTTCCATTGTATGCTCCCTTTACACTAAAGGGCACATATCTGAACTTCAATTTTATGGTAACATAAACATTAGATTTATCAATGAGTAATAAATTTTCTTTGCTTAAATCTCAAAAAGCTTAGATGAAATTTGAAACAATTATGCTTTAAACGCTCTTGCTTTTACTCATATTGCTCGATCAATTTAGCAGCTTTCTTCTACAATCAAACCTCTCTATTTATGTCTAAAGTTTCAAAGGAAGCCTTGGAAACACCAGATTATATATGAAAAATAAAAGGAAACATAATCAACATGCATACTTGGATGCTTTATATAAGTCGTACACAGCCATATGATTGAAGCAAAAACAAAGTTTTTATCATTTCCTCAACCATATTCCACATGCAGAGAACACCTCCTTTTTCTTTTTACAACACCAACAATAATCTCAGTGTAATTCCACAAGTGGGGTCTGAAGAGGGAACTGTGCGAGTAAGGTGCAAGCAGGCCTTACCCTTACCTTGTGAAGGTAGAGAGGTTGTTTGTGATAGACCCTCGACTCAAAGAAAGCGAAATCCCGGCAGTAGTAAAAAGGAAATATAGTAGTGAAGAAGCCATCCTTTTACAATATATGATTAGAGATACTATGATTAGAGATTTATGAGCAGTAAAGATACTATGATTAGAGATTTACTATGGCTCTCTAACATAACCGGCACTGCCTTAAGATAGCACTGCAAGCATCTTTGACATGAAGAAGATATTTTCTAAGAATCATCTCACTATAGTTAAAATGTACAACATGAAGAAGATATTAGCAAAATAGTATCAAGAAATATCTCTCTAGATAGATAGTGGACCACTATAATTGCAATTTGAAATATGATCTACCAAAGAAACTAAACTAAGTTAAAGTAAACTACTAAATGATGCAACGGAATGAAAGCAAGAATAACAATATATATTTTCACTGAACTTAACTAACCTGAATACCTTCATTAAACTTCGATTTCTGATGCTAAGTTGAAAGCAGATTTTGTTGAGATTTTTGCATTAAAGATTTCTTTCTTATTCAACACAGCAGGTCTATTTTTGCTGACTAGAACGTTTAGTGCATTCAACCAATTGAATGTAGTTACATGCAAAGCCAAAGTAGGAAACCCCTCATAAAAGATAAGCCAATATGATGTTTCCAGACTCTGCAAAAGCATTCTTTTCCTCTTGTAAACTGCTTTCACCAAGATTATTGGTACATCTTGTTGTTTTGATTTGATAATAAAATACTGGACATTTCTTTGAGAAGTAAAATACCGGTCTTTTTCGCTTTTCGATCTTTGAAAGTCAGTCTGTAATTTGTTTCTCATCTATCGCCTTGCTAGAGAAATTAGCTTTGACTCTCAAAGTATGCTTTTCTTGCATCTTTGTTGCTGTTAAGCCAACAACTTCGAGCCCTCTCTTCTTTGTGAATCCAAAATATAATCAAAATTTTAAGGCATGTTCTGTTAATCAATTTGACAACATGCCTATACCAAAACCAGGATAACAAAATGAATTGAGTAGTACCTTTTTGGTCATATTCCTACACCTCTTTTGACTGAGCATGAACTCCCTCTGATATCTTCAGAAGCAGCTAAGCGTTCTTTATTTCTAGACTTCGAAGCAAGCCAACAGAGAAATCTGCTTTCAACTGGAGCAACTTTACTTGAGGCAATATAAAACTGTCTTTAGCAACACATTTTAGGATCTTGACCTGCTATCAAGTTGAAGTGACTAATGATCCTAAAGAAATCCAGGAAATAAAGGAGGTACAATCACAAGAAACCATAATTGACAACAGATTACAGGATTTACAAGATACACATGAACAGAAAATCAATTAGCTGGGCATGGAACTTGGATATAGAGATATTGAGCACAACATATCGATGCTTCCCACGTTGCACTATTGAATGAGAAAAAAAAACCCACCTAGTGAGTTGCCCGAGGTTTCGTCAATCCTAATTAGACCACCAACTACAGCATACCAAAACTAAGTTTTGAGATCAATTAACTGATGCTGCAAATGCCCAAGGCCATGCTCAATTCAAGATCCAAGGTAAACCAAATTCTAGCAGCGCTCAACAACAAAAAAAAACCCAGTGTAATCCCACAGGTGGGGTCTGTGGAGGGTAATGTGTACGCAGACCTTACCCCTATCTCGTGAAGGTAGAGAGGTTGTTTCCGATAGACCCTCAGCTCAAGGAACAGTGAAAGTGGAATCTGATATTTCAGCGGCGCTCAAATATATAAATAAATAAATAGAGAGGAGGTGAGAAAATTATTTCATCAATATGTTTCAAAAGACTAGCATTAAATTCACCTCATGCTACAAGAAATCCCAAAGGCACAAAAATGATACTCGAAAGTCAGCTCAATTATACAGAATAATAGTAGTTGTATAAGCATTATCTTGAAAGTCTACTGTTGAATTCCTCATTTCTCTATAGAGAGCTATAAGAATCTATACAAAAAAATAGGGGCTCCTGCACTACTTCAAAGGTTCAAATCGTGAACCATTTTCATAATCAAATAGAGGTATTTGTAGCTTTGCCTTCAAGAGGTTCCGAGTCACCTTTTAATCATGCTGATCCAAAGCCATTTCCCCTCATTCAGCTTTTCTTTAATCTCATTTTTCACAATAGGGATTAACAATAGGCTTGCAATGGATATTGAAAGAATTAGCATAACAAACACACTGTTCCATCCTCTTGTTGAAATATATCCTGCTAAAAGTGGCCCGAGAGCTGCCCCCACCGAACCAGTAGCGTCTATAATTGCACTCACAGTAGCTAATGCACGAGAGTTCCCCTTTATGTCGCTCTGAGTACCAAGATCTGCTGCAACTGCTGTGGTAATAAGGGAGTAAGGACCATTAACAAGTGCACCAGAAACGAGCATCAAAGCGATGTTGGTAAACATAGATACACTCCCATATATGCGATAAAAAAGAAGGGCTGGCATTGATAACAACAAGAATACAATGGAGGTAACCCCACGAGCTTCAATTATGTCCGATGTGACCCCTGCCAAAACCCCTCCAACGACTCCTCCAATATCAAAAACTGTCGAAAGGATCCCAGCACTTTTGTGAGATAGCTGCACACCAGCTACAACTGCAATAACAACAAAATTGTAAGTGTGTAACCCATGTAGGAGTGGTTGAAACGAAGCTTAAATTTTTTCACAAATGACATTAGATTTAAAAAAAAAAATGTTTTGTTAGGCTCATCAATGTAGAACAGGGGAAGACTTTACTCATAAACAGAGCAATTGTATGTTAATTAATATCATTAGCTCAGCAGATTAAGAGCTGATTTTGAACACCATAACCATTTCAAACCCCAAACTAAGCAAGTGAAGGCTTTGCTACCCCTATGCTCGTCTAGCATAAGCAAATAAATATAATATGCAATGAAACAACCAAACGCATCTCCAATCTCAAATACTCCAGTGTAAGAGGAAAGCAACAACAAGTTCTTATCATTCAAGTCGAGTTATACATATAGAAAATAGGATGCTAGCGTTGTCAACGACCAAAATGGAAACAATACTCAACTTAATCAAGTAGCATCAAAAAGTAGTTTTTCCTAGTAAAAGCTCGGCGAAATGAGTACCTGTGTGCCTTAAGTAGAAGGGCAGCCAATACAAAAAAGTGTAGGCCACTAGCTTAGAGAAAAATAAGCAGAATGCATAGGGTGCAACTCCTGGTAACCTCCAGGCTTGCAAGAACCCAATTGCACCCTCAGTTTCGGGTTCCACGACGACTCCCTCCTCTTCAGTTTCACCTGTCTCTGAACCAACCAATGCAACTCCCTCTACATTCATCTCAATCTCCTTTGAAGGCAATTCTAAACCAATATGATCAGGGCTCACTACAAGAAACATATACACAAACGCTGCCACGACCAAAATGAATATCCCGGGCAATAAAAAAGACCAACCCCAACCAAAACTCAATACAGAGGAAGCAACTAAAGAACCAATAATATTACCAACTGAGGTATTTGAATTCCAAACTCCCATTATCAAACCCCTTTTAGCTTTGCCAAACCAATTTCCCATTACTGCCACAACACAAGGCCAACCAATAGACTGAAACAACCCACATAAAATCTGAACAATTACAAAAAATAACAGCCAGTGTATATCAAGAAAATAACCTAAACCAAAAGCAATAACCAAAATGCCACTACCAAGCATTCCAACAGTCAAGAAAAGCCTTAAGTCAATATTATCACCAATATGTCCAGCAAAATACATCCCAATTGAGTATGCTAACAAGAATGCAAGATCAAGCTCCCCTAAACGGTGAGGCCCACTTGGACCCTCAAATGGGGCCCACCCATTAGTGCCATTTTGGGCTTTGATCTCAGGGCCAAGAACTGATTTTACTATACTTGGAGGTTTTCTTGAGGCATGAAAAGCTGCATAGGCTATAAAAGTTAGGAAAAGGACTAAAAATTTGTGGAAAGTTAAAGTCTTTTGTGATGGATTGAGGTTTGGAAAGAGATTGAGACCTGGTGGGGGTCTATTAGGTGGAACCAAATTAAGGGGTTTGAGTTCCATCATGTTTTTTCTAATTTCATTGATTTAAAAATCCAATCTTTCGTGTTTTTTGGTGTGATTTGGGTCTTGTTTGTATATGGGTTTATGATATTACTGAGAAATTGTGCAAAGGGTTTTTGAATAAGAAGAAGAAGTCTTCTTCTTTTTGAATCGGACAATGTTTGTTCAGATCTAAAAGTTTGAATGATTCTATGTCGTAGAAGTTAAGGAAGGGGAATTTGGGAGTTTTGACTGTCTTCCCTCCCGGGAACCTCCCAGGAAATGCAAACCTTTGCCCTCTCCCTCCCCAACACCCACCCACGCCCTACGACAACAATATTTCACCCTTTTTTTTTTTTTTTAAATTGGATTTTGAGGTATGATATAGTATCAATTTGGGACCCGATTAATAGCCTGTTTGGCCAAGCTTCTCAAGAGACCAAAATTATTATTTTTTAAAAATACTTTTTTTTTCCTAACTTGAGTTATTTGGGCAAGCTTTTTTTGAGGAAAAAAAATGCTTTTGGGAAGAAGCAGAAGTAATTTTTGAGAAGCAGAAAAAAATAGTTTCTCTTCAAAAGGATAAGCAGTTTGACTTTTCTTCATACCAAAAATACCCTTAATAAAATATAGTATATATCAAAATAACCGATAAACCTAATACTTAGGATATTAATGTATAAATATTTCTTATTATTTTTAGGATAACTTTATAATATATAGTGATTTTATGGGTGAATGCTTTTATATTTGTTGGATGCTTTTTAATATATTTAACTTATATTAAAAGAATTAAGTACTTTTAAATTTTATTTTTATATTTTACTTAAATAAAATAAAAATATTTAATTATTGCATGTAATAATAAATTTTTAAAATTATTTATTTACTTATAATATTAACTATTAAGTAAATATATTCAATGTACTTATTCGTAATTTGATACTTAAAGGCACTTTCTGAAAAGATTGGTCAAATATAAATTATTGCTCAAAAGTGTTTTTCAGCGTGATTAGCCAAACACAATCTGCTTCTCTCCAAAAGCATTTTTAAAAAAAAATACTTATCAAAATAAGCAGATTTCTCGAGCTTGGCCAAACTGGCTATAAATCAGATTCGAAATTTCTAACGTCATTAAAGGAGAAAACGGTCGTCATGTCTAATCTTAGACCTCTAATTTTTGAAGTATATTATCTCAACTTTGAGACTCGATTAATTTAGTTCAAAATGCCTAACCTCGTTAAATGAGGAAATATTTATTATGTCTGTTTACCCGAAAAACGGATAACAATTGAATTGATACGCGATTTTAAAGATACGTAGTATAACTTGGTACAAAGTGAGAAAATATATAAATGAATATCGAAATTAACTGTAAAAGAAATAAATACAAGCCAAACAGATCAATTAACTTTGGCTTTCGAGTTAGATTACTCTCTAACCAAGTGAAAATTCTGCTAATGTATGAATAGAGTAACAAGGTATTGAAAGCTGAAATAAGGCAATGTATTGCTTTTCCTTCCAAAAAATATCCCGTCTCTGCAAATGATCAAAAACCCTTTATATAGTAGGGAAGTCATATTTTGAATATAATTAAAAATACAGAAGGAATTCCATGGGATTTCTGTCGAGATTCTCGCCCTAATTGCGAATATTCTGGCTTTTCTGTTTTTTTGGCTCGATCTCGATCTTGGCCGATCATGATCTTGATTGGTCTTGGTTTTGCTTAGTCTCGATCTTGACCGATCTCGACCAGTCTCTATTTTGCTCGATCTCGATCTTGGTCGGTCTCTGGGTCATGAGTTCAGCAACCTAACTTCGCATCATAGCTTGATGTTATACGAGGTTGAACCTTGATCTATCATCTTCCAGTCTCGATCAGTCATACCGAAGGGCAAGATCGGTTTTGACCGTATACACTATCAAATCTTAGACTTGTAATTAAAAATGTAAGGATTATATTCTTTTCATTACAATCTTTGGTGATTTGTCTCTTTTATCGATGCCAAATTTTATTTTCTAATTTTTTAATTATTTTTGAAGTTTGAATATTTGGTTTAAAGTATAAATTAATCTATTGTCCGGTATGATTTTTATATATGAATTCGTATTTTTTTTAAGCCAAACCATATCAGTCTTAAAAATCAGGAAATTAAAATAATATTTCTCAGGTAGAATATAAGTAGCTCTTTAAGATATGTTGGAATTGCTCTATTAAGTCAGCATAAAATAGTCTAGTTTGTATTTTTTGAGCTCGGTTCATTTAATAAATAAGTTTAAAACTTAGAGGTAAAAGTTTAAATACGGTCAGATTAATGTGTTGTTTCTGTCATGTGTGATGAAAATAGCATTTCTTCACCGAATTATGACGTTATTTTGATATTGCTCTCTTAAGTTTTTGAATTTAAATAGTTTGAGATAGGAAAAGTTATCTAGTTCTTGATAATAGAAATAAATAGAGTTTATTTCATCATAGCGGAAAGAAATCAATTTTGTGCCAAAATAGAGCTCTATTGATTTTAGTGATTGAGAGTATTTGATAAACATCAAGTGTTAAATATTACTACCATTTACAGCGCAGTTGAACAAGCTCTCTTAATTAACCTATAGCTCGTACAAATGATCAATTTGTATATCTTAACTAAGTCCACAACTAATGCAAACAAAGTATCCCAATTACTCAACATCACTAAACTTGGCAACAAGAAAGCTTTTATATTACTATTTTACAAGTTTCGGGCATGAAACAGAAAGATGCAGCTTATTCTTCTTTTTTTCATCCGATAAAATTGGTGCGATATAGAAAAGATTACAGAATAGTCAAGATTTCCATTCTGCAACAAGGACAATGCGAATTAGACTCGAGCCATGGCACTAGACACTTGGAATGGAACTTATGGGCACAAGGCAATTGCATTAGGTTGTCCCTCATCCTGAATTTGTCCAAGCAAATGGCACATTCATCTTGTTCTGAAGACTTCCACCTCAGCTTTGTCCAATTGATGAACCTCTTTGTCATACTTTTCTTTAATCTAAACACTTCTTTCTGCAAATCTTTCATCCCCAATATTGGCTTAATCTCCACCACCCCTTGCTTTTTTTGTCTATTATTTATAGTACTCCTGGATTTCATTACAACAAATGAAATAAACAATCAATCCCAAGTGGAATAAACATGGGCGAATCGGTTCAACTGAATCCAATATTTTTGACACAGAACATAGATATATATGTGAAAAACTTATTAAATTTACAACAAAAATTAAAATTTTGAACATATATTTCAATAGTGCAATATATTCAGTGATAAGATCGTTACATGTTGAACATATCAAGTTTAAACTATTGATCCGCTTAGGTAGATAAAGGGTCAAAAGAAAGACAATAAAATAAGGGGGTTGGGGAAATTTAGACTTTTACCTCTTGTTTTCTGATTTCCATTGTGCACTTAGCCTTTCATCCACCCTTTGCTTGGCTTCTCTGGCAATTTCAACTAGTTTCTCATCTTGGTATACATGGCTTGCTGCACTTCTTTGCTGTTAATTCAGTTTTAAGAATAAGGACATAAGAATTAGTATCAACTCATTCTGTCCACATAAAATATTGAATATGCAGCTGCAAAAAATTTTCTATCAACCACCGGCAAGAGTACTAGTGAGACGGATTAGATTCCTCCTCCGCTAATTAGAGGTTTCGAGTCCGAAAAGGAAGAACTATTCTTCCTTTTTGGTAGACTCTGCGCACACAAATCCAGATTAATCTAACCATTAAATTATTCCTAATACTAAATGAATAGTACGGTGCACAAAACATTTCTCGTTTTATGTAGTGTTCAGATAAGGGCTGAACCCCGTGTGTGTGACGTAGACAGTCTATCCTAATGCAAATATTAATGGCTATTTTCACGGATCAAACCTGTGACCTATACGTTACACAGAAACAAAATTTTCTATCTAACAAGGAGGAGGAGTAGTAGTCAAAGGAATTTACTAGTACCTTGGAACAGCTTGAACTAAGATGGTATTGATCATGGTTGCTTGTGTAGATGCAAAAAGAGGACTTCCTTGTATTTGATGAATCCAACCAACTTCCCCTTTGATGAAATCTCCTCCTTCTAGCATGCTCAATACCAGGAAGCATACCAGCCATTTTTACACAAACTCAAGAACAGAAAAAAAAATCAGACAAAACAACACCACAAAGGAAATCAGAAACAGTCTTTAATTTGTAGCTACTGTTATAAAGCAGAAGAAAGTTCTTGGCTTATACTGATCAGTTTCTTGCTACAGAACATGATAGTCATGAGAAAAGTGAAAGAACAATCAATAAAGATACACGTCAAGATCATTGTCATTTTCCCTATTAAAAAGAAAGAATATAGTACCCTCACCTGAAAAGCAGAAGTCTTTTTGCAAGTGAGTTTATCTTTGCTCTGAATCTTGGCAGATTTTAGGCCCTAAAGTTTTTGGCATACAAAAAGCATTCCCCACCCATGTTACTCATCTTATAGTATATATAAGCTACCATCATTTCACTTATTTAATATAGAAAAATGAATATACAGTACTCAATGGTGTGACCTGGTAGTTCATAAAATGATTAAGATCATGAGATTTAAGTTCACAGCTGAGGCAAAAATATATTAGTACAATTTTTTTCAATTTGTCTCTATACTTCTTGAGATAGTATATACCTTGTATAATTAGTGGAGGTGCGTGATTGACCCGAACATCAAGATTGTAGGGAAAAAAAAAACAAACTGATATAGGAAAAATGTGAGATGTAGCTCTACAAGCCTTAGCAGATAAGCAGTGTGACAAGACGCATTTTTGTACTCCATTTGTTTCTGTTTATGTGATCATTTCTTTTATCAATTTGTTAAATTTTAAATTAATGTAATTTATAATTTTTATTGTATTTGTGATAATAAAATTTTATAACCGTACAAAAGGTAAGGCGTATTTGATACTATAAATTATAAAAGTTTTTTATTTTTTATTTTGTATCCAGTCAATTAGGATAACATAAAATAAGATGAATTGAGTAATAAAATAAATTATAATATGTTATTATTACTTTATCCCTGTTCATTTGACTGGATACGGAGTTACAGAATATGATTTATTATTCACGATTTTAACATGTGTAAAGTGAGATGGACACAAAATTTATTAAAGGTTAAGGCAAAATTGAAATCAAATATTAAGAACTTATACATATAAAAATGTTTAAATCCTTTTGGGAAGAGAAAATAAAAGAAATCTTGTTAAATAAACTGCGATGGAGAAACAATTGTTCTTATTTTGTTAATTTGTGTAAGCAAGTTAGTATTAAAAACAAAAACAAATTGGTATGTGCGACTTCCTCTAGGCTGAATTTATTGATATATTACACCATAGTCAAGGCTGAGTTGCATTATCAAATTTATCATATTTAATTGAAAGTGTAGCTATTCAAGAACATTAAAAAAAGACAGTGGAGAAATTCGAAAAAAGTTTGGCAAAAAGTGGAAAAGGAAATGAACAAATAAAAGGCTGAAATTAGGTAATTTAGGCAATGTTTTTTCGAGAAAAATTGCCTTATCCATTTCGTCAAATCTACATCAAGTTGAGATTGCCTGAACAAAGATTGATCAACCTAATTTATTACATATTTTATTTTATGTGACCGTACTTGACTAAACAGAAAGTTAATAAGAATTTTTTTCTTTTTTACAAATTTATAATTTAAACACATTATAATATTTCTATAACTATACAACGTCATTAACAGTACAATAAAAAAAATTCAAATTAAATTACTTTCAAATAAAGAAAATCATTATCCTTTTTCTAAAATAGACTTAAAAAATGAGTGCACATAAAATGTTCTTTTTGTTTTTTGAAAAAAAGAGAGACAAATTAACCTACTAAAATCATATACTGACTAGTAGTAAATGAGTAAAACTCATATATATTTTATAGAAAAAAATAAATTTCTTGATATTGAGTTATTAGTTTATTCCAATTTAACTCCTGATGATATTTGGCTAATTATATTTAACCTTTGATTAACAGAAAATGTGATTTTACTCCAATTATTAATAGTAGAAGTTAAAATGGATTGTTTACTTCTACAAGGGCAATTCATGTCACCTGAATTAAATAAGATTGTGCAATTAAAAAAAAAGGAAAAGTAAAAGTACCGCGTATATTTTTATACGGCAAATGTTCAAATATACCCTTGTATTTTCGAAAATGGTCTACGAATACCCCTCATTATACTATTGGGTTATTTATACTCTTACAGTCATACTTTGGGTTCAAATATACCCCTCATTTAAACGGAGGGACACGTGTCATCGTTCTGTTGGCCAATTTTAAATATCTCCTAATTAATTAAAAAGACACATTACCCACACCCGAAAAGTAATTTTCTAAAGCAATTTTTTTTTGTAAAAACTGGAAAAAACTATTATCTTTTTTTTTACTAAAAACTGAAAAAGCGAAAATATATTTGTTTTCCAGTTTTTACAAAAAAACTGCTTTAAAAAAACCTGAATTTTTTTTCTAAAATAATATTTTTGTAAAAACTGAAAATAATTTTTTAAAACAATTAAAAACTGAAAAAAAAAATATTTGTTTTTTCAGTTTTTACAAAAACATTGCTTTAAAAAATTATTTTTCAGTTGTTTTTTTTTAGTTTTTATAAAAACAATTGCTTTAGAAATTATTTTTCAGTTTTTTAAAGCAATATTTTTTTAAAAATTGGAAAAAAATATTTTCGATTTTTTCAGTTTTTAATAAAAATATTTCTATTTTTTCTAGTTTTTAATTACTTTAGAAAATTATTTTTATCAGTTTTTACAAAAACATTATTTTTAGAAAATATTTTTCAGTTTTTTTAAAGCAGTTTTTTGTAAAAACTGGGAAAAAAAATATTTTCGTTTTTTTAGGTTTTAGTAAAAAAAATCAGTTTTTACAAAAAAAAAAATTGCTTTAGAAAATTGCTTTTCGGATATGGGTAATGAGTCTTTTTAATTAATTAAGAGATATTTAGAATTGGCCAACAAGACGATGACACGTGTCCCTCCGTTTAAATGAGGGGCATATTTGAACATAAAGTATGACTGCAGGGGTATAGATAATCTAATAGTATAATAAAAGATATTTTTAAATTATTTTCGAAAATAATAATATAACGAGGGATATTTTTAAACCATTCTAGAAATTACAACCCAATATTTGGACCTTTGGCTATTATTATACGAGGTATAGTTAAAACAAATTCGTCATTTTCCATTTCTCTACAAAAACTGTGTAAAACCCCTCAATTTCTCCTCCATTTGCACTCTCAAATCTCAAACTCCAATGGACGAAAATCATCCTTTTTCTGTACCCAATTCAGCTCCATCTCTGAAGCAGAAGTTGAAGAACTCCCTTTGCTTCTCCTGTTGTTTCCCTCACCGCCACCGTTCTCCTCCGCCTCCGCCGTCATCCTCCGATGAGAACCCGGCGCTGATTTGGGAACCCAATAACCTATCGAATTTTAAAGACAAGGTTTTAATGGTTTTCAACTTTGGATCAAACCGGCACAAGAGACAACACTCCTCCTCTACTGATCAGTTCCGTTATGATCCGTTGAGTTATTCGCTGAATTTTGAAGATGGGTTTGATGATGAAGAGCCCCCTTTGGGTAATTTCACTTCTAGACTCCCTCCTTCCCCGCCTGTGAAACCCATGTCTGTGAGAGAAGTTACTGCTGCTAGTTAAAGTAATTTATGTGTAGTAATATTTGAGTGTTTTTTATTAGCAGTAATTTTACCTTTTTTGCTCTTTTTTATTACAGTTGAGGTTGATTTTGTACATACGTTATATTATAATCGTAAAAATCTTGCCTTTTTGCCCTTTTTATACCTTCTTTGTTTTTATACCTTGTTGCGTATGCGAGATTGTTTGTATATTACCTCTATTGCTGTTTGGCTTGTAGGAAAATTAGGGGGAGAAAAAACTCAAAATTCAGTGACATTGAATTTTGATTTTGAAATTTTCTCTTTTTGCTGAATTTCATATCCAAGTTGATTTCACCTGTAAATTGTCATAGAATTGCCCTGTCATCCACCTGCCATTTTACTTGGTTCAAAAGGCTCCTTGTTTAATTTTCAATTATCAGGTAATACTTTGGTTCAAATGCTATTTTTCTTTACTGGTTGGTGCTAATTAAGCTTATGAACTTCTGCTAGCAGATTCAGCTAAATAATGTTCTGAAATTATTCCTATTATTGGATAGACAGAAGCCTTGGTTTTGTTAGTTTTTGAAATACTTGGGTAAAAGGGAGAAGTATATTACTAATAACTAGTTAAATCTAGTACAAACTGGTGAGTTTATGCTTTCTAGAGCATAGTGGTTTCTCAATATTTCTAACAGAAGTTGCTCTCCTTCCTATCTGATTCTAAACTATTTAGTACAAAATGATTTACCCGCTTAATTCCTTCCTTAGCCAGTATATCTGCTACTGCCTTTCGTTCTCGAAAGCTATGCTGGATTTCCCCCCTTCCGCAGCTGGCTCATCAGCAACCTGCCGTCATGCATTTTAGAAATGTAAGCATTTCTATTTGAGTTTAACAAGCTCATAACCTCTGTTGAATCTGTTTAACTTTCCAGAAGTTTTAGGGCGTGCTCTACAGCTTAGCTTTCGCCCATGCAAGCATGGGCAGACCAGGGGATTCGCCTGAAAGTTATACTATATATTCAAGGTCAAAGTTATTCTTTATGTATATATTGTATATGTTGAATTCCCTTAACTTCTTCATATATCTACTTTTATATTTTGAACCCCGTTATTGAAATTCCTGGCTTGGCTTCGCCATGGCGTGCAATGCCAGTAGTTCAGCTTGTGTATGATTTGATGCGGGTACTACTGTAATAGCCTAACACCCAGGGCTCCTCTTTATTCCTGATTACTCCGCCAATGCCTCCTTTGTTTAGATGTCCCTTCACTGATCCATCTACATTAAAGTTTAAAATATCCAGCTAATGGTGGCTGCCATCTTCCCTGAAAGGTAAGTATAGCGCTGCGCATACGTTCATCATTAGATAGCAGCTTAAATTCCGCAGCTCTCATATGCACATTTGCTAGGGAGATATTGTTATCACTATTATTATTGTGGTTGTTCTTTCTCTTTATCCATAGGCAGAAAGGGAAACAGTTCCTTAACAAGGTTATTACCTCTATTTCTTGTTTGGGTTGTATGAACTCAGAATTCAGTCACATGCTGAAATTTGATTTGGAATTTGTGTTTGCTGAATTTGGCATGTATTTCATCTTTATAGTAGAGTTATATACCTGCTATTATCTTAGTTTGGTCCAAAGGCATATATTTCTTTACTGGTTTAATGCTGCTTGAGATTATGGACTGGTGCAGAGAGATTCAGCTAAATAATATTTTGGAATAATACCTACTGTCGTCTTTTATTATTGGAAAACATTTGTTCAATAGATGGAGCTCTTGATTCAATGGTATAGGGGAAGTTGAATTTGGTTTTGGTAGTTTTTAAAATATTAGGTATGAGTGAAGTTTTAACTATGAGACAATTGTGAGAACGTTTTTTTATAATCTAGGAATCCCGAGCAATTCATTTAGCGCACACAATTCAAAATTTAGTGAATAATGGATCTTGCTTCTTTATTTTTTTCTACTTAAATATTAAACTTTTGTTTGTAGCACGGTTCGAATCAGAGATGTTCGACTACACACATCATGCACTGCGCTCTACAAATTTCGACAATATTGCATCTCCAACGTGTTATTTTAACTTTTCTTTGTCAAGTTCTTTTGTCTGCATAAGATAAGAGTAATGTCTTCGTATACATCACTTCCCCCAAATCTCACTTGTGAAATTACACTGAATTTATTGTTATTGTTGTCAAAGTTTCTTTAGCTATACAAGTAAGGATAATGATACCTTTTTATTAACATAGTAGTATTTTATTACGCCTACCGTATCTGACACTTTATATTAAAATATTATTTTATTAGACCTGCCGTACCTCTTAAAATGGAAAACTTTCGTGTAAATATGTAGTAAAACTTTCAAGATTTCAGACAAAATGGAAGTATTGGTTAATGGTAATTCTTTTTGAACAACACTAAGTAGTTGCTTGCGTTGAGAATGCTGGCACTTATTAGTTTTTAGCTTGTTATGGGCTAATCTTGGAAGTTCAAGTTGGTATAGTATTAGCATGAAGAATTAAGTGATTTTTTTCCCATCCGGCTATGTTATGATTGGCGAAATCATCCCGTACATGTAATAATACGAGTTACGGATATCCGATGAATTAATTGAAATGCACGCAATTTGACCTAAAAACCAAAAGAATTTAGCTTTAAAAGATATACTAGCAATTTTGTGTTGAGGAGCTAAAAGATATCTCGAAGTTTCACCTTTGAAAACAAAGATCATTTGGTAAAGATGGTAGCAGTATTTTCACTAAAGAGGTCAAAAGAGAATTCCCTTTTAAAAATATTTTTAATATAATACCATAGTATATTCTGTCATTGCATAAGAATATGACTTGCATATGACTCATACTTTTTGTAAGATCACAAGATGTTGTTTTTTGTCGGCAAAAAGGGAAAAACAAAAAGAAAGAGAAAATAAAAGATTCAGTATTAGATTACACACAAAGAATAGCTAGCATATATTTGGATGAAGGTGGGCATTAGTCAGCACATCATGATGTGCACATGGCATAATCCACAGTATACTTTGGTTAATGAATGACTTGATTAGTATCATTTCAATGTCTTCACTAACAAAGCAAACATCAAGTTACACGATTTTAGACCTAACCACCCCCCCCCCTCCAAAAAAAAACCAAACATACAAAAAGGAAGAAATTGAGAAAGAAAAAAGAAGATGAATAAGAGAAGCATTTGCTAGTCAAAATATCCAAGAATACCATGACTTCATGTTATGGATCCAATATTCACGATCAAATACAAAAATAAGAGATTGATATATTGATACTATAACAAAGGAATTACACTGAAAAGTAACAATAATTAAGGATAATTGGTTATGGATATTGGATCCATAACACTTCATCTCAAGGTAAAGTCTAGGGATGGCAAGCGGTGCAGGACGGTGCGGGTGCGGGCGGGGCGGGTTCTTTCTTAACTCGCAAAATTTCAACCCGCCCCGCATAGCTCTTTTAACCCGCATCCACCCGCCCCGCCCCGCAACTTTTTTTTTCCTTTTCAATTTGTCTTATTTTATTTTTGCGGTCAATGAACGCGGGATCAGCATGTATACACGCATAGTCAGAATAAATATTTTAACATCTTAATTTATTTCAATCAGAAGTAGCGGGTAATTTTCTCATTTTCTGTTATTGTTCAAGTTTTTACTCTGTGTTTTCATACAGTTACCGTAGAGATTTGTATTATACTTATTCGTCAAGTGACCTCATTGTTTTTGTCATAATAGAAGAACATTAATTTATAGTGTATGAGATTGGATTTGTTAAAATTAAACATTTTTTATTCCTTTTCAGTTGTGTGAAAAATGAGTATTTAAACTCACACCCGCACCCACAAAAAATTATTTTTTTTTAGTTTAACCCGCCCCGCTCCGCTCCCGCATATATATAAATCCGTCCCGCCCCGCCCCGCATATGTCTAAACCCGCCCCGCCTCGCACTCGCACCGCCCTATCGTCATCCCTCGTAAAATCAGGATAGTCTTTACCGTTGTGCCTAAGACTTAAATAGTACTACTCTCAGAATATTAAGAAAACTTTTAATACGCAAGTTAAATGCATGTGATGTATCAACTTATCATCACACGTTGTAGACGCGACATTCAGAGCCACAACACTCTTTCCATCCGTCTTTACTTTGATGAAGACTAGTGGGATTTACTATACCTAACAGATAAGATATTTGTTTTATTATTATTATTATTATTATTATTATTATTATTATTATTATTATTATTATTATTATTATTATTATTATTATTATTATTATTATTATTATTGTTGTTGTTGTTGTTGTTGTTGTTGTTGTTGTTGTTGTTGTTGTTGTTGTTGTTGGTATTTTCCTATTTAAAGAAATAAAAAATGCACCGTATGACGCACCGTATGAAACATCTATCCATAATTTTTAATCAGAAATCCCAAATTTGAATTCCGTGAAATGAAATAAATCTTGGTTGGTATCGTTACTCTTGAAATGGGCACGAAAATGAATTAGTTGCATAAGTGAGTTTTGTCTTATGAATGCCAATTTTTTATTTTTTATTTTTTTTAAAAAAAGGTCATTGTATTTTGACAACGTTTATATTAATCTTCAACCTACACTCCTTTCCTTTATTGATGTGGATATGAAAAATAGCAACCCCGTTGCATATTAAATTTTGCTAAGATATATGCCACATTAAATGTTTTTGAAAAGAACCTTCCTTGTACTCCTTTATATTAATCTTTACCCTACACTCCTTTCCTTTATTTATGTGGATAAGGAAACAACAATCCTTTTCCTGTTAGATTTTGCTTTTATTATAAATATAAATACAAAGAACCTTCCTTGTAATCCTATAGGTTTATTATTTCTCTGCTCTTCCTTTTGCAGCCACTTGCCCTCTTCTCACTCCCCTTTTCCTTTCACACACACATTGCACACGCACTAACAAATACATTATAAGTAAACACCCATTCATTCTCCTTCTTCACACCCTCCCCCAACAAACATATACATATTTTTTCTGATTTATTTCACTCGGCGGTATTCGCTCGACTAATTCAGATTTGCATAGCGTTTTCTATCAAAGCTCAAACTCAAGATTTCTGGTTAAGCATAGAAGTATATAATCTTTCCTCTTGTGCGCGACTAATTTGGATTCGCGTTGTGTAAGTCCTATTAAAAGCGCCTCTTTCAAAATTCTTTTTCGTATTTAAAGCTCGAACCCGAGACCTTTAACAAGAGTGAAAGGATCTTATTCATCCAATATCATGAACAATTATACTCCCATAGCAGAGCAAAAACAAGACGGCGACAAAAATACCAATCTCTACGAGGAATATTCATCATCTTCTCCGACTGGTTGCGAGCCGTGTGGTTGTTTAAAGTTTTCTTGCTTTAATTGGGCCCAAGCCCACGAAGTTCACAGCAGGTCTTTGCTAGAGCAAAAAGAGTCATGGCTAGTATAAAGATCAAGATTATGAAGAATTTGGTAAAGAAAATTGGAGTACACTGCAATTTGAAGAAATCAAATAAAGCCCAATTTCAATATGATGCTCAAAGTTATGCCTTGAATTTTGATGATGGAGCTCGTGTAGAAGAAGATGGGCTTTTGTGTAATTTCTCATCTAGGTTCGCTGTCCCTGTTACTAGTCAAAAAAGAGATGGTTTGTTATAAGGAAAATTTTATTATTGATGTATAGCTCGGAAAAAATTGAAGTATTAGTATGAGCTAAAGATGATAGCTCCAATTTTATATGACACTCTTCTATTACTAGAAATTTAAGATGTTTGATATCATTGTTCTATTGAGCCATACAACTTTCGTACTAATATTTTCACGTGATTTTTCTCTATAAATTTGATTTTTTTTCAATCATTATTAAGAGTATAATCAGATGCGGAGCCAGAATTTAAAATTTATAGGTTTGGTGTTGCAATCTTTTTAAGTTATTGAGTTCTAAATTATATTTTTATACATATTTAATGAATTTTTAAAAATAAATACAAAGCATGAACAAAAGCTACTGGATTCGGTCGAACCCGCATCCAACGTGGTAGCTCCGCCCCTAAGTATGATATCTTTTTTCCAATATTATTTATTTAATGCATTAGTCAAGTAAAAATTGTGAAAGCATTAATTAGTATCTACACATGTAAAATAAATTAGTCAGTCTATTGGTATTTATTCAATTTAGTGTCACTATATTCGAGATCTTATTGTGTCCTAACCCAATGGCAAAAAAGTATAGCACAGGAAATCAACTATCGTTTTAAAATCTCAAAACCCTAAAGTTAAAGATATGAAAGCAACTTCCACTTAAATGGATAAGCTTCATTCTTGTTAAGTGTACACTATTTGATCATGAGACAATGAAAATAGATATTTGGATTCTATTCAGAATCTGCAACTGGTTCTATTTGAAACAAAGAGCAATAGTAGTATCCAAAATTGCAAAGCCTCTAATACATTGTACTAATAAAAATTACATAAACCGGAACCTATTGTGCTTCGTAATAGAACCTCATAAATAATTAAGTGTAGCAGCTTTCAAACATTTATATTAAAGTCGATTACGCTAATCAACCATTACTGTGGTCTAGATCCAGATAAAGACACTGGCTGCACCTCTAACTGATATACATAACTTTTATTTAAAAAAAAAAAATCTGATTTCTTAAAATATGCGATATACAGTCTAAGTTTGAGATAGTGATGTATGTGCACCCAATATCGTTTCCTGATCATCAGCCGGTTGCCATTGATTTAGTAGTTTTAACCAAAACACTACTAATCAACCGCCAAAAAATACCTTTTAGCACATAAAATGACTTCCATCGTACCAAATACATTTTTTGAGTTCGTGTTCCCCGTCATGTAAAGTGATCAGTTCTTGATTTTTCACCTGCACTACTTTTACCAAAAACCAAAATTAGCAAGTATAAACTTTGTAAAGAATATGATAAAGTTATAACAGTAAGTGAATCATCCTACCTCTTTCGTTTGCTTTTCTGTGCAGAAGATGATGATGTAGTGTGCCAGTTCCTTTTCCTTTGGTTGATGAACCAATTGTTGACCTGTTTTAGTTGCAACCCTGTCTCTTGCACTAACTTTGCTTTATCTTCCTCCTAATGTAGTTTTGTTCCCACAAAGTGAATAATGTTATAAAGGATTAACAAGTTATAATACAGGGAATTTTTGGTCTATCAGCACAATTTAATCCATTATACTAGATACTGTTACTTTATCTGTCGAGTTACCATATTTGACTTATTACGAAGAGTTACATGATATTATAGGTCAATTTAACATTATGTAACTTATAATATCATGATATGCGGCACACCAAATTAGATAGGATTAGGAATGAAGTTATTCGAGACAAGAAGGGTGTGGCCCCTATTGAGGACAAGATGCGGGAAGCACAACTTAAATGGTTTGGACATGTGAGGAGAAGAACCACAGACGCTCCGGTAAAGAGGTGTGAGAGGTTGACATTGGAGGGACTTAGGAGAGGTAGAGGTAGGCCGAAAAAGTTGTGGTGAGGTGATTAGGCATAACATGGTGCAGCTACAGCTGACCGAGGACATGACCTGTGATAGGAAGGTATGGATGTCGAAGATTAGGATAGTAGGTTAGGTAGTCTAGATTATTCATACCGGTAGTGTTACGTACTCTCGCATTTGGTTGGTAGTAAGCTTATTTGAATACCTCTCGTTTTTTTTTATTTTGATCATCTTAATGTCTTGTTATGTATGCTGCTTTTACATAGTTTTTCGGTGTTGTCCCGTCTTGTTTTCTTGTTATTATTGTGGTATCTATGCTTGTTTGAGCCGAGGGTCTATTGGAAACAGTCTCTCTACATCCACAAGGTAGGGGTAAGGTCTGCGTACACACTACCTCACTAAACGGAATTATACTAGGTATGTTATTGTTGTATTACTATATCAAACTAATTATGAAGAATTACAGTGTACTTACTGTAGGATAAGGCCACTTGGAATGTGACTTCCACCAAGCTTTCAAGGCAGATGTAGTGTCACCAGGCAGCTTTCCTGCTCTTCTTTTGCGTAAAATTTCTTCTCTAATGTCCACAATCTTCTCCTTGTAACCCTAGAAAAGAAAATAGAGGAAACTAATTGTAGTTAACAGAGGAGTCGTATCCAAAATTCAGAACTAATGGATAGAAAGAATGTAAAAAAAGTATAGTTCCACAAAGCATTTCAATGCAAGGTACAATATACCAAAGGGTCGCACTCTAAGGAAGTGCGATATAAGCAGCCTACCTGATACAAACATCAGTAGTAGATTAATTTCATAGCTCGAACTCATGATCACACGGAGACGAGTTTACCATTATTGTTTCAAGCCTTCGGTGGTATTATATATATGTATGCTTTTTAATTTAAATTTTTTTCATTTGTACATAATTCGAGCCGAAAGCAAAGGGATTCAATTGAACCTGTAGAATCCGTCCTAAATTCTCACACTAACAAATCATTGTACAGAACCAAATTATGATTCTTTACCTGCTTGAACTCCTGTTTCAATTCTTGCCTCACACGCTCCATTAAAAACCTCTCACTTTCAGTAGGTACAAGAGGACCAAAGCCAGTGCTATCTGATCCATCTAAAACTCCATTATAACAGTTTGTGTTTGTATCACTTTCTGTTTGGTCATCATCATCATCTGACATAGTTGCACCTGTACCTTCTCCTGGTCCTACCCCTGTTAGCAAATTATATCCAATTATCACTCTACCATATAAAATTGACACAAAAATGGATCTAGAATTTAAATTTGATGAGTTTAATCATTAAGTTTTTCGTATTGTATTCGTTGTACTTGTGAAATTATGAGTTCAGACTTCAATATAATAATTATTATGTCTAAGTATCAAACAAATTGGGGTTGGCTATATGAATCCTCACTAAATATGTTCCTCATTTAAATTCATCTTCGACCAACATTATACAAAATAAAAGTAAAAATAAAAAGTGGTAGAAGTTCTCTATGTTTCTTACTGGCATCAGAATCTCTTATAGGTTTAAAAGATTCTTCGAAAACATAGGATCTAAAGTAAATGTGCTAATAAATGAAGCATATCTATAAATATTATTCTGTAATGAAAATAATGAATTCAGTCAAATGCGTAGAATGCAAGCTGATATCTCTGCCTACATGTGTATGTTGGTTGAAAAGATGGAGAAGGGTTTTTCTTTTCCACCTTATGCTAAGAGGTATCAATTGACACCCCTTCGTCAAAGAATTACAGTATTTAGCTAGATCAAAATTTATTTTTATGTATATATACTAAAGGGTGAACTTAATATAGGTGATAAGTATTTCAGCTAAACACCAAGTAACAAGTGATAGGCAGGTTATAGTAGGAGAAATTTGAAAAAAATAGAGTAGAGAATTGTGTGACCTGTTAAGTTTTGTAGAGATTGATCAAGCTCCCAACAAGCCATGACTGCTTCCATTGCATGGACACGAACATGTTGTTGCAGTTGCTCTTTAAAGGAAGAGAGCAGCAGAACATAATGCGTCTACATCACAAAAAAACAAGATAGTATAAGTTATATATATTGACAGTGTGAAATTTTGTTATACGCGAGCAGTAACAACAGATAGTGGAACAGAACTAGCAGCAGATAGGCATTCAGTTAGCTCAAAAACGGAAAGTCAGATTATTATATCAGACTTGGCAAAGAGAATTGCTTGTAATAGACACTTGTGCAAAAATTTGTACACTACCAAACAATAGAACGTAAAGGGCAAAGACTTAGACGTGAGATAACAAGTCAAACGATCTAAATGAATACACAAACTTAATAAAATTCGGAGCACATAGTTTTCTGTTAAGATTAAAAAACAAGAACGTCTAAGGCAGAAATGAATACTGAAATTGTTCAATACACTTACTGTTTACTCGAAAAATGGATAGAGTTGAATTTATACGCAGTTCCGAGGATATGTGGCGTAACTTAATACAAAATGCAAGGATAAATAAAAATGTAAATATAGATTGGAGAGGATGCAAAATAGATAAGGTTATCAGGAACAATCAATCTATGGAGTTTGAAAGAGCGATTTTTTACTTTAGAAGAATATAACACTTTTATTACAATATAAGCCTCAGAAAAACTTGTCCTACAGAAATGATAACCAAGCCCTTTTATAGTGGAGGGATTTGGCTCTAAGCATAATAAAATAAACATTCAGTGGGAGCCCCATGATAAGTCAGCTTTTCCATAATTTCTGCTAAGATTCTCTCTAGTGGGATTGCAACGGCTTTTGTCTGCGAGCTCGATCTTGCTTAGAACCCTCGATTTTGGTTTGAACTTGATTTCGGCTCGAACTTGTGATCTTGGTTCGAGCCCTCAAATTGATTCGGGGTCAATGTTGGTTGGTCTCTGGATTATCAGCATGATAGGTCTACTCTGCATCATGGTTCGATTCTTATTCGAGCTTTGATAATGATATCGAACTCGACACGGATCGGCCTCCCCGGGTTCGAGGTTAGTTTGTTCCCCCTTCGGAATCTTACTTTGATAAATCGCCGTTCGAACTCGATCGGACATGCTAAGGCCGAAATCTATTTCGAACGTATACACTTACCACAAAACGTAAAACCAAAAACCAAAACAATGAGGGAAGTGCTACACATGGTTGATGTCAAGTATTCAACAATTAAACAGTGAATATTTCAGAGAAAATCTGTGTTTACGAGGGAGAAGTTTATTATGAAGCTTAAAATAATGACAGTATAACACTTATTGCTCCTTAATTGGTTCTTTGAAATATGAAACATTTTAAGGTTAAAGAGTGAAACCTAAAGGACTAGAATCACATAAAAGAAAGCTATAGTTCTAAATTCAACCACAATCTTGCCCGTGGCATATATTTAAATGAATAAGTACACAAAAGTGAGCCTATTATTAAGATATTGTGATTCGTAATTGCTCACTTGACCTTTAGGGATTTCTCATTTATTCTAAATATTCAATCACAATTTTCAATATATAGGATTGAAACACACTTTCCGAAAATCAACCAATCATTAAAACATTTAGAACCCAAAGAACCAAAAAAAAATTAAAGAGCAAGATTATAATAAAACCGAAGCAGAAGCAACATAGAAAACACGAGAATAGTAATACTAACTACTGATATAGAAAAGGTAAAGCGCTCGACTACCTATTAACCTCTGTCTTAATTCTCGATCTCAAATGTTTGACTATTTTAGTTAATCGTCGAACCTACACCAACTCTCCTCCGATCCATTTGGAACAACGAGAAAAAACATGTAAACTGCATCATCCGATTTTGCAATGACTTAAATCCAAATTTAATCATATGCATATGGTAACATATAAAACGTATCCATGTACATACAATGGAAATTAAACAAAGAAAGCTTAAAGTGGAAAATTAATTACCATAAATTGATCGAGGTCTTTATCATCGAGAGGCCGTTGACTTTGGCCAACAACATAGTACTTAGCCACCGAATTCTGAGACTCCGTCAACTGCTCGTCGATCCTCGGCAGTTGGTCCACCGGCGTCGCGATTCTCAGGCAAGCCACGTGTGCCGACAGCAATTGATCACACAAATGATGGTTCAAAATATCCGCTTTATATTTCTCGCTCTCCCAACTTTCGTTATTATTATTGTTGTTGTTGTTACTGACCTCGTCGACCCTCTCTCCTCTATATTGTTGACTTAGCTTTATCGAGAAGCTCATCGACTGATCCGAAACATCGTCGGCGTTTTGTTGTTGGTGTTGCTGCAGAGCTAGTTCTTGAGAAAAATGGTCCTGAAACGCCATGTTTAGCGTTATTAGAGCTTCTGTTTACAGTTCTCTCTTCATCTCATAGATACAGAAAGAAAGTGAGAACGTAGAGATAAACAAACAACGTTTACTACACGTGTGTGTGTATGTATATATATATATATATATATATATATATATATATATATATATATATATATATATATATATATATATATATATATATATATATATATTAAAAAAAAAAATATCACATTACGGGCATAATTCTTTTGCATGAATCAAGTACTCCCTCCCTCTCAAAAAATAAATGACGGTATTTCTTTATTTGTTACTTCTAAACGAATGATACAGTACTATTTTTTTATACTGTTGGTTTTGAGAGTGTGTAATCCTTTCTTATGGCTTTAAAATATTTAAAATTATTAATTATTGTGCCTTATAGTATTTTTGTGTAGTTTTAAATAAATAAGTTTTATTTGAAAAAATTAAAGATTCTACATCCGAATTTATGATCAAATTTAAGAAGTTTGACTCTCAAAATTCGAATGATATTGCATAAACTGGGACAAAGGGAGTAATATAGTTTGTTTAAAAAAGAATGACACATTTCTGAATTGAAAATATTTTAACTTGAATTTTACCCGTAATGATAAACTATTATAGTCATAGAAACGTTATGGCATATTTAAAACTACAAGTTTCAAAAATCGACACGAATATTATGACATATTTTGAAACTAAGGAAGCACATGTAACTCTTTTAATGAGAATTTAAGAGCCGGTGAAACTTGAACTTAAATTTTCTAGTGCTTTGATACTATGATATAATTTTTTTTAGATGATAGTAGTAATTTAGACATAGAAATCAATTGAGATACTATATGCTAAAAAGCTAATACTATTACTTGATCAAAAGAAGTTACAAATACTGTTACAAATGACTGATATAATGAAATGAAATGAAATTTTACTATCATTGATAATTAAATCATGACCAAGCTACCAGCTGCTGTTTGGAATAGATGAATTGAATAATTAACCATTTGAGATAAGTCTCATTTGGCACCTCTTATCCACTAACAATATCTACCTAATTGATTTTCTTCTAGAAAATGTTGATTTTCCAGTGATTAATTAAAGCTTCAATCCCAAAATATTAGCAGAAAAGAAAATTCTTCCTATCTGTTGTGTATGCTATTTTTTAAAATAGTGCAGATATAAAATATCTTTCAATATCGTATTTTTTTAGCAAAACTTTCTATTTGTTACAACTTACAACCAATGCCTCTTTATTATTGTTTTGATACTATTTTATATAGTGAATTAAATGCCGTAGGCAACTTGACAGATCATGTTGATAATAATGACAATCATATAATAAGAAAGATTAATTATTAATTAATAAGTATTAGGACCACAATGCCATTAGTTAGCTTTTTAAATCAGACATGGAAGTGACGGCTTGTCTTTTTGCTCTATAAAGAGTTAACGTTTCTGGTTGTGATTTGTTGAAGTATTATAATGCTTAATTATTCTAATCAATGGATAGTGATGGAAATTTCTTTTAGCGTATTGAAAAATTTAGTAGCATCTCAATTATTATAACACCTCTATTTTTCCATTTTAGCTTAGTCTTGCATCTTATTAGGCGCGGGTAAGTAGTTACCAACTTTCATTATTTAATTGGGTTAGTGCAATGGGCTCCTTCTTTTCAAAATTTTCCAACATTATTTTACTCTACGACTTTATGGTAAGCAAGTAAAAGAATTCACTCGATTATTTATAGAGTTAATAGGTACATATGCTCGTAGAAGGTATCATTTATCTAGTGGCCGGGGCGGACCAACATAGGGTCAAGCGGGTTCAAATGAATCCGATTCGTTAAAAATTTTAATATTTTGCGTAAGTTAAATGCTATAAAATGAGAATATATAAGTTATTTGAACTCACTTCATAAAAGTTGGAAGTGGTCTAGTGGGTTCAAAGTTAACTTAAGGGTCCTGAGTTCCAAACGGGATGGCAGTCTTTTAGGTTTTTTCCTGTGTGCATCCTTAAGTGCACTAGTTTATTCCTTTAGTTTGTTTTTATTTTCTTTTATATCTATTTTATTTCATATTTGATCTCCTAATGAAATCCAATAAGAATTAATCTACAGTTTATTTAACTTCAGTAGATGAAATCTTACAATATTTTTTTCTAAAATATCTTAAAATTATTTTTTCAATATTTCATATCTTGAAATTATTTCATATTTTTTCAATATTTCATATCTTGAAATTATTTGTAATGTGTTAGTTCATATTAAACTAGGTTATCCTAAATTGTTTATTTTTGTTACAATTAAATTGTTAGTTCACTTTATAAGCTATCTTCTTTTATAGTTTGTACTAGTTTATTTTAAGTTATAACTCTTTATTTTTTGTCGTCCTATTATTTTTGTAAATTAATAACTTTATTTTTTATTAGAGTTTAATAAAACTCTAAAATATAAATTGGGTAAATAGAATGTTTTTTAAGTTTAAATAAAAATATAAAACTAAGTAACTGTTAACATTTTTAGTTAAAGTAATTAGTTTTTGTTAAACGTTTTAAGTTTCATGCCCTATTTTTTTTTTAAAGAAGAACAGAATTCAGATCTCTTTTTATTATTATTTAATTATTCATTTTAAGATACCTTTATGAACCCCCTCCCCCCCCCCAAACAAAGCGGGGACAAATCTCGCTTATTATAACTGATCGTATTGCTTAACGTCGTTTTAAATTAAATCTTCTTGCATAAAATATTGGGTCCGCCACTGTCTGGTGGAACTATTCTGACACTACGGTTATAAAAATAAAAAAGAAATTCAGTAGGCAAATTGGAGCATAAACATTGGTATGATGGGCCTGCAGTTGTATTGCAGGTTTGGCCCATTTGCATAGAGTCCAAAACATGACAAGCTTATTACATTTGAGAATAAATTGGGAAAAGATCTCAAGATTTTGGGTGTGTTTGGTATGACCGAAAATATTTTTCGAAAACTATTTTCTCATTTTTCATTGTTTGGTTTCACAAAATAGTTTGAAAAATATTTTTCTAGATATTACATTTTTCTGAAATTGAAGAAAAATGACTTTCCTAGAAAAAATTAGGAAAACATTTTCCAAAAAATTCACTTACCCTCACATCTAACCACCAACCCCTCCCTCTTCTCTCCCATCTCCCACCCCCCTCCAAAAATGTTTTTTTTTCCTTCAGATTTCAATTCTTTTTTCTTTTCCGTTACCACCCACCTTGCTACCCATCTCCGATGCCCCCCGTCCCCCAATTTTTTTCTTTTTTGTATTTTTAATTTTATATAATTTTTTCTACAACACCTCTCCAGACTCCCCCCCCCCACCCGACAAAAAATAAATTTTTTAATATTTTCAGTTTACTGGTTCAAAATACGAGTTCCAAAGTTAAGAGTTTGGAAGTTTGCGGGTTTAGAAATTATAGAGTTTACGGGTTTGAAAGTTTAGCGGTTCTAAAGTTTATAGAATTTGTGAGTTCGGAAGGTTGTTGGTTTAAAAGTTTATGGTTTCATGTTTATTATATCTAAATTATTTATGAATACTCTTGAGAAGTTATTTTTCTTAATTTGCGTACCAAATACCAAAAAATGAGTAAGATTATTACTTATTTTCCAGGAAAATATTTTTCACGGAAAATATATTTTCCGTTATACCAAACACACCCTTTATTCTTTACTTCCTACTATTTTTTGTTTTCCAATCAGAAAAGGGTTCAAGTCATAAAAATAACATCTTGAAGAAATACAAGATAAGAAGTATATAATAGACCTTTCGTGGTTCAGCCCGTGCACATAGCAAGAGTTTAGTGCACCGAACTATCCGTTTAGAATAGAAAAGGTACAAATGGAGATTCTTGAGGATTTATATAATTGACCACAACTAGTTAATTATAGACTGAGACATATTAGTAGAAATAAATGTTATGTAGTGAAGTTTTCAGTTAAGCATGTGTACCATCTCTCAAGTGTAAACAGCAAAACATATACTGTATTCAGTCATAATAACAGTCCATTGTTTCTACTGAAAATTGGTTTCTTTTTTCACCTATATGTTGTCTTGTCTCAGTACCCTTCCATCAAGCTAAGTTGATTGATTTAGGCACTTAGCACAATAAAAGTAGTGTTGTTTATACACTCGGCTTCTTCTATGAGTAATTATCCAACTGCGTAATTATTAAAGATGAAATTTCAGGGATTAGATAGAAGTATAAACATTAAACGGAAGTGAATCCATGATTTGAATTTTATAAGTTAGAGTTTGAGATTCTACCATATTTCCTTTGATTCATTTGGTTCGAAATTAATTTTTTATACTTATTTAATGAGCTTTAAATATAAATATGATCTGAGCCAAAATTATTTGGTTCAGGTCAAAGGCGAATCTATATATTGAGCAGAGGAGTCATCGAACCCCGTTAACTTCGATAATTTTTTCAAATATATGTGTATATGTATTAAAAACGGTGGGCAACCCACTCATATGCTCCCGCTACTTTCAAATTCTGAGTTTGCCTCTGTCTCTTGGGTGGCTGAACTCATAAACTACAGTGTATAACAAAATGAGGTAGAATACGTGGTGGATACAAGTGTTAGATTTTGCATGCAACTTTAAAATTTTAGAAGGAAATAGCAACATCAGAAAAATAGCAATATGTAGAAAAACCAAAAGACAACATGATTCAGTCAGACCTGTCTGCTCGTATTTTGAAACGTGTACAATGAAGCACTGGACCAACATATAACAGAACAGGGATGATTAAATATTACTGCTTATTTCCTGACTTCTCTCTATTTGGCCTACAAAATTCTTTACATGTTGACATAACAACAATAACAAATCTAGTGATTTAAAAGAAAAATTGACATAAGCAGGGAAAAGATCTAAATATGCGCTTTACTATTCAAAATTGCTCAATTTTGCTTTGGTTCATTTCACTCTTATTGTTTGCAGTGGTCTCACATTTGCCCGGTCACATGTTGAGCCTTCAAGAAAGAGATAACCCGCACTGATAGATGAACCCTTTCACACCAATTTAGACAATTCTGGTATTGTCAAGGTAACAGTTTGGCATGGAAATCAAGGACAAACGATTCATAATTTTTGAATTCACGCTATACTTCGATACTTAGAGCTACTACTTCAAATCATTCAAACTCCAAGAACATGGGTGAACGCCAGATGTCCGAATTCTTCAAGAAAAGGGATTCAGATTTACCCATCAACTTATAACTTTTATTTAGTACACCCCGTCGCACTAAGTTCTCGTTATGCGCGGGGTCCGGGAAAGGGCCGGACCATATATGTATATTATATGAGCCTTGCCCTGTATTTGTGCAAGAGGCTATTTCTACGGTTCGAACCTGTGACGATCTACTGGTCACATGACAACAACTTTACCAATTACGCCAAAACTCCCTTCGTATCAACTCACCACTATGGTTTAAATTACCTTCAAGTTGTTGCTCATCCGAGGATAGATTTGCTCAATTTAAAGCAAACCAGCATGATAATATTTGCTTTATGCTTCGTCATTATTCCAACAATATTCGTTAAAATATTAATTAAGTTTGGCATATGTTATTCTCCTTTCATTCATTTTTACTTATCACGTTTTGACTTTTCACGCCCCTTAAGAAATAATAAATGAAGTGTATAATTTATCATAACACCCATAATAATTCATGCATATTTTATTGAATTTAAAAAAATAATTTGAAATGAATAATAAATACTGTGGGTATAACAAAAAAAATAATTTATTTTCTATATATATATATAATGACAAATAAAAATAAAAATCTATTTTTAATATAAAAACGAACTTAAGTACAATCAATAAGAAAACGAGAGAAAACGACAGAAATCATGAATATGGCCAAGAAAAAGTTAGTGCGTCACATGTGCTGTGCTACTCCAACTCCCAATACAACCTGGTAAACTATCGAATCTCTAGCTCCCATGGCCACGGAGCTTCTACCTTTTTTCCTTTTCATTTTTTTACAATTTCTTTTCCTAAATTGAACGCAATTGAATCTTGTCCATAAACATTTTGGTTAAAATGTACTAGCTCTTTTTATTAGAATGAAATGATTTGCAACTGATGGTAAAAATACAAAGCAGTATTATTCAACTTTCACAAAGATTCTTTTTGGGTTTCCAAGGTCGATAATCCCGTTGGAACTTGACTAATTCAAATTTACGTTAAAGTTATCTAGCAAGGTATTGTAACAGTTTATTCCATTAATGATATTATTCGCACAATTTTAAAACGTATCACTTAGGGTGCATCTAATATCTATCTTTTGTCGATGTGTTTCACCTGGGTGTATATTATGCAAATGGGAGGAATCTCGAAAGTTCTAGAATACAATGAAATGGGCAATACGCATTTGATTTCCGTATTACTTACCAGTTCACGAGAATCATTAAGAATCAGAATAAAAGCAAATTCAATACGAAAATTTTCTAATAAAAATTAGGAGCTAGAAATAATGGAATCATTTAATAGGAATTAAATTTGCGGTGAATACGAAAAATCAAATCAAAATTCATATAGATGAAAGCGGTTGTCTCTTCCGGGAGATTCATAAAGTTGAAATGATACGAACATTAACACTATAACCCAGAAATCGAGAAATGTCAAATTTATTTTATTAATAAAAAATCAACAAAATAAAGATGAAAGCTATTTCTTCAAAAATTTTAACATTTCTTCATGCTGTCAAATACACCATTAAACAAACAAATCTCAGAGAAACAGAACAACCACCATTTTTTGTTTAGTAGAGTAATAAAAAAACAGTAATTATTCCCTTCAAAATAATAAATAAATTATTAATTAAACCTTACAGAAAACAAGATCATCTTCACCATCTTCATTAACCGGAAGCAAATTCCTTTTCCCGTTCCCAATATCAGCCACAGCCGCCACAGCAGGTGAAGAACACGGCGATGAATGGCCGGACCCCGCCGCCGCTGCCGCCGCAACCAGTGACAAACATCCTTCACTCCACGACCGGCGAATCGGATACGAAACATTCAGTCCCCGCGACGAATGAGAGCAATCCCCTCGCGATTTATGCATCGCACAGCTACAGTTCCGATGATACGGCCTTTTTGAAATTTCCATATCGTGACCGGAAATTGATCCCTCAAATATTCCCCGGAATATTCCATCACCGGCAGCTCCGGTTGCCATTTTAAATTAAATTAGACCACCTTACTTTTAATATAGGCTCGTACGAGCTGGGTGGTGGCAATGGCGAAAGAGAATGAATGAATTGAAAGGAAGATAAATAGTGAGAACAGAAAAAGAGAGAAAAACGTGTAATGGGGTGGGGTGGAAGTGGGTTGGTGGAATGCGTTGGGGGGGGGGGGGAGGGAAGCGGCAAAAGCGGCACCATCGAGGTGTTGAACCATGCGACTATTTTAACGTGGTACTTAGCCGTAGCTTGTGGGTAGTTTGTTTCTTTATTTCCTTAGATCTAGATATTTTGTCGGCATTACAAACACTTTTTCTTAACATACACTCATAATTTCGTGAATATTTTCACAATGAAGTAATATAAATATTACTCCGTTATTATTTTTATTTTAGTTTGTTTCAAAATATATAGTATATTATTTAAATTTAGAAATAATTTAATTTTAAACTCTTTATTTTATCCATTTTATCTTTAATGAGAAATTTTTATAACCACATAAATATCATGGTTCCATAAAACTTCTATCCCTTAAACATTTAAGACCACAAGTTTCAAAAATCTTCTTTTTTTTTTTCTTAAACTCCGTGACGAGTCAAATTAACTCATCTAAATTGAAAGAGATGAGATATTAATTACAAGTATCTACACTAATATGTTTTTTTGTGACATCATGACTAAGGGTGGGTTGATAAGGAATAATTAAGGAGAATTAGGGACAGATTTTAGGCTGATAGCTTCCGAAAAAGAGTATCTTGGAAAATCACGAACGTTATTAAGTGATATATAGATGACAAGTTCATATGATAGACGACAATTTTGGCTCGACTGATGAAGCTTTAGGGTTATGACGAACAAATGTGTCATGAGCTTTAGTTGTGAAAAATACGATAATAGAGATGGATATGACGTATATGACGGAAGTGTTGCTGATTAGAGCAAGTTAAAGAGAAAGATAAAGCACTTCCAAAAAAGAAATGATCAGAAAGGAAGATAATAGTGAAACGGCATATAAAGCAAATCATAAGTTAAAATGATATGTGATGTTTTAGGCTAGATATGGTGTAATCATTAATCAAGGAATGAATCCATGAGATCTCCTTTATCAAAAGTATCGAGTCTTTTTCCTTTTTACAACAATATGGAACGTGCGTTATTAACAACACCACACAAATTGAAAGATAGAAATTATTGATTACATTTCTAATAGGTAAATTCCTTGAATTTGTTGCTAATTTTGAATTGGGAGGACATCAAGTAGAAGATTGTACACAGATATAAAACTTCTCAATATAATTATAACCATTAATTATGATCTATAGATCTATGACGATGTACAAACATTTAGAGTGTTATTTATCATAATAGTGTAATTTCCAATTATTATTTTTTCAAATTTAACTTTCTAAACTTACTGTAAAAATATATAGAATAAGACGTCTAGAAAGCAAAGATGATGCCCCTATCACCGACCAAGAATAAGGAAATAGAATTAATGGTAGGAACAGTGTACCCAAATTCATGTCCCAAATAATGTATCCCAGAAGAGAAACACGCATTGGACACTTGTGGAAGTAACATCTTTCTTTTTTAGGCAAAGATTCAAGTAACTTAGACATCAAAGAAAAAAGAAAATCTAAGAAATTTTTTTGTTAACAAGGGAACTTGCAGCAGTTATTCTTTCGGTGCGTACAGTATAAATTTTGTTTCTGTATAATATTCCGCAAACCACACAGAAAAGTATACTGTACTAGGCAAGTCCTGTGCGACGAGCTCGACTGAAGAGGTATGCAAGTAGATTTCGAACCATAAACAAATTTAAGAAAAATTTGTACCATTTATTAATAAGCTTTTCCACAATTAGGTAAAATACCCATATTGTCGTACCTAATGGACCTAATTATCATTGATTTTTATGAAAGGAAAGAGGCTTCTTTGTGTTTCATTTATCTTGCAAGTGTCAATCTTTTAGGTGCCAAAAGACATACGCTTAACAAGTTAGTGGAAATAACTGGAAAATTCATATTCACACTTCTTTTTTTTTCCTGTCTAACTCCACTCAAAAAAATTATCCGCCTTTTTTCTTATTCTTCACGAGACTCAAATCTCAAATCTATAACAAGAAAAATTATTAAATAGGATTTCAAGCTGTTGAGTTCGAGATTTTAATCGTTTTAAGTTATTGAGTTCTAAATTATAATAATTTATACATATTTAATGAACTTTTTAAGACAAATACAAGATTCAAACCAAAATTACTAGGTTCGACCGAACTCGCTCCTGACCTTCTAGCTCCGCCCTTGAATACAACTTTAAAATGCTCCGTGGAAAACAAATACGAGACATTTAATTACGAGATGCTATGTCGAACAACATATGTCATCTAACTATAAGGTCTATTGACTTTTAGTTAGGGATAATTACCTTAGAAAGTAGTAATATATGTTACTCCACTCGTTTCTTCTCTTCCAAATGAATATCCTTTATATAATTTCATATATCAAACTTAATTACTTTTTATGGCTTTTAAATTATCTTAAATATTTTAAACTTGAAAATTGGCATATCGTAATACCACACTGTCATTAGAAAAGAATAGGTAAACTTGGGCCTAATTTCGTAATACACAATTTAAGTATAGTCTTTTATCCAAAAGACTTATCTGTTTTGGGCTTTGATGATCTAGAATTATGAATATTGACACATTATTATAGTGTTTGCAAATAATGAACTTAGTATTTGAAATACTTGTGAAATATTTCAACAAAAAAAAAAAAAAATCTTATTAGAGGAATATTTTTTAAGTGAAAATAATAACTTTCAGTCACAAATCTTTCACTTTTTTCCATGTGAAATTCATATGCAAAACAATTGTTGAAAGTTGCCGTGACTGAGGCATTAGTTGTTCAGTTAGAAGTGGAAGGTCCAAGGCAATGGTGATCGAAAAATCTTTTGAGTTCTATTGATGACATGTAATTAATAATGCATCTATGACAACACAAAGAAGATAGCTATCTATCCTTTTGCGGATGGGGTATGCTTTTCTCCTTGATTCATTGAGATTTCAGTTTGACATCTCGAATATCATGTCGTTGCTAATTGCCTTCGCGAATGACTTGTTACGGGGCTTGATTTTTGTGTAATGTGACAGTCACCTCCAACCCTTTTAGTCAGACAACTACTTCCCAAATGTTATATTGAAGACATTTGATAATGCATCTACGACAATAGAAAGAAGGTAGCTATTCCATTCTTTTGCTAACGGGAATATGCTTTTCTCCTTGATCATTGAGATTTTATGTTGACATCTCGAACATACTCATGCCATTGGTGATGGACTTGGCGAATGATTTGTCATGTTTCTGGGCTTGATTTTTTTGGGATGTGTACAACCGCCTGCAACTCTTTCATTCGGACAACTACATCCCAGACACCGGGTGACATGGTTCATTTGTCTCTCTATGGATTGGTGAAATTCGTACCTTTTTGGATTTGCTAACTATACTTTTTATTTATGTTGAAGTAATTGTAAGAGTCTTTGCTAATTTAATTACACTGGCAATTAACGTTTTTTTCCTTTTGTAAGTTGTAATGACCTCTTCAAATTTATCTGGGGGATAATGATAATTGGGAACTGTGTTATAATCAAGTTGGCATGTTCCCAAGTCGTGAAAGTTTATGTTGCGCACGGCGTCAGGGGTTGACTTTCCTGAAATTGTGAACCAAGACACCTTATTGTAAAAGTTAATCACTCTCCTAAGCGCCCCCTACCCCACCCCCACCTCTCTCCAAATCACGGGGAGGAAGATGTCGTATTCGTCGAAAAATTATATTATGCATATATTAAATGTTGAATTTTCTTAACTTTTTCGCGTGCTTATTGTTTTAGAATCCTTTTGATGAAAATTTTGCATAGATCATTGTCCGAAATAATACTCCTTTTAGTGAATTTAATTTGAGTCGACATGATTTCCAAAAGCAATTAATATAAATTAAATCCAAACAAAAAGTTTTCATGTTAGGGTATTTGAGGAAAAGCACTTATGGTATTTTTTTACTCCAATAATTTTCAGGTTCTAAATAGGGGCGACACTAAAAGCTTGGTTGCGGATTCGGTCAAACCTAATAATTTTTACACAAATAGTATATTTATAGTACAATATTTATTAAATATATACAAATATTAAATTTAAAACTCAGTTATTAGCATTTGAAATCATCGTTCTAAAATTTAGAACCCATAAGTTGAAATCGTTGCTCCACCTCTATTCTAAACTTAACTTTTATGTTGTTTTTCAAACTGTTACATAAAATACTAATTATAAACTAATGTAAGAATTAAATAACAGATGCTTTTTTATAAATCTTAGCTAACCATTTAAGTTAGTTATAAATCTATACATTTTTTGTTATGTTGGAAAACCACATGCGCTAGATACCAAAGTAAGATAAATTGCAGTAGTAGTAAAGCAAATTCCCATTATTTAAGCAAATCTCATTTCTTTATTGCTTTTACTAGGTAAGATCTCTTCTTCAAAGCTTGTATCGTACTTCTTAAGTTTCAGAAAGTTTTTCCTTTTTTAATTATTCATCCTAAAGATATAAAGTCCATTCTCGTTAATTTTTTTTCTTTTTCATCAAAATATACTATATAATAAATACATTAATTATCAAACTATTGAAATAATTGATGACATGACATTCACTTCAGACGTGTCGATACAAAAGCTTTCTATTTCTTTTCTTATAATTCTCAAAAGTCAAAATCATTGGTAACTTAGATAATTATTTGGCAATTAATTATTATTAGGCTTTATATAGATCTAAGCTGCTGTCTTTTTACGTGACAAGCATGAAAAAGCAACGGGAAACTCTATTCTTCATTTGGTCAAAAGGGTATTTGCAAGCTGTAAAACATACCATTCAAGATTTTAGGCAATTCTACCTATAATATAAAAACATAGATGTCGGTTACGATTGGTAGTAAATAATGCTTATTTGGCAATAATTGAATTATATTATGTAGGAAATATATAACTAGAATTTGGACATAAAAAATTATTTCTAAAATATGTCTAGAATAGGATTAATCTATTTATTTGGAAGGTGCCTTTTGAACTAAATAGGTAAGTTTATAAATACCATGTTTGATGTTTCTTATCAACTTAATTTGATTCTACTATTTAATTCTTCTATTCCTTGTGACTCTGTATTTTACTACATAGAGTTTGGTAACCCTATGTATTAATAGGTGCAATTACATAATGAGTGGTACAATCTTTTTTTCTTTAGAATTTTCTACTGATAGAATGTTTTTTCTTGAAAGATCTCGCATTTCACTTTCCCATTATTTGGTTATAATTACCTTATATAAGTACAACTATTGAAACAAAAGAAAGATATCAAAATATTGTAAAAGACGAAAAGGAGGAAATAATCTCCTATGAGTAGCCGATGATCATCTTATAAAAATAATTTATTTTTATGTTTTATTTAATAATTTCTTATATTATATGCTATTCATTTTATGTGAAAAAGGTCAAGTAACTAAAGAAACATTTGGTATAGGACATAAAACCGATCTTCTTAAAAGAAAGGAGGAAATAATGTCCTATAACCAATATAATTTAAAAGGAAGAAAATAACTCTATAAAGATATCTTATACTGTTATTTACTGAATTTATTTTTATGTAATAATTTAACGATCTCATGTGAAAAAAATAATCCAAAAAGGAGGAATATTGGGGGCATATAAGTCATTTAATTAAGGGCCTCTAGGCCAAGATCTCCCACCGACGAAGAAAATGAATATATAAATACATATATATTCCCTAGTTATGTACTCTGTACAATGCCACCACCCTTTTGTTAGATCTTCATCAGCTCAAATGTTACTCTCACAACGCTTCTCCTCTCCATTTTAGCCCATTTTCTTCCATAAGAGGTGAGCAAGATCTGCACTTTTTATCAAACACCTTCCTTTTTTCCTCTTTATATGCTTCATTAATCTTGTTTCAATATTGTCTTGTTTCAATATTAATCAGATCTGATATATATTGAGACCCCTTTTGATAAAGTACTGATCTTTGTATTAGAAATACACCCTTTTTGATTTTTCATTTAGATCTGAGCTGAAAAAAGGTGTAAAAATGGGATCTTTTGATAAATTCAAGATTTGGGTTTTGTTTATCTGCTTGGTTTGTGAATTGGGTCATGGGTTTTATTTGCCTGGAAGTTATCCTCACAAATATGAGGTTGGTGATTTCTTGAATGTTAAGGTCAATTCATTGACTTCAATTGACACTGAATTGCCCTATAGTTATTATAGTTTGCCTTTCTGTAAGCCTGAAGAAGGTGTAAAGGATAGTGCTGAAAATCTAGGTGAGCTTCTTATGGGTGATAGGATTGAGAATTCTCCTTATAGGTTTAAGATGTATACCAATGAGACTGAGGTTTTCTTGTGTCAAACCAAACCTTTGTCTGGTGAGGAATTTAAGCTTTTGAAAGAGAGGATTGATGAGATGTATCAGGTTAATTTGATTCTTGATAATTTGCCTGCTATTCGTTATACCAAGAAGGAGGGTTTCTTCTTGCGTTGGACGGGGTATCCGGTTGGGATTAAGGTTCAAGATCAATACTATGTGTTTAATCATTTGAAGTTTATGGTTCTTGTTCATAAATTCGAGGAGACCAATGTGGCTCGTGTGATGGGTACTGGGGATGGATCAGAGGTGATCTCAACAGTTGGAAATTCAGGATCCGATGCACCTGGATATATGGTCGTCGGTTTTGAGGTTGTACCTTGTAGTTACCAGCATTCACCTGATTCGTTAAAGAACCTTAAAACGTACAATAAGTTTCCGTCTCCAATCAAGTGTGACCCGACAACTGTGTCCATGGCTATTAAAGAAAATGAGCCTGTGGCTTTTACTTATGAGGTGAACTTTGTGGAGAGTGACATTAAGTGGCCATCGAGATGGGATGCTTATTTGAAAATGGAAGGTGCAAAGGTGCATTGGTTCTCGATACTCAATTCCCTTATGGTGATCACTTTCTTGGCTGGTATTGTGCTCGTGATCTTTTTGAGAACAGTCCGAAGGGATCTGGCAAGGTATGATGAGCTCGACAAAGAAGCTCAAGCCCAGATGAACGAGGAGTTATCTGGGTGGAAGCTTGTTGTCGGTGATGTTTTCCGCGCCCCTAGTAATCCTGGCCTTCTATGCGCGATGGTTGGAGATGGTGTTCAAATCTTGGGGATGGCTGTAGTGACTATCATGTTTGCTGCCCTTGGATTCATGTCCCCAGCATCTCGAGGAACGTTGATTACAGGTATGCTATTCTTTTACATGATTCTTGGTGTTGCAGCTGGTTATGTTGCTGTTCGTCTCTGGAGGACAATCTTCTGTGGTGATCACAAGGGCTGGGTTTCAGTCGCATGGAAAGCTGCGTGTTTCTTCCCCGGGATTGCTTTCTTTATCCTTACCACATTGAACTTCTTGCTATGGGGTAGTCACAGCACCGGGGCAATTCCCTTTTCTCTGTTTGTCGTTCTCATTTTACTTTGGTTCTGCATCTCTGTTCCCCTAACTCTTATTGGTGGCTACCTCGGGGCAAAGGCACCTCACATCGAATACCCAGTCCGAACCAACCAGATTCCACGTGAAATTCCACCACAGAAATATCCGTCTTGGCTTTTGGTTCTTGGTGCAGGAACCCTTCCTTTCGGTACTCTATTCATTGAGCTCTTTTTTATCATGTCCAGTCTTTGGATGGGTCGTGTGTACTATGTCTTTGGATTCCTCCTTATTGTCATGCTTCTCCTTGTCATCGTTTGTGCTGAGGTGTCTCTTGTTCTAACCTACATGCATTTATGTGTCGAGGACTGGAAATGGTGGTGGAAGTCATTCTTTGCTTCTGGTTCAGTCGCGATATACATTTTCCTATACTCCATCAACTATCTAATATTCGACCTCAAGAGTTTAAGCGGCCCTGTTTCTGCCACCCTTTACCTCGGATATTCACTCTTCATGGTCTTGGCGATTATGTTTGCAACAGGCACGGTCGGGTTCCTATCCTCTTTCTGGTTTGTACATTATTTGTTCTCTTCAGTGAAGCTGGATTGAAGAAGTCTCTCGGGCTTGAAGATAGAGATTGTAAGGAAAACAAACTATTGAAGAGCAGTGGCAGATGTCAAAAGCATTCTATTTACTTTTAATGTCATTTTGTAGGGTATTTGGAAGAGAAAAACAATAAACTCCTAAAGTTTTGTTAAATTCTTTATAGAAGAAGTCATTGCATGCTAGTGAAGTAAAGTTTCATCATTTGCTAGGATAAACATCTTATGATAGGCAAGCTTGAATGCTTTGCTTTCAAATTTGCCATCATTTCTCTAGATTTCTATTAATAGTGATGAATCTGTTATCCTTAACCTGCTTTTCTTATTATACTAATGATTCTTGTATCTATGTTTAATTTGTTTTTCAAGTTGGATTTGAGATGTGTTTTGAAACGTTTGCTAGAAATCAACTATAGTAAACTGGTATTCTGTTTAGTGGTTAAATCTACTAATGGATTAGTGTCTGTTCTAAATGACTGTGTTGTGAGAAATTAGGAAATCATCTCACTTTACAATGTACAAGCAATCTTTTGTGGTTTATCAGCCGAAATAAACATGCTTTATATTGTATGCCTTTGATACTCCTAAGCTATATCATCCATTGTTATCCTAGAGTGATAGGGTGAGATGGACGAAATTCTTTCACCTTTAGCTAGCGGTCTCAGGTTCAAGTCCTAGAAATGGAAAAATTTCTAGTGGCGAGCGTTTTCTCCGTTAATGGTCTTTACACGTTGCAAATTTGGATTAATCGAGCTAGTGAATATCGCAAACCACATGGTTAAACCAATCAAAAAGATATTGTCCATAGTTTTATTTTAGATGAAAGAACTTATTTTGATGAGTTATTCACTTATTAAGTTGTACTATCTTGGGCAATCACTTTGGAGTTGCTGCAGAAGTAACAAAGGCCTCTGCTCAAAATAAATCAAGTGGCATAGTACTAAATGAAAATCATAGAGCCAAAGGTTTCTGAATATAAAGATTTGATCTAAGAAAGTTCAGTGTAAAGTGAGCAAACAAACAAAAGAAGGTAATATAAAAGGTGGGGTTTCTTGATAGATCTTTAAGCTTTTTAAAAAAATATATGAATCTTCAATATAGACTGCACTTCGAACTTCATAGCTTTTAAATATTATATGAAAAACAAATCTTTTAATAAAAGTATCTCCCTAACTTAGTGAAAATATTTGCTCCCCGTGTACAATCCCCTGCATCCATGGTGACAAAGATGATATACATGTCTACACTTTTTTCTAATAAGTGGAGAGTAAATTTTTATTGAAGTACCAGCAAAAAGAGAAGGCTTAATACATGCACGGATACTTAAAGTTGTCACGATATTTTATTTAGATACCTCAATTACCTCAAATACCTGTAGCAGGCCCATAGTATACCAATCAAACACATTTTGCACTGACTTGAAAATTACGCGGAATAATTAGCTAATAAAAAAATGTCCATTACACTTGAAATATGTCATTTTCCATTTTTCGTGTGCTAAAAACGTTCCGATTTAATGTTTACGTCATCTTCATGAATTGGGGTGATCGGCCCCGAATCGTCTAAAATTTTGTGAGTCCATCAGAAATAACTTAATGAATAGTAGTCATTGCCTCGCCACGACCGTTCCTCATTTTTTAGAATTTTAGGGTCATAAAACAGGAATTCAACACGATTTTCGATTTTTCGTGTGCTTATGTCCACGCCATCTTCATGAATTCGAGCGATCGGCCATGAATCGTCTAACATTTTGTGGGCCCATAAAAAACGACCTAATGAACAATAGTCATTATCTTGCCATGACGGTACCTCATATTTTGGCATCTTAGGGCCATAAAACAGGAATTCATCATGAATTTTAATTTTTCGTTTGCTTATGTCCATGTCATCTTCGTGAATTCGGGCGACCGACCCCGAATCGCCTAAAATTTTGTGAGCCCATCACTAACGACCTAATGAAAATAGTCATTGCCTCGCTATGACCGTCCCTTGTTTTTTGGCGTTTTAAGGCCATAAAACATGCCCCTTTGACCCAAAAGTCAACCAAAAAAATTTAAAAAATCTTGCCAAAATTTGTAAAATGTCATAACTATCTCTTAACAACTTTAAGGAGTACAACGATATAACTACTACTAAGAAGGTTGTTTAGTGGAGTGTATAAGAATAATACCGAATAAGGCATGTTAGTAATGCTATGATTAGTAATATCGAGATTAAGTTATATTGGTATATTTTTTATTGACTATTTAGTTTGATGTATTAAGGGTAGTTTTGCTTTTATATATATTTATCTATGTGTTAAAAATCATGGTATAACTAATATCATGATTTGTAATGTATAAAAATAATAGTACTAAATAAGATGTATAACTAATATATTAAAAAATACTACCAAACAAGAGATTAATAGGGGATACCATCTTTAAAAATGCAAATTGTTAGACAAAAAGATAAACTTAGAATTCAATTTTTAATGAATCATTTGCTGAGATTTTGGTGTGAGAGGCTTATTCACGTCCCTTGTTTGTCAATGCTATGAAGCCCTAAGCCTAACAGGATGCTAGAGCTTTAGTTCAATAGCCTGATTATGTCTTTGCATTTTGCTAATTTGTTATTATGTCCAATTGTTGCACTAAAGTCTAGTTTTTAGTATAACATTTATTTGATTGTAAACCAATTATTATTGTATAAATTCATAAATATCTATAATAAGTATTTAATTGTAAACCCAATTATTATTGTATATTAATCGCCAGATGAATCCATAAACGTTAAATCTTGAATCCAAATCTTGCAATCATGCGTTGTAATGGTATGATGCTTATTTGAAGAAAAAAACAAATAATTTAGTACAATAAACATAGAGTGAATTCCACTTTAACCCTGTTGTGGTTAAACAAGTTTTATGAATCTGGTATTTTATTTGGGCAAAGATCACTTTTAGCCCATGGTTAATATTATTAACATCCGGTAACCGCAAGTATATAAAATTTATATAGTTTTTCTATATAACATAGTACATAAATGTATATACGTACAAAAAATATATATTTTTTCAGGCTATGTGACTTTTCAGTGTCACCTTCCCTTAATTTTTGATAAAAATAGCATGGGCTAACCAGTTTTAGTGGCCATGAAACCCCAAGCAAATAATTGGGAAGGAGAGGATTTTTGTGGTGGCAGTTAATCCGTTAATATCTGACATTTTCTTCCCTCCAAACCACCTCTGTGTCTCTTCTTCCATGGCATTAGCTTCAGTCACAATGAATTTTCCCTTCATTTCTACCCATAATAATTATCACAATCTTTCTTCAAACCCAACTTTCTCTCCTCTCTGTACTAATAATAATAACCCCTCTTCTAATTTCTCACCATCATCTTCTTCTTCTTCTTTGAATTATATTCATTTTTCATCTTCAACTCTTTACTCAAAGCAACTAACTTTTTCTCGCAATGTCCATCGACAGACTCATTCCACGAAAAATCACAAAATCAAGGTCAGCATATATAGATCGTAATTATTATACATACATTTACATAATTAAATTTATGGAAGTATTTTGTGTGTGTTTTCTATATAGAACTTGTTTTCCATTTATTAACTAGTTGAAACGTGAAATAGTATTTATGGAAGTAGAACCATGTGTGAAAGTTAACCCTTTTTGGTCTATTTTACTGAAGAGTTACTTATTTTACATTTCTTTTACTGATTAAAATATAAAAAAGGAAGTAACGGTGTGACCTAGTGGTCAATGAAGTGAGTTGAGAACTATGAAATCTCAAGTTCAAATCCCAACGGACGTCCAACACTTAGTACATAGAGTTATCTGATAGTTGTTGCTGGTGGGAGTAGCACGTATCCCGTAGAATTAGTCGAGGTGCACGCAAGCTGCTCGGATACCACGGTTATAAAAAAAATTACAAAATGAAGTCTTTATTTATTTTTTTATTTTTTTTGCAGGTGATTTGTGCTAGAAGTGAACCCTTAAAGGTGATGATATCAGGTGCTCCTGCATCTGGTAAAGGGACTCAATGTGAATTGATTGTACAAAAGGTTTTTCATTCTTGATCCCTCTTGTTTTCTTCAGCTATTTGATGGTCAGAATTATCGCTTGATGGAAAGTTAGTAGCTTATTCCCCGAACCTCAACTAGTTCTGGATTGAGGCATAGTTGATTGATTGATTGATTGTTCACGACGTTGTGTTAAATAAAATTGGTCATGAACCATTGGTGAATATGCTAAAGCAATTAAGTTGTCCAATTTTTCCAGTTATGCGGATCATTTTATGTAGCACATAACGTGCCAAGTGTTTGTTATTTGTTATCCGTGACCATTCAAGGATGTGGTGGGATGGATAGGATCCCTCCACCCTTAACTAAAGGTCATGGATTCGAGCACTGGGAACGGAAAAATACTTGGTAGGGAGCGCTTCCCTTTTCATTGGCCTTGCAGGACATGAATCTGGATTAGTCTGGCCAGTGAGTCCCGTATCAATGGTAGATCTACATTGAACCTTATCGGTGCTTAAGCACCCATTGTATTTTAGCCAACATACATTTCTATGTTGTGAACTAGCTAGAAATATAAAAATTTGTTGGGAACTAAACAAAATTTGTGGATGGGAATGTTTGTTAAACCTCCCCTTGAATGATATTTATCATGGTCTGTTTCAGTTTGGATTGGTGCACATATCAACTGGTGATCTTCTACGAGCTGAATTATCAGCTGGTACTGATATTGGAAATAAAGCCAAGGAGTATATGAACTCTGGTCGCCTGGTTCCTGATGAGATTGTGACAGCTGTATGATATCTTTTCAAGTGTCTTTATATTAATGAATAACTTTCGCTTTTATGATTTTCAATATCGGCTTCTTCTTACAGATGGTGACAGCGCGATTATCAAGGGAAGATGCAAAAGAAAAAGGGTGGCTTCTGGATGGTTATCCGCGAACTTTGGCCCAAGCAGAAAGTCTAGAAAGATTGAATATCAGACCAGATGTCTACATCGTGCTTGATGTACGTCCACCATACCATTGCATAAGCTGCATTTTCTTTCCATCTTAAGTAAGACGATCTTTTGAAAGTTTACTAAAGATAGGCCAGATATCTTCAATTACAGTTTAAAATTTTAATGCAGTAACCAGTATGACCTTGCAATGCTGGATCATATTGGGGGTAGTAGTTTTGCTTCAGAGTCTGTGTTTTATTCTTGTTCATGTATCTTCGAGAGTTGCTAGTCTATTTACTGGGGTAGTAGGGGTAGTAGTTTTTACCATTCATAAGCCAAACACTACTGACCAGAGGATGCATGCACGAATAAATGTGATTGTCCTATGCGTTCTCTGTTTATACCTAATAGGTATATTAAAGCAAGAGTGAGTGGAAGAAGTAATATTTGAATAGAATCTCCAATTATTAGAGGAGTAATTCGCTAGTAGAACTTAAATTAAGAAAGAAATCCTTACAAGTGCATTGTGGTAATTCAGGTAGAATTTAGCCCACTTCATCTTCCATTTGATTTATGTCCAATCTTTTAAATAAAAATCCTTTTTCTTCTACAGGTTCCTGATGAGATTCTTATTGACAGATGTGTTGGTAGAAGGCTCGATCCTCACACAGGAAGGATATACCACGTTACTAATTTCCCTCCAGAGACCGAGGAGATCAAAGCGAGGCTCATAACTCGTCCTGATGACACAGAGGAAAAGGTACTTTTAACCCCCCGCATAGTTTGTCTTGCTTTAGTTTACTAGATGAATACTTTCTATTACGACACGCTTATAAAATTAATCTAGTGTTTGCGAATCTTTTGTTCACTTAATTTCCACTAGAGGATTGTGTCTATCTATAGTCAAGACACCATAATATGGACAATCCTATTATCAATCTTGGAGATATCTAGAAAAGCTGAAGTATCTCATATATCCACACTCTACAGTTTAATCAGGTGTGCTAAATGCGTTTCAGGTGAAATCACGTCTGCAAATATACAAGCAAAATGCTGAAGCAATATTACCAGTGTACTTAAATATAATGAATAAGGTACATTTCACATTTACTCCTCATATAATTTTCAAATGATGTACCTTTTTCTAATGATTTTTACTTATGATCTGTGACAAACAGGTTGATGGGAACCGCGGCAAAGATGCAGTCTTTGAAGAAGTTGATTCCTTGTTGTCACGTGTGAAGAAAGAGGAACAAGATGCAAATAAATTAGGTCTGAAAAAGATGTGTTATTCAACAATAGCGAAGATTTTTTGCAGGACACTTCTTTTCACTTTCTTGTTAGCTACTGTACAGACCAACCGAATTAGCAGTCGTCACTTAGCTTAACGATAATTTGGACCCACTGAAACTTTACTCTAATTTTTGTTTACAGAAAAATCAGAAATTACCAGTACTCAAGTTGATATCGCATCTTCGAGCAAGGTATTCAGTTGCTACCGTAAATTATGGATGTAAATTACCATTTGTCTTTGATTTTTTTAAGGAGAGTTACACAAAAAGAAACAAGAGGCATATTTAGCTTTGACACTTTATTTGCTTATATCTTTACAGGACTGGAGGGGAATACCAACTAGACTAAATAATATTCCTCACTCAAGAGAAATCAGGGAATATTTCTACACTGATGTGCTTCAGGCTACTCAAAGAGCTGTCAATGATGGGAAAACTCGATTAAAGGTATGCTTTCCCCTGATTCTAAATTAATTCAGATAAGGTTGATATCAGAGTAGTTTGAGTTGATAGAGCTGTTTTATAATATAATCTTGATCGGCTATCATTTTACTTAAGACATCACCTTTTGCCACCATTTTTATAAATGCCACATTTTCATTGAGAAATCCACCTTTTTGTGGTGGAAGTAGATACACCGTATTATCTTCTGTTTAGTTTCTTGGAAACGAAGAAAGGAATTACGTGGTTTGAACTTTGAAGAACAAATTTAGAACCTTTACAAGGAATCCAGGCTTTTTTCCATCTACGTTAGCTTAAATCCAAGTTAGACTAATACCTTGATCTTGAACTGACAGATAGAAATCAGTATCCCAGAGCTGAATCCTGCAACGGTGAGAAAACATTCTTTTATCATATGCCAATAGTTTATTTAGGTTTGACAGTATCGTAAATGCACAGGATGTTTATCGAATAGGTACGCTAATGGAACTTATCCGGGTACTTGCTCTTTCATTTGCTGACGATGGAAAGCGTGTCAAGGTATGTCTCTTATGTTTATTCTTTCCCATTCTTATATAGTTAATCTATTATCTTTGAAATAAGGAAAAATTATACATATTCATTTCTCCAGATCTCATTCGTAGGTTTGTGTCCAAGGATCTATGGGGGAAGGTGCACTTGCAGGGATGCCGTTGCAACTTGCAGGAAGTCGAAAGATATTAGAGTACATGGATTGGGGTGATTATGGCGCTCTCGGTACCTTTGTCAATATTGGTTCTATAGGTATTGTTCAGATAAAAAGTGCATATGTGATGACTCACACTTCCTATCCAATATCATGTTTCTAGAATTCTTTTGAACCCTGTATTTTTGACGCGAAGTATAGATATATGTGAAATTCAAGTAAATTTTAACAAATATTAGATTTGAACCCGTAAATTTGGAAGTACAATGAGTACTATGCTAACAACTTTAAAGATCGAACTAATCAAGTTTAAATCCTGGATCTGCTTCCGTTCGCTTCATTGTGAGCGATATATTTCAGAATGTTGTCCAAGTATTACTGATTGTAGAAACTTCGTAATTATATAAATGTTTCTGCAATGTGATGACTATTTTTGTTTGTTGTGTAAGTCTACACATGCTAAGATTAATGCTTAACTGTCAGAGGTTAACTTTGCGATTAAACACGATACAATCACACTTGATATTGGTTCTTTCATTATTAATGTTTGGTTAACTCCATATTTACGACCAAATGTTATGTGTTTTTCAGGTGGCAAGGAGGTTGAAAAACAAGATGATTTGTTTATTTTAGTGGCTCCCCAGAATGCTGTGGGAAATTGCATTATAGATGTGATTCACTGTTGACCATCTGCTGTATTTTCCTCATATTACTCTTTATTCAGTTTATTATATTCCTTTTCTGCCGCTGAATAATGCAGGATATGAGAGCTATGACTGATGCTGCTGGTAACCGACCAGTTATTCTTGTCAACCCCAAACTAAAGGTTAGGATCTTAGTTCTCTCTTGTGAATGTGACTTCCTTTGAATTAAATTCAACTCATGGCTTACCATTTTCTCAAATGCAGTAGCAAAAGTTTCTTGAACAGTAAATTACTCTCGTGTCCCTTCCAAGTCAAATTATCTAAGTATTAGCCATGGATTCAAATTACTATTTATAATGTTTTTTGCTCTTTCCTAGCAAACATTAGTCAATAGAGGCACTAGGAAACCCGTTAAATTAGTTTTACTTGCTCTTCCAACGTTCATAGCTTAGACTCCACTTTTCCTTCCACAGATTTAGTTTCAGAATCATACTGAAAATTCGTAATCGTGTTTTGATTCCTCGGTGATGAAATCGTTAAAAATGGCCTGACGCTAATATATCACATGCTAATTTTGCAGGATTTACCTGGTTCAAGTGGTATCATGCAAGTAAGTAGGAACCATTGAGACATTATGGTGAATATTGTAGGATACGTCGTCATACTTTCTGATTATTTTTTCTCTTAATATACAAGACAATGGGTAGAGATAAGAGATTGGAGTATGCTGCATCATTTGAAATATGCTACCACTTCCGACTACTCTACTATGCAGGAACACAATATCCTATTATGGGTGCACTCAGGTTAGATTTTTTTCTATGTCTATTGATTTGTTGTGCCGTTACATGATCAAGAAGCAGATGGTCAATCTAAAATGGCACAAAGTTTTGGTTTAGTGTAAAATGCAGATTGTGTATATGTCTGCATTTTTTGAAGTCTTAGCTCTTGAAATTAAAGATGTATCTTATCTTTTTCACTGACTGTCCGGTGGACAGATTGCCGATATAAGTATATAGCAACTTGTTGTTCAAACATTATTCTTCTCTAATGCGGAATTTTGATTATCGTTTTTCTGCTACATCTACCCACAGTCTGGTATTTTGTACTATTAACGGATAGATTCTTGTTTTAATGGCCTCTGCAAAAAAGAACGGTTGAATATCGATGGTCAAGATTCAGTCTAATTAATTTTCTCATGTCAGGATGTCATATCCATATCCTTATGAGTTATATAAGAGAGTGGATGAATCGCCTGGGAAGGAAAAATACATACCTTTGGCAACATTTGCAAACAGGCCAAGCATTGATGAAATGAACGATGCCTTTGAAGGAAAATCAAGGTATGCCACAAATCATGAACCTGAATTAAACTCATTACAAACTCTTAAACTTTTATAGTCTGTTCATTACCTCTATATCCCTGCATTAACACGATATTTAACGATTACTCTTTGCAGAAATCAAGAGAAAAAAGCAGTGGGATTTTGGTAAGTGATCCTCTAGTGTTATCAAAGTTGTCTTCGTGTGATTTATAGGTCATAGGTTCGAGCTGAGGAAACAACCTCTAATGCTTGCATTAGGGTAGACTGTCTACATCACACCCTGGGGTGCAGCCTTTCCCTGATCCTGTATGAATACAGGATGCTTTGTGCATTGGACTGCTCTTTGAACTTAAGTTGATCATATAAATTGATAGATTTATTTTGACGTTCTTTTAGGGGCTTTTTGAGTGGCATACTGTAAGTGTTGATGGAGAATGCATGAACATCAATCACAAAGGACGCAACACTTACATCTGAACATCCAAAATTGATGGTAAATCAATCATCTTTTGGTTTTTGGATCCTTTGAAATGCAAGTTAAATCAAGTCATGTTTTTAGTCTCCTAGCACATATCATCCTAAAGTGTATATTTCCTATCTTATGATTTGGCAGAAAATGCATTCCTTAAAAGAATTGTGAAGGACCTTTCTATCTGTATATATTTCCTTTTCTTTTAGTTAAAGAGAGAAACCAACTATGTGAGTCTCATGGTTGTACCTATTTTTCTCTGTTGTAAGTTGAAGCGTCTTTAATCTTTTCAAGTTAAGAACATTAAATGTTAGACTCATCAAGTTTGATAATGTAAAGAAATTAAGTTATACCCATTGATAACGTAAAGACTTTTCTACGCTACTCAGTATAATTTAACACGTGGTATTACTTACTTTAATTTCTATATACACTAACATAAATATATTTATAAACATAAATAGGTTATTTAAAAGGTAATTGTAGGTAAAGCTACTCCCCTATTAAAAAATAATTTAAGTTATATACATTGACAATGTAATGAACTTTTTACATTAAGCATAATGTAATTTGTTATAACATGTTACTTACAATTTATTATTAGTCAACACTCGGGTGGATTTAGGTGGTTTTAACTGCATGTGAACCCATAGTCTTTCCGCCAAACTAGTTACTTTATGTATGTATTTAGTAAAATTGATCTAATATTATCTTGATAGTCCAATGCTCCAAAAAGGTTGAGTGATGCACTTGGTTGAATGCTGAATTATTTATCCAAGGGAACGTGGATCGATTCACATTTAGTACTTTTATCTCGTCGCACCCACGTCCTAGAAATCCTAGATCCGCCTCTGTCCACACTATTAAATAATGTTACATGCAATTATTTTTTAAGTAATCTTATAATGTATATATTTTATATTATGGTTGCATAAAACTTAAACTCATCCAAATATAATAAAAAAAATAAAATAAAATAATAGTGTAATTTCAGTGACAATCACAATTAATAAGGATTTGGGGTTTAGGGCACGCATAATTTCCTTAATGGTTTACTCCTACTCCTAAAAGGTTTCCAAAGTTAAACCCATACACATTAGGATTTAGGATGATATATATGCATAGAGTTACTCCGATTAATTCCTATAAGGTTTCTAAATAACTACAACTTATATTATAAATATATATAAACCCTTCTTCTTCCTTCTATAAACTCATTAACAATTTGACCTACATAAAAAAAAATGCCAATTCCCTCGCAGAGTACTTATTTCTTCCTGCTTATAGTGTTCTTCGTTTTGTTTGATTTGATACTTTTATACATTATTATAAAATACTTGCTTTTTTATGGAGTAACACGACGACAACGTTCGAATTATGCAGAAGAATTAGCAGCAGCAATGACAACAGGATTAAGAACACAGCCAAATTCAAGTAGAACAAAATCCCTTGTGTCGAACTCGTGTTCGCGATGGCCACATTATTGAAGTAAGACGACTAAATAACGATCAAGACTGTAGTGATATCGGTTGAAATTTTCACATGATAGGCTTTTCTTTTTATTTTTAGCATGTGACGTTATTCTACCCCAATCTAAGTAGAACTTACCTTTCCTTTTTCTGTATTTGAGAGAAAAGTTATATATCTGATAATGAGAAGTCATAATATGTTTATCATTCTGTGTATCGGGTGTACGTGTATTTGATTTCTTCTCTCTTCCTTTGCATGCATGTAAAATTAATATTGATGGTGCCTAATTGTTGGTTCCCAAGTACACGCAAGTATACATGGTCGTCAAGTAATAAAGTGACTCAAAAGTCGGATGTCAAACCCACAGACACATAGATCAATCGTTAATTAAGCAACCTAAAATCAATTAATTGTCCAAGGTAATCAAGAGTGATGTTTTTCTATTAATCTACTATTGCGGAAATTAAACAAGTAGCAACTAATTTATCTAGAATGTAAATGCGTATGCTGAGGTAAGAAATATAACTGTCTGAACGAAAGAAAACAGTAAGACATAAAGGATAGACGGGGACTTCAAGGTCTGTGAACACCGACAGATCTACCTTGAGTCTCCGGACAGCGGACCAGTATCAAATCTCGATCAACCCGAGCCGGTATCAAAATCTGCACAGAAAGTACAGAGTGCAGCATCAGTACAACCGACCCATGTACTGATAAGTATCGGACCTAACCTCGGCGAAGTAGTGACGAAGTTAAGACAAGACACCCACATATAACCTGAACATTATAATCATGCTAGAGGCAACAACAATAAGTAAAACAATAATGCAAAAATAATGGGAGGGGAACATACAGTGGGGGAATACAACATAAAGAGTGAGAATAATGAAAGGACATAACTAAATCGAAAATCCTTAAACGAATTGAGCAATCAAGACAACAAGGAAAACTGCACGGCATCACCCTTCGTGCTTTTACTCTCAACCTCACCAAATAACAAATAAGACTGCACGTTATCACCCTTCGTGCTTTTACTCTCTTCTTCACAATATAAAGAAATTATGCACGGCATCACCCTTCGTGCTTTACACTCTTCCTCACAATATAATTAAATTATGCACGGCATCACCCTTCGTGCTTTACACTCTTCCTCACAATATAATTAAATTATGCACGGCATCGCCCTTCGTGCTTTTACTGTCTTTCTCACAATTCACAGAATCAATAACAACGGATAGAGAGTAGTTTCACTAGAAATCAATATTTCATAAATGATTACTTTCACAATTTAACATCTCAACCTCGAATCAATATTCATAATTTTATCGACCTTGTGGAACCGGATACAATCCTTCCAATATTTCAACAACAACAATAAGTATAGATAGCCAGATTTAAGACTACAAATTTGCAAGAAATGAAATTTCACTCGCATGCTATAACTCGACCACAACGTATAGATGCTCGTCACCTCAACTATACGTCGTATTCAACAACAAAACACGTAGCAAATACTCACACAACACCTATTCCCTCAAGCTAAAGTTAGACACAACACTTACCTCGCTCCGAAGGCCACTTAATTCTCAATTACAGCTTTCCCTTTGGAATTCTCCTCCAACCCACTCATATCTATTCAAAATGACTCAATAGTATCAAATATTGCTAAAGGAATCAATTACATTGCATAAATCCATATTTCCTAAATTTTTCCCCAAAAAGTCAAAAATCGACCCCGGTCCCGCTTAGTCAAAACCCGAGGTTCGGACCACAATCCATGAAAACTCTAAATTTTTGGTTAAAAATTTAAGAAATGTAATGGGTAATTGAAAGAAAATGATTTAGAATCACTTACCAACACTTTGGGGAAGAAAATGACTCTTGAAAATCGCCTCTACCCGTTTGGTTCTTGAAAATGTTGAAGAAATGGCTCAAACCCGTATTTGGGGTCTGTTTTAAGCCACTGGATAGGCCTTCATCACGTTCGCGAGAGACCTGTCGCGATCGCGATGCGTAGCGGCCCAAGGCCTTCGCGTTCGCGAGTCTTCCTACGTGTTCGCATAAGGCAACTCCCCCTAGCCTTCGCGTTCGCGACCCAGTGGACGCGTTCGCGTAGAAGAACATGACCCCCCTCCCCCTAGGGTCCCCAAGTGCTTCACGTTCGCGATGGTCAGGTCGCGTTCGCGAAGGGTAAATCCCCCATCACTTCACGTTCGTGACCAGGCCTTCGCATTCGCGACCAGGCCTTCGCGTTCGTGAAGAAGAAGTCTCAGCCTCACCAGTTTACTCTTCGTGTTCGGGAGAGGACCTTCGCGAACGCGAATAAGGATATGCCAGACACCAGAATCTGCAGAAACCAGATTCTTTCCCAAGTCCAAAACATCTCGTGGCCTATCCGAAACTTACCCGAGCCCTCGGGGCTCCGAACCAAACATGCACACAAGTCTAAAAATATCATACAAACTTGTTCGCGCGATCAAATCGCCAAAATAATACCTAGAACTACGAATTTAGCACCAAATCAAATGAAATTCTCAAGAACACTTTAAAATCCATATCTTCTCAACTGGACGTCCGAATCACGTCAAATCAACTCCGTTTCTCACCAAATTTTACAGACAAGTCTTAAATATCATAATAAACTTGTACCGGGCTCCAGAACCAGAATACGAACCCGACACTAACAATATCAAACATCGATCAATTCTCAAAAACAAAAAATTTTCATACTTTTATATTTCATCAAAAATCCATAACTCAAGCTAGGGACCTCCAAATTCGATTCCGGGCATACGCCCAGGTCCCATAATTTGATACGGACCTACTGGGACCATCAAAACATGGATCCGAGCCCGTTTACCAAAAATATTGATAAAAGTTAACTAAAATCAACTTTTAAGGCAAAAATTCTTATTTTCATTAGTTTTTAACATAAACGCTTTCCGGAAACTTGCCCGGGCTACGCATGCAAATCGAGAAGGGTAAAAATGAGATTTTAAGGCTTAAGAGCACAGATTCGAGTTCTAAAGCATAAGATGACCTTTTGGGTCATGACAATCTCCACCTCTTAAACAACCGTTCATCCTTGAACGGACACAGAAAAGTACTTGGGCTGGTGAAAATGTGGGGATATCTACTCTACATATTGGACTCGGACTCCCAAGTAGCTGCCTCAATAGGCTGACCTCTCCACCGCACTCGAATTGAAGGGTAACTCTTTGACCTCAACTGACGAACCTGCCGGTCTAGAATGGCCACCGACTCCTCCTCGTAAGTCAAATCCTTGTCCAACTGGACAGAGCTGAAATCTAACACGTGGGACGGGTCACCATGATATTTCCAGAGCATGGACACATGGAATACCGGATGAACTGAGGATAACCTTGAAGGCAATGCAAGTGTATAAGCTACTCCCCCCACTCTCTCGAGGATCTCAAAAGGCCCGATATACCTCGGGCTCAACTTGCCCTTCTTCCCAAATCTCATAACACCCTTCATGGGCGATACCCGAAGCAATATTCTTTCTCCAACCATTAATGCAATATCACGAACTTTACGGTCAGCATAACTCTTTTGCCTAGACTGAGCTGTACGAAGTCGATCCTGTATAATCTTGACCTTGTCCAAGGCCTCCTGAACTAAATCTGTACCCAATAACCGAGCCTCACCCGGCTCGAACCACCCAACCGGCGACCTACACCATCCACCATATAATGCCTCATAGGGAGCCATCTGAATGCTCGAATGGTAGCTGTTATTGTAGGCAAACTCCGCTAACGGCAAAAACTGATCCTAAGAACCTCAAAAGTCAATAACACAGGCGCGAAGCATATCCTCCAAGATCTGAATAGTACGCTCGGACTGCCCGTCCGTATGAGGATGAAATGATGCTCAACCCGCGTAGCCAACTCACGCTGAACTGCCCTTCAAAAGTGCAAGGTAAACTGCGTACCTCGATCAGAAATGATAGACACGGGCACACCGTGAAGACGGACGATCTCCCGAATATAAATCTCTGCCAACCGCTCCAAGGAATAGGTAACTACCATAGGAATAAAATGCGCTGACTTAGTCAGCCTATCCACAATGACCCAAACTGCATCGAACTTCCTCTGAGTCTGTGGGAGTCCAACAACAAAGTCCATAGTGATACGCTCCCACTTCTACTCAGGAATATCTAACCTCTGGAGTAAACCACGAGGTCTCTGATGCTCACACTTTACTTGCTGGCAATTTAGGCACCGAGATACATAGGCAACTATGTCCTTCTTTATTCGTCTCCACCAATAATGCTGTCTCAAGTCCTGATACATCTTGGCGACACCCGGATGAATAGATTACCGGTAACTGTGGGACTCCTCAAGGATCAACTCACGAAGTCCATCCACATTAGGTACACAAATATGACCCTGCATCCTCAAAACTCTGTCATCCCCAATAGTAACCTGCTTGGCACCACCGTGTCGTACTGTGTCTCTAAGGACAAGTAAATGAGGATCGTCATCCTGCCGATCTTTGATGCGCTCAAATAAAGAAGACCGAGCAATCGTACAAGCTAGAACACGGCCAGGCTCAGAAACATCTAACCTCACGAACTGGTTGGCCAAGGCCTTAACATCCAATGCAAGCGATCTCTCACCAACTGGAATATATGCGAGACTACCCATACTGACTGACTTTCTACTCAAAGCATCGGCCACCATATTGGCCTTCCCAAGATGATACAATATAGTGATATCATAGTCTTTCAATAGCTCCAGCCACCTCTTGTGCCTCAAATTGAGTTCCTTCTGCTTGAACAAATACTGCAAGCATCGATGATCAGTGAATACCTCACATGGTACGCCGTAAAGATAGTGCCTCCAAATCTTCAGCGCGTGAACAATGGCTGCCAGCTCTAGATCATGAATATGGTAATTCTTCTCGTGAACCTTCAGCTGCCGTGAAGCATATGCAATAACCTTTCTAACCTGCATCAATACCGCACCCAGACCAATACGAGATGCATCACAAAATACTGTATAAGATCCTGAACCTGTGGGTAACACCAATACCGGCGCCATAGTCAAAGCAGTCTTGAGCTTCAAAAAGCTCGCTTCACACTCGTCTGACTACCTGAACGGGGTACCTTTCTGGGTCAATCTTGTCAACGGGGCTGCTATGGATGAAAACTCCTCTACAAATCGACGGTAATAGCCCGCCAAACCCAGGAAACTACGGATCTCTGTAGCTGATGTGGGTCTAGGATAGTCCTGAACTGCCTCAATCTTCTTAGGATCCACCTGAATACCCTCTGCTGATACAACGTGACATAAGAAAGTAACTGAACTCAACCAAAACTCGCATTTTGAGAACTTAGCATATAACTGGCTGTCTTTCAGAGTCTGAAGAACGTTCCGAAGGTGCTGGTCATGCTCCTCTCCACTGTGGGAGTAGATCAAGATATCATCAATAAACACAACTACAAAGGAATCCAGGTAGGGTTTGAACACCCAGTTCATCAATTCCATGAATGTTGCTGGGGCATTTGTCAGCCCAAATGACATCACTAGAAACTCATAATGCCCATACTGAGTCCGAAAAGCTGTCTTAGGAACATCATATGCCCTAATCCTTAACTGATGATAGCCATATCTCAAATCAATCTTTGAAAACACCTTTTCACCCTGAAGCTGATCAAATAAATCATCAATCCTCGCCAATGGATATTTGTTCTTGATGGTGGCTTTGTTCAACTGCCGATAATCTATACACATCCTCATCGATCCATCTTTTTTCTTCACAAACAACACAGGTGCACCCAAGGGCGAGACACTAGGTCTAATGAAGCCCTTATCAAGCAAATCTTGCAACTACTTTTTCAATTCTTTCAACTCTGGCGGGGCCATGCGATATGGCGGAATGGAAATAGGTTGAGTGCCCGGAGCCAAATCAATGTAGAAATTAATATCCCTGTCGGGTGGCATCCCCGGCAGGTCAGTAGGAAACACCTCCGGAAACTCACGAACAACCGACACCAAGTCTATGGAAGGAACCTCCGCACTAGTATTGCGGACATAAGCCAAATAAGCTAGACACCCCTTCTCGACCATATGCCGAGCCTTCACATAAGAGATAACCGTACTAGCAGAATGGCCAAGATTTTCTCTCCACTCTAATCGAGGTAACCCCTGCAAGGCTAAGGTCACTGTCTTGGCGTGACAATCTAATATAGTATGATAAGGTGACAGCCAATCCATACCTAGTATGACATCAAAATCAACTATGTCGAGAAGTAGAAGATCTACACGAGTCTCAAGACTCCCAATGGTGACCATACACGAACGATAAATACGATCTACAATAATAGTATCTCCCACTGGTGTGGACACATACACAGGAGCACTCAAAGAATCATGGGGCATAACCAAATAGGAAGCAAAATAGTATGACACATAGGAGAATGTAGATCACGGATCAAATAGAACTAAAGCATCTCTACTGCAAACTGAAATCGTATTTGTGATAACAACATCATATGACTCAGCCTCAGGCCTGGCTGGAAAATCATAACACAGGGGCTGGGCCCCACCACCCTGAACTACATCCCAGGGATGACCTCTAGTTGGCTGGTCTCCACCTCTAATGACCTGACCTCCACCTCTAACAGTCTTGCCTCTACCTATGGATGCTTGACCCCTGCCTCTGGCTGGCTGAGCAGGTGGTGCAGCAACTGGTGCCAGAACCATGGCACGAGAACTCTGATGCTATGAGTTGCCCGTTGCCCGAGGGCAAAATCTAGCAATGTGCCTCGAATCACCACAAGTATAACATAACTTCGGCTGTTGTGACTGCTGACCCTGAAACTGAACCTGTTGAACTGAATAACCACCCTGATGACTCTGGAGTAGAGGTGCACTAATAGGAGTTGGTGGTGCACTGTAGGCTAGCTGGTCAGAATAATGCATCTGAGGGCCACGGCCACCCGAGGCACTGTGAGATGCCTGAAGCGCTGAATGAAACAGCCTGGGAGGATGGCCTCTACCAAAAGTACTCCTGCGATGAACTTACCGGAATGACGAAGTCTCTTGTCAGACCCCTGACCTCCCTAAGTAAGAACCATTTCGACTCGTCTGGCGACATTAGCAGCCGCCTGAAAAGAAATCTCACTCCCAGTCTCCTTAGCCATCTGCAATCTGATAGGCTGAGCAAGTCCATCAATAAACCTCCTCACCCTCTCTCTCTCTCTCTCTCTCTCGGTGGGAAGCAGAAGAATAGCATGACGGGCCAAATCCACAAAACGTGTCTCATACTGAGTAACAGTTATACTGCCCTGCTGGAGACACTCAAACTGACGGCGACCCTCCTCTCTCAATGTGATAGGCAGAAACTTCTCTATGAAGAGCTGAGAGAACTGGTCCCAAGTAAGAGCAAGCGACCCAACTGGTCTGGTCAGCAAGTAATATCTCCACCACTTGGCAGAACCAGTCATCTGAACTGTAGCAAAATTGACCCCATTGGTCTCCACTATACTCATGTTCCGTAAAACCTTGTGACAGCTGTCAAGATACTCCTGGGGATCCTCTAAAGGAGAACCGCTGAAGTGAACAGGAAAGAGCTTGATAAAACTATCTAATCTCCATAAGGCCTCAGAAGACATAGTTGGCCTATCTCCGACCTGTGTCGCAATAACTGGTTGAACTAATCCGATTGGCTGAGCTGCTGGAGCCTGATACTGGGGAGCTATCTGCTCCGGAGCGAGAGTGGTGGGATTCTGAGCTCCTTCTCCAGCCTGAGATACTGCTGGTGCCATGGGAAATGTGCCAGTCTGGGCCACACTCTCCATAAGGCCCACCAAATAGACCAAAGCGTCCTGAAATACTGGGGTAGCAATGAACCCCTCCGGAACCTGAGCTGGTCCGGTAGGAACAGTCTGGGCTGGAACCTCCTCATCAAGCTCTATCTAAGTCTCCACTACTGGGGTTGCTGCTCGGGCCCTAGGTTGAGCTCTGCCCCTGCCTCGGCCTCTGGCACTGCCTCGGCCTCGACCTCTACCCCACGCAGGAGCTGTCACTGGAGGCTCTAGCTGCTGCTCAGCTGAGGAAGCGGTACGTGCTCTCGCCATCTGCGAGAGAATAAAAGTAGAAGAGTTCAATCAGTATTGAGAAAGCAAAATCGTACGACAGAGAAGAAAAGAAGTGAAACTTGTTCCTAAACTTCATAGTCTCTGGAAGATAAGCACAAACGTCTCTGTACCGATCCTCCAGACTCTATTAAGCTTGCTCGTGAATCGTGAGACCTAGGCAACCTAGTGCTCTGATACCAACTGTCACGACCCAAAATTTTCCACCAACGGGACCGTGATGACGCCTAACATTTCACTTGCTAGGCAAGCCAACGTTAGAGAATCATTTACCAATTTCTTATTTCCATTCAGTAATTAATATTAATTAACTACAACGAAATATAACCAATGCAGAATATCATAAATCTGTATTAACTACCACCACCCGGATCTAGAGTCGCAATTCACGAGCATTCTAGAATTTACAATAAGTAATAGTCTGAAAGAAATACAACTGTCTGAACGAAAGAAAACAGTAAGACATAAAGGATAGACGGGGACTTCAAGGTCTGTGAACATTGACAGATCTACCTTGAGTCTCCGGACAGCGGACCAGTAGCAAATCTCGATCAACCCGAGCCGATATCAAAATCTGCACAAAAAGTGCAGAGTGCAGCATCAGTACAATCGACCCCATGTACTGGTAAGTGTCGGACCTAACCTCGACGAAGTAGTGACGAGGCTAAGACAAAACACCCACATATAACCTGAACAGTATAATCATGCTAGAGGCAACAACAATAAGTAAAACAATAATGCAAAAATAATGGGAGGGGAACATACAGTGGGGGAATACAACAAAAAGAGTGAGAATAATGAAAGGACATAATTAAATCGGAAATCCTTAAACGAATTGAGCAATCAAGACAACAAGGAAAACTGCACGGCATCACCCTTCGTGCTTTTACTCTCAACCTCACCAAATAACAAATAAGACTGCACGGTAACACCCTTCGTGCTTTTACTCTATTCCTCACAATATAAAAAAATTATGCACGGCATCACCCTTCGTGCTTTACACTCTTCCTCACAATATAATTAAATTATGCACGACATCACCCTTCGTGCTTTTACTCTCTTCCTCACAATTCACAGAATCAATAACAACAGATAGAGAGTTGTTTCACTAGAAATCAATATTTCATAAATGATTACTTTCATAGTTTAACATCTCAACCTCGAATCAATATTCATAATTTTATCGACCTTGTGGAACCGGATACAATCCTTCCAACATTTCAACAACAACAATAAGCAAGGATAACCAGATTTAAGACTACAAATTTGCAAGAAATGAAATTTCACTCGCATGCTATGACTCGACCACAACGTATAGATGCTCGTCACCTCAAATATACGTCGTATTCAACAACAAAACACGTAGCAAATACTCACACAATACCTATTCCCTCAAGCCAAAGTTAGACACAACACTTACCTCGCTCCGAAGGCCACTTAATTCTCAATCACAACTTTTCCTTTGGAATTCTCCTCCAACCCACTCGTATCTATTCAAAATGAATCAATAGTATCAAAATATTTCTAAAGGAATCAATTACATTGCATAAATCTAGATTTCCTAAATTTTCCCCCCAAAAGTCGAAAATCGACCCCGGGCCCGCTTAATCAAAACCCGAGGTTCGGACCAAAATCTATTCACCCATTCACCCCCAGCCCGAATATATAATTATTTGTGGAATCCGACCTCAAATCGAGGTGTAAATTCCTAAATTCCCGAAATCCCTAGTTTCTACCCTAACCCCTAATTCTACCATGAAAACTCTAAATTTTTGGTTAAACATTCAAGAAATGTAATGGGTAATTGAAAGAAAATGGTTTAGAATCACTTACCAACACTTTGGGGAAGAAAATGACTCTTGGAAATCGCCTCTACCCGTTTGGTTCTTGAAAATGTTGAAGAAATGGCTCAAACCCGTGTTTGGGGTCTGTTTTAAGCCACTAGACAGGCCTTCATCGCGTTCGCGAGAGGCCTGTCGTGATCGCGATGCACAGCGGCCTAAGGCCTTCGTGTTTGCGAGTCTTCCTACGCGTTCGCGTAAGGAAACTCCCCCTAGCCTTCGCGTTCGCGACCTAGTAGACGTGTTCGCGTAGAAGAACATGACCAACCCTCCCCCAGGTCCCCAAGTGCTTCGCGTTTGCGAAGGATAAATCCTCCATCACTTCGCGTTCGCGACCAGGCCTTCACGTTCGCGAAGAAGAAGTCTCAGCCTCACCCGTTTACTCTTCGCGTTCACGAGAGGACCTTCGCGAACGCGAAGAAGGATATGCCAGACACCAGAATCTGCAGAAACCAAATTTTTTCCCAAGTCCAAAACATCTCGTGGCCTATCCGAAACTCACCCGAGCCCTCAGATCCGGGCCCATTTACCAATAATGTTGACCAAAGTCAACTAAAATTAACTTTTAAGGTAAAAATTCTTATTTTCATTAGTTTTCAACATAAAAGCTTTCCGAAAACCTGCCCGGACTATGCACGCAAATCGAGGAGGGTAAAAATGAGATTTTTAAGGCTTAAGAGCGCAAATTTGAGTTCTAAAGCATAAGATGACCTTTTGAGTCATCACATTCGCTTTGCAAATACACGGGGCAAGTTCTAGACATCAAATACAATGCACAGAATAACACACAAACCTCACACACATATGTCACATAACTCACTCAGGATTGGACTCATCAAGACACTCTAGTCAAAGCAGTTAAGATCATACAATGAAAGGTACTTATACAAGAGTCAAAAACTGAGCCTAAGCGTCACAACCAAAGTACTCACTATTCTTAAGGCATAACAAAGTCAAGAGATATTGCTTCAATTCAATTCATAGTAAAATGGCTCCTACTCCTAATAAAATAAAACTAACTACACCCGGTTCAAACAAAACCCTTGGAAAAGAACCACGACACAAAGAAAAACCAAGGGGGAATTACTACACTACCTACAAAGAAAATCGTTTTGTCCTTTTTCTTTAGACTTAAATCCCTCAAGAAAACTGTCTAAAAGATCCATCGTCGGGAAAAGTCCAATTTTTCTACCCTATTTTTTAGGAGCTACTAAAATACTACACAACTATTAAAAAAGAAAAATATGAAGCTAAAAAAAAAAAGAAATTAACATACTAATATAATACTACTAATTGTCTAAAGAAATTTTCTCACTCCACACTTAAAAGAGTGTAGTGTCCCCAATGCACAAATAAAGTAAAACAATAATGAGGGTGGACAAGAAACTTCCTGAAAGGCCAAAGGTCGAAGCAATAACGGCTCACGGGTACTCAGACTTCCCCTAGATATGGTCCTTTGTGTAGGCACCCCACACTTAGTTCTCACAATCTAGCTCGCTTTTGCACTCTTCCAATGGCTTTGCTTCATATGCTTATAATCCTACAAAATAAAAAACAGACACTACAAAAATAATATAGTAAAAATAAAAATAAAGGAAAGTAGTAAAGTTGGGTTGCCTCCCAACAAGCGCCCGATTTTACGCCGCGACACGACACATAATATTGTCTAATCATTGTCAAGTAACACCTTCAACTTCTGACGATCAAAGTCACCCCCATAATAGTGCTTTACTCTTTGTCCATTCACTAAGAACATTCTCTCGCCACCTAAGACGTGCAACTCAATTGTACCATGTGGGGTGACTCTCACTACCTCATACAAGCCCGACCATCTCAATTTGAGCTTCCCCGGAAAGAGTCTCAATCTCGAATTGAACAAGAGAACCAATTGCCTTGGTTCGAACTCGCGATGATGGATATTCTTATCATGCCAACGCTTGATCTTTTCTTTATATAACTTATCATTCTCATATGCGTGCAAGCAAAACTCATCAAGCTTGTTCAATTGCATCAACCGTTTTCTACCCACTAATTATGGATCAAAGTTCAGTTTCTTTATCACCCAATAGGCCTTGTGCTCAAGTTCCACCAGTAAATGGCATGCCTTCCCATAAACCAACTTGTAAGGGGAGGTTCCGGTTCCGATTGGAGTTTTGTAGGCAGTCCGGTATGCCCATAGAGTATCATCAAGCTTTGCAGCCCAATCTTTCCTACTTCCACTAACTGTCTTCTCCAGAATCATCGGCTTTATCTCTCTATTTGACACTTCAACTTGTCCACTAGTCTGAGATGGTAAGCGGTCGCAACCTTTTGTTTGATCCCGTATTTTGCTAAGACATTTTCCAATAACTTGTTATAGAAATGGGTTCCCCCATCACTAATCATCACTCTAGGAGTGTTTAACTTGTAAAAATATATTTTTTTCACAAAGTTGACCACAACCTTGGCATCATTGGTAGGAAGAGCAATGGCCTCCACCCACTTCGACACATAGTCAACGACCACCAAAATGTACTTACACTTACTGGACGAGGGAAATAGACCCATAAAATCAATTTCCCACACATCAAAAATTTCAACCTCCATAATACCATGCAATGGCATCTCATGCCTTTTTGTGATTGTTCTTGTTCTACGGCACCTATCACACCTCCTCACGAACTCATGGGTATCTTTAAACACCCTAGGTAAATAAAAACCTGATTACAACACCTTAGCTGCCTTTTTGTCACCCGCATGATGACCACCATAAGGCGACACATGACCGTCATGTAAGATAACATTTATTTTAGATTTGGGCACACATTTTCTCATTAACTGATTGGTACAAGATTTGAACAGAAACGGCTCATCCCACACATATGATCTCACATTTTGCAAGAACTTATTTTTTTTGCATAAGGTTCAAGATCTGGCGGCATTTCTCCACTTGCCAGATAGTTTACAAAATATGCATACCATGGCACCTCCCTAGCAGTAACGGCCAATAATTGCTCATACGGGAAAAATTCCTTGATGACATCTCCCTCAGCTACATGATTCTGAGTTTCTAATTTGGACAAGTGATTAGCCACTTGATTCTCTGTTCCTTTACGGTATTGGATCTCTAACTCAAATTCCTGCAAGAGTAAAACGCAACAGAGTAGCCTTGGTTTAACATCTTTCTTTTCGAACAAATACTTGATGGCTGCATGGTTTGTGTAGACGATGACTTTGGTGCCAACCAAATAGGCCCGAAATTTATCGAACGCCCACACTACAAAAAGAAACTCCTTTTCTGTCACAATATAATTTATTTAAGCAGGGGTAAGAGTCTTTCTTACGTAGTAAATGGAGTGAAAATCTTTGCTCCTCCTCTGGCACAACACGGCCACATTAGCTCAAATGTCTCTTTCCAGTCAGGAGCCGCTATGATTGCTACACTCACTAACTTCTTTTTCAGCTCCTCGAATGATTTCATACAAGCATAGTCAAACTTGAACGGCACATCATTCTCTAACAACCTGCACAAAGGAGAGGAAATTTTTGAGAAATCCTTTATAAATCAGATATAAAAACCTGCATGTCCCAGAAAACTCCTAACCCCTTTCACTGAAATATGTGGTGGAAACTTTTCAATTGCTTCCACCTTCGCTTTGTCAACTTCCAGTCCATCTTTGGACATCTTGTGTCCCAGCACTATACCTTCACGTACCATAAAATGGCACTTTTTCCAATTCAATACCAGATTAGTCTCCTCAGATATAGCAATCACTTTTTCAAGATTGGTCAAACATTCATCAAAAGAAGAACCAAACACAGAAAAATTATTCATAAAGATCCACACACCGTTCCACCATATCAGTGAAAATAGCCATCATATACCTTTGAAAATTTGCAGGTGCATTACACAACCCGAATGACATTCTCTTAAATAAATGTCATAAGGGCATGTAAAAGTGGTCTTTTCTTGATCTTCCGGGGAAATAGCAATTTGATTATACCCCAAATAGCCGTCAAGGAAACAATAGTATTCCTGTCCGGCTAACCTGCCAAGCATTTGATCAATGAAGGAGAAGGGGAAATGATCTTTTCGTGTAGCATTATTCAACTTCCTATAATCTATGCATATTCTCCAAACAGTCATAGTCCTAGTTGGTATTAATTTATTTTGTTTATTCACTACAACAGTCATACCCCTCTTTTAGGTACACATTGAACATGGCTTACCCACTTAATATTGGAGATGGGAAGTACTATACCTATGTCGAGCCACTTAATCACTTCTTTTCTTATCACTTCTTTTATGATTGAATTTAGGCGGCATTGATGTTCCACGCTAGGCTTGTGTCCCTCCTCCATGAGTATTTTGTGTATGCATAATGCAGGGCTTAACACCCTTTATGTTAGACATTGTTCAACCAATGGCATGCTTGTGCTCTTTCAACACCCTTAAGAGCTTTTCTTCCTGCAATTTAGATAAATGAGAAGAAATAATTACATGTAAAGTGATATAACTACCCAAATATGCATAATGAAGATGATATGGCAAGGGTTTAAGTTCCAGTTTTGGAGCCTCCTCTACTGAGGGTCTAGGGGGTAGGCCGATTGGCAGAGGCTCAAACTAGGATCTTTCTCTTATATATTCACAAGATGCATCCAGAATTTGTAACATCTCCTCAACCTCTTCTTCCAGTTCCAAGTGATTGAACAACATCAATGCCTTTTCTAGTGCATCTTCTTTAAATGCACTTGGCTCTACGACTAGTTCATTTATCTCCACCACAGAAATCACGGCCATGTCCTCGTAATGACGAGGCAATTGAGTGGCTCGATATACATTGAAGACCGCTTCTTTATTTTCCACCCTCAGGATTATCTTACCTTCTCGGATTTTGATAATGGCATCTCTAGTGGCCAAAAGAGGTCGTCCCAAGATGATAGGAACTAACTCATCAGCCTCGTAGTCCAGGATGATAAAATCTATAGGGAAAATAAACTTCCCAATCTGCAGCAAGACGTCCTCAATTTCCCCCTCATGATAAACATAAGATCTGTTAGCTAAATGTAGCAGCACCGTGGTGGGTCTCAGAGCTCCTAAGCCCAATTATTTGAACACTGACAACGACATCAAATTGACACTTGCACCCAAATCACACAAGGCTCTACCCACATCAATTTCACTAATCCTCACGGGGATGGTAAAACTACCAGGATCCTTAAGCTTTTGTGGAAGCTTATGTTGAATCTTGGAAGTGCACTCCTCAACAAGTGCGACAGTCTCAAATTCAGTTAACCTCCTCTTATTTGCCACTATATCCTTAATATATTTTGTATATTTTGGGACCTCACGGAGCATGTCCACTAAAGGGATGTTCAAGCGTATCTGCTTTAGTATATCTAAAAATTTGTGAAGCATATGGTTATCATTCTTCTTTCTCAGTCTTTGAGGAAAAGGAGGTGGAACCCTCTTTGATATTTGCTCAGACTCTATTTTGTTTCTCTCATCTACCTCTACAGGTTTTGGCACTCTTTCTTTATCGAGCCCAGACTGCTCATTTTTCTTTTTAGGCACTTCTACTAACTCTCTACCATTTCTCAACGTCACTGCATTGACTTGAGGATTTTTCTCTGTATCACTTGGGAGAGCTCTAACAGGTCTAATATTCTGATTGTTAGCCATTTTCCCAAACTGCCTCTCTAGATTTCTGAACTCTGTGCACAATTGCTGATTCTCAGCCATAACTTTCTGATTGTCTAGCAAGAGCTTTTTTATCATGTCATTCAAACTCTCTTTTGATTGTTGCGGGGGTTTAGGTGGCTGATTGTAATTAGCTTGAGGCCTGATATTCTGATTTCCACCCCAAGAGAAGTTAGGATGATTCCTCCAGTTCAGATTGTATGTGTTACCATATTGAGCGTTTTGATTCATTGGCCCTCTAGCTTGTTGCCCCACATAGTAGATGGATTCAGGATTCACGAGGCATATGTCACTTGTATGACCTTCACCACATAACTCGTAGCAAGTAGACATCTGTTGCACATGCTACATCTGTTGTTCTTGGTGCATTGTCATTTTGTTCATCTGATTTGCTAATCTTGCTATATCTTCCCTCATTGCTGAGAAATCATCAAGCTCGATCACACCTGCTGCCTTTTGTTTAAGTGCTCTTCGTGGTTCCCCATCTCCTTGCCAATTATTATCATTAGCAGTGAAATTGTTTAGCAGGATCTGGATCTCACTATACGGTCTTGCCATGCAACTACCCCCACATGTTGAGTCAAGATTCATTTTTGATGCCTCATCCAACCCATCAACGAAAGTATGACCCAACACCTCATCGGTCTAACAATAATGTAGGCAGTCTCTGAGTAGCTTTTTGTATCTTTCCCAAGCTTGACGAAGAGTCTCGCCATCTCGTTATTGAAACCCAAGAGTCTGGCTCCTCAACGACTTTGTCTTCTTAGTGAAAAAAAACTTGATTAAGAATTTCCTTTCTAGATCATCCCAATTATGGATTGAGTTCGCGTGCTCCTTTTGAAACCATTCCTTAGCTTCCCCCAGCAGTGAAGAGGGAAACAGTGTCAGCTTGACATAGTCCTTGGAAACGTTCTGATAATTGTAAGTGTCCGTAAATTCCAGGAAGTTCTGAATATGCCTTTGCGAGTCTTCATGAGATAGACCCACATATTGCCCTCTGGACTGAATCAGTTGTACTATGTACTGTTTGAGTTCAAAGTGACCCGTGATCTCAGGCTTCACAATTGCCTGAGTCATATTAGAAAGATTGGGCCATGCAGCTTCTATTACCAGACGCTCTTCATTACCTTCCATCTTTATTGGTTGTGGTTGAACTACGATAAGTCTTTTTCAATTCTAGTTCTAGCTTCGACTTCCCCCCGCACTCTGTGAAGTGTTTGTTCGATTTCAGGATCAAGAGGAAGGAGATTGTTTACGCTTCTACTCCTCCGCATTCAAGAGAACATCATGTGTTATCACAAATAAAGCAAACTAAAAATTACAACTTGAGCAAATAACGAATAAAAGCTTAACTTAAATAAACAATCAATAACTAAGTCCCCGGTAACGACGCCAAAAACTTATTGGTTCCCCAAGTACACGCAAGTATACGTGGCCTTCAAGTAATAAAGTGATTCAAAAGTCGGATGTCGAACCCACAGAGACTTAGATCAATCGTTAATTAAGCAACCTAAAATCAATTAATTGTCCAACGTAATCGAGAGTGATGGTTTTCTATTAATCTACTATTGGAGAAATTAAACAAGTAACAACTAATTTATCTAGAATGCAAACGTGTATGCTGGAGTTTTAATTCAGAAGAGAGGAAGATTCCAGGGTTGTGATTGGTTTATCCATCCTATCAAGTTCACTAATCACACTCGTTAAACCAAATTATCTATGATTGTTAATTAACTGGATCGTTTATATGAATAGCATGTTCCCACAATACTACTCGCCTTTCCACAATATATCAATCATATATTCCTATGATATTAAGTCTATCATGAACGAATATAATACGGTATTCAATTGAGCAAGATTATTAGGTATATTCCTATCCTAACCGCGAAATTTTTCCCCGAGCCACGGGTTGAGAAACAAGCTCTCTTTAATTCTACTCTAATCTAAACAAGGCTTTCCCAAGCATATCATAGATAGTAGGGTTAGTTGGTAGCTACAACAATTCACAAGTTAAAACTAGAATTAAAGAAACAACCACAGGATGATACTCCGAATTAACAAAGATGTAATTAATAAACGTTAATAATCATGTCAACCACAACCCTAGAAACTAGAATGCTTATACACTCATGTTTGTAGCAATAATTTTCCAAGTATTTTGCATAAATAAATTACAATAAAAAGAGAAGGAATGAAGAACTCGATGATTTTCTCCTCCAAGAATGTTCCTAACGTATTCTCCCCTTCAAGAGTCACGCCCCTCTTTCACAAGTCACGTCCCTCTCTCACAAAAGTGAGTGTAAAGACTGTTTATATGGGATAGGGTTAGCATGGGGTGAAATAATACAAGCCCACTTCGAAACAACCTTTTTAGGTTAGCTCATTCACTTTCTCGTGCGCATGCGAGAGTGAACGAGCAAAGTTCTTCTCTTTTTCTTTTTCTCTCAGGTCTCTCGTGCACTTCCATGCCCTTTTGCTATACCCCGCTGTTTTGTTTTCAAGCTTTTCCTCAATAGCTTGTTCACTCTCTCGTGTGCATGCGAGAGTGAACTAGCAAAGTCCTTCTTTTATATTTTGGTCACGAATCAACTTCTTTTGCTCACATTTAGTCCAACTTGCTCCTACACATAAGAATGCACGTAATGAACACAATTCACTACAAAAACTTATGTAACCTACCGTAACCACACAAGTTATGAGATGAAAGTACATCGAAAAATATGCATTTTGGCAGTTTATCACTAATTATTACTAGGAGTTTTACATTATAAGCGACAACAATATAAATATATTTTACACCTATCACTAGTGTTCGTTTAACTTAGGTTAATTAATATCTTATCTGGTTACCCTTTTATACTAGCTAATTATCATAAAACCGATTTATATGTAATTAATTACCTTATAAGTGATTTACTAAAGATGGTAGCTAGGGGAGTACAAAGGAAATCGATATACCGCACCAAACCAATAATCCGAGTCAAACTGAGAAAAAAATCCGACTATGGTTCGGTTTGATTTGTGGCATTGCATTCAACTATGCATACGTACTTAAAAGAACACGGGGAGAGAGACACATCCTCCCAAAAAAAACATTTGATTTCTCACCCGGTGCGTGGTGCCTGTATCGGGGCTCGACTATATCTGGATTCATACCGAAAAATCTAATATTGGGGGGGAGGGGGGAGGGTAAAGCGCTCCCTAACAAAGGCGACTTCATACCCAGAGCTCTAACCCGAGACCGCTGGTTAAGTACGAAGCAATACTTATCACTCCACCACAACCTTATTTGTACATCCTCCCAAATTTATACCGCCCTTATGCTTCAAATTAAAAAAACAACCAAATGAAGCATAAGATAATATTTCCTTTGTCCCAAAAAGAATAGATACAATTTAGATTTCAAAAGTCAAATTTCTTAATATTAACCATGAATTCGGACATAAAATCTTTTATTTTATTTTTTTTGAAATAAAATTTACATATTTAGAAACTATATAAAAAAATATTATAAGTCACACTAATTAACATTCAAATATTTAAAAAGCATATAAAACTAAAAATTAGGGTAAAAAGAGCAGCTCATTTGACTCTCGCAATTCAAAATGTATTATTTTTTGGGGAGGAGGGGGGGAGGGGACGGAAGGACTATCAAATCTCGTACTATAATTGTTTTTTATAATCTCAGTTAGGCATTACTATATTAATAGAGAACAAAACGCAATGTTAATTTCTATATGATAAGTGACGGTTCATCATTTCTTACTATCTCTATTCAAAGGTAACAATATATTATGAAGTAGTAGCAACAAGGCACTTTACTAAAAACATTAATAAATAAATATTTACAGAAAAAAAAACAAAAATGATAATGCTATAGTAAATTTTCTTTATGTATATAACTACTAGTTTAATAGTTTTGATTAGCAGCTAGCCTTTGTAGTTCACCAATATTGGATTTCATCCAACATTGAGATACATTCTTGATAAATAGCTGCAAAAATGCCCTTTAACTTAGACTACATAGATTTAACATGTCCCTTGAGAGTCTAATATTCCCCTATCTTGCAACATGGTTATTGAGATAATCAAGTTATTTTCATGGCTCATGTGTATATTTTGCAACTTCAGCGCGACGTTTAGCCTGTTCAGCAATCTCATTCAATTCTCTGTAGTTCTTGTCATGGAATAGGCCATTGCTTTCAGCAGTCTGGAGACCGTGTAGTGTTCGTTGCGCCACAGCCCATTGTGCTTCCCTCTCACCTTTTCCATAATCCTTCTTGGTTGTGAAAGCAGTCTAATAGTTTCAAGAAACAAAAATAAGTGGAGTATTATTAATTCAAGAACGGAATTTCAAAAAAGTACTAAGGTTCTAGCCCCGAAAACAGCCTCGAGGGGAGCCATGTGACCATGAGGTCAAGGGTTCGAGCCGTGAAAACAGTTCTCTTGCAGAAATGCAGGGTAAGGTTGAGTACAATAGACCCATCGTTATCCAGCCTTTTCCCGGATTCTGAGCATAGCGGGAGCTTAGTGTACCGGGCTACCTTTTACTAAGGTTTTATAAAATGTGATGGCAATAATCTATGTTTGTTTACCTTATTTTGGATCATTGAATTCCAGGCCTCACCACTCAACGTGTAACGACTGATGAATTTGAGAATATCAAGAGGGATATAGGTGATAATTGTGTAGATCCAGATGATTCCTGCCCATCCCCAACCAATTCCATGGATCCTAGCAAACTTCCAGTTGGCGTAGACAGCGATTAATGTAGCCACCTGAGTTCATCATTCCAGCAGAAAAAACAAGATCTTGATTAGTAAGAATATATACAGAGTTGTGAAAATGAAAATGTTCATTCAGGTTAGTTTTTTTCAAGACTTACAAATTGGGCTAAGAGGAAAGCAGTGACAAGCAAGAAACCCGGGCGTTCCAAAAATGACCAGCTTCTTGATCTTGTCACAAAGATAAGAGCTTGGCTGATGATGCTCACTTGAAGGTATACAGCAGCTGTAAGCTCGTAGGGATTATCCCTGATTGATTTAACGTTGAATTTCTCCTGCAGATATGAGCGATAACTTTGTTTATCAAGTTCCAATAGAACGTTTTATTTGTGTTTGGAGCCGTGGAAGCAGTCACTAATGCTTGCATTAAGGTAGGTTGTCCGCATCACACCCCTTGGGGTGCGGCCCTTCACTGGACCTGTGCGACGCCTTATGCACCAGGCTGCCCTTTTAGAGAGGAAAATTGAAAGGGAAAGAACTTACTGTAAAGAAGTCAGTGTCAGCTGCAAGATAGAAGAACACCACAGTCATAATAGCTTGATAGGTTCCGAGGACGATTCCAGTGGCAAAGATTTCGTTGAGCTTCCACGAGTCGGGCAGAGGGGATGGCTTCACCCTGTCCTTAGAGATGGTCATGATAGTTCCGTCGTTTAGGATGGCAATGATGAGGACCATGAAAGGAGGGAAGTCGAATTCCCAAATGAGGGCAATGAGCATGAATCCCATCACGACACGGATTGTGATTGAAACTGCATAGATAGTGTAGTTCTTCATTCTCTGGAAGATGGCTCTACTTGTCAACACAGCACTCACAATGACACCAAGACCTGGTTCAGTCAAAACGATATCAGATGCGCTCCTGGCAGCGTCTGTTGCATCGTCAACTGCAATACCAATGTCTGCTTTCTTCAATGCTGGTGCATCATTGACACCATCTCCAGTCATACCACAGATGTGCTTTCTTTCTTGCAGCTTCTTCACAATCTCATATTTGTGTTCTTAAAAGTTCAAATCCTTGTATTAGTTCGAGTACTACTAATATTTTCTTGATTTTAATTGAATAGTAGTAGTAACATTTACCTGGGAAGACTCCTGCAAAGCCATCAGCCTGCTCAATAAGCTCCTCAACAGGAATTGAAGCAATCGACTCATCCTTATGGTCCCCGAGAAGAGCTGAAGACGGATACATGTTGGTTCCCATACCAAGCCTACGGCCAGTTTCCTTACCAATAGCAAGCTGGTCACCTGTGATCATCTTAACATTAACACCAAGCTCGAGAGCTTTGCGAATTGTCTCTGCACTGTCATGCCTTGGTGGATCAAAGAGAGGTAAAAGCCCGACAAATTCCCAAGGTGAACCAGCACTGTCCTTGTCTTTTTCTGGCACAGTCTGCATAAATTATCATGCAATTTTATCTAGTGCACTTCAATCAATGATACATTGCAGTAACTCAAACAAAGTTATCTAATATTATGTTGGCTTACCTGTCTTGCAACGCCCAAAGAACGAAGACCGCGGTTGGCAAAGTTGTCGATGATTTCATGAGCTTTCCTTAAAACATCTCCCTTGAGATCACAGAGTTCAATAATCTGGAAAAAGGTTTTGATAGATTAGAAGCTAAAGTTTGACTATATATTTACCGAAATGAAGGATAAAAGAAACTATCTTACTTGCTCAGGAGCGCCTTTGCTAGCCCTGTGCCAGTTTCCACTGTCATCAATATATGTGATTGCAGTGCGCTTATCGACTGGATTGAAAGGGAAGAAATGAACCTCTTGGATGCCTTCTCTTGCCTGCAAATATCAGAACAAGTATTTAATCTCATTAGCAATTACTACACAGAGAAAAATCTAATGCTCTAATGAGAAAACATAAATAAAAAGAAACAGCATTAGTATTATTTCACATTACCTCTTTGGGATTATTCAACATATTAACAATACAAGCATCAATGGCATCCTGGTTTTCAACCCTGGAAGCTCTAGCAGCAAGTAACATAACCGTATCCTTGTCTGCATTCTTAGGGAATACCTGCAACCACAAAGAAACGTCGCTATGAACCTCATCTTTCGCCGTATATGATCATGCTAACACCCTCCTCGATAATGTATACCAACCTCAATCAAGTTTTTGTCGACAGTAAGCTTGTTTAAGGTGAGTGTACCGGTCTTGTCACTGCAGAGGACATCCATACCAGCCATTTCCTCGATAGCAGTCATCCGCTTGGTGATGGCACCTTGTTGGGAAAGCCTATGAGATCCAATAGCCATGGTAACAGACAAGACTGTTGGCATGGCAATTGGAATACCTCCAATAAGCAACACCAACAAATTGTCAATTCCATCTCTATATTTGCGCTTTTGAATCGGCCACATCACCAAAATCTCAATCACTATTCCCACAACTATAGAGCAGATACAGAAGTTCCCAATAGAAGTCAACACCTGATCATATTGATGTAACACAACAAATTTTAGATCCTGAATCCCAATAGTGTATTCAACTTTTAGATCCTAAATCACTAGTTCTTTTCACCTTTTGGAAATGACCAACTTGGTTTGTGCTATCAACAAGATGTGCAGCCTTTCCAAAGAAGGTATGAACACCAGTAGCAATAACAACTGCCTCGATTTCGCCTTGCTTGACAGTGGAACCAGAAAAAACTTGATCACCAGGTTGTTTTGTGACTGGTAAGGACTCACCAGTGAGTGCAGCCTGATCAATCTTAAGGGGATCACCCTCGAGAAGACGAGCATCGGCTGGGATAATATCTCCCAATTTAACACTAATCATATCACCTGGAACCAAGATTGAAGCTTCCTCCTCAGACCATTTTCCATCTCTCAAAATCTGAGAACCACATTCTCAAGATTATCATCCATTGCACATTAAGAAATAATTACCAAAGTATTTATCTTATATACATCCACTGTAAAGAATTTTTACACTATCGGTTAAAAAGTGTAATATAACATGTCGTTGCAAACAGTGGCGAAGCCAAAAAATTCAATAAGGATGTTCAGAATTTGTACACCCTTCGCCAGTGAGCTATGCAAGGGTGTTCAAAGTTTATTTTTTTTATCAATAACAAGTAAATATTTTATTCTATACACAGTATAATTTTTCGGCGAAGGGTATTCGGTCTGGTTGCAAGTAAGTTGTCTTATTTTTCAGGTTACAAAACTCGCTTTTTATAAACAGTTAGTTACCGATATTTATCTAGTAGGTGATTTGATAATGTAACAATTCTTTTACACCGTCAGTGTATAGACGTTAAACTCATTACGACAAAGCATGAAGAGTTAAGGGGTACCTTAGTTTTGGGAGCAAGATTAGCCATAAGGGCAGCTGCAGCATTTCCAGCATTGTTTTCTTCAATGAAACTGATAGTAGAGTTGATAATAAGCAAGACCACAATACCTACAAAGTCAGGCCAATCCGGTGGCTTCCCCTGTGAATTGTTTCAAAATTTCACCTTTAATAATTTTGTTTCATTTGTCATAACTCATAAGCAAGAAAAACAGAGGGATCAAGGTGTATTTGATATGACAAAAAATAATTTTCTGGAAAAAAAGAAAATATTTCTCACTTTTAGATGAAAGTTATTTGTCTTCACAATTATCTCAAAACTTAACTTCATATCACGGTTTTAACCAACAGTTAGACATTATTATCAACTTTAATATTCAAGAATTTCATCAAACACTATATGGTTTGCCGAAATTATTCTGAATCTTTAATAAATACTATATTTTTTTCGCAAAATATTTTTACACTCTCCAATCAAACACCGAAATATATTTTCAGAAAAAGTATATACTTTTTTTTAAAAATGATTTTCATCATACCAAGCACAACCCGGGAAAAAAAAAAAGAAGGGGGGGGGGGGGTGGGGGTGGGGTTATATTTTTAATCTTTTATTACCCCTCCATTTGCCAAGGCAATGGACATGACAGCAGCAGCTTCCATGACCCATGAGAGAGGATTCCACATGAACCCCAAGAATTTAAGGACCTTATTTTCCTGTAATAAAAAAAAAAATTTAGAGCTTATTTAACTTTTTTTTAAAAATTATTAAATGAAGTTTAGCAAACAGAAAAAATAAAAATCATATGTACCTTTTTCTCTTCAAGTTTGTTATGGCCAAAAATTTGAAGTCTATTTTGGCCCTCTTCATTTGTCAAACCCTCTCTGTTACATTTCAGGCACTGGAAAACTTCTTCCACCGGAATGTTTTCCTGCATGGGCATGCAATATCATTTTTAACCTTTCAAATCAAAAAAGAAAAAGAAAAATACATCTATTCTTTTTGTAATTCCATCTTGCATTCAACATTATTTTCAAGAATTATAACGAAATGATTCAGAAAATTATAAGAATGTCACAGTAAGGATTCAATTAAAATTTGAACCATCTTTCAAATTGCACGTAAAGCTTCCCTTATGTTAATGGTATGTAAACTTTATATTTATACAAAAAAGTTCTCTTCACCCTATTTTTCTATAATATGCAGAGGTGAATCCAAGATTCAGATAATAGATTCAAAATCAGTGTGATCTTATTAAAAAAATATATAAATACACATTTTAAAATACTTTTTATATATGTATACATAATTCGAGACAAAACATTTGATTCAGTTGAATCATCAAAACCCGTCCTGAGTTCCCCAAACCAAATGCAATGTACTTGGAGAGATGTGAGGGGATAATTTACTTACAAGATCAACTTGCTCATTTCTAATATCTTCTAATAAGGATAAATTGGACGTCATAATGATCTATACACTAGAAAAAGAGGGACTAAGAAAAGCAATTAATAAAAGTGAGATTTCAACAAGGAAGAAGGAAAGAATGAAGGGAAATCTATTTTAATAGCAATCACTCTATCTTCTCCCTCATTTAGGCTCACTCTCTTTTGGACACTCTTAATTCAACACAATTCCTCTTTCTCACTCCCTCTTTTGATTAATCAACACATATAATATGTTAACTAATGCTAATGAGTTTTTGAAAGAGGGGTTGGCTCACTAATTTTGACCCATTAATCACCCGTTTATATCTAAATACCCTTGGTTAATCCTATAAACAAGGAGAAGCCATGAGAAATATTGCAACAAATTCTCTCCATTCGTTTCTTTGGAGAATTGGCATTTTGTCAGAATTTTTTGTTTTGCTTGTCCTAAAAAGGTGCAACACCATAAAGCTTAGATCTTTCTCCCTCTTTAGTTCTCTTCTTGAATATTTTTACTACTTTTACAACCATAAATTTAACTTCATCTTTTTTCTTAAGAGGTCTTGTACTTTTTTTGATTAGTACATATACACACATATATGCAAAAAAAATTAGTTTTACCATTTTTTTCATACTTGTTATTTATAGTATATATTCTTAAATGACATAAAATCTTTAACTTCACGTAGTAATATTATTATTTATATTAGAAAAAGGTAATTTAAATGAATGAGATGTTTAGACATGTATTTGCAATATGTTACCTTTGATATTATTGTAAAAAGTTTATTTGCTAATATGAAGATTTAAGTAGTTTAATTCAAAGTTTTAAAAATATTTTTACTATTAAAGAGTAGACATCTTTCTTTTTTACAAATATTTTGTACTTTTTTTTTTTTTTTTACAAATACTAATATTGTCTAATTTGAAATAAAATTATAAAATCCAACATTATTAAATATTTTGAGGACCTAAATCAAGGCTTTACTAGTCTCTTACTATAGTCACTTCTCCATCCCTGACATTTTCAATCAAATTTATAGAGTCATAAGACAACAATGACAAGAACATTAAAGGCAATAAGTGTGTCATTCAGTTACCAAATGTAAATGAAGCTAGTTGAACAGTACGTTCATGGTGGGGCAGTAGTTTGTAAATAATTGTTGATCGTCAATGAGGGACGACTCAACAGAACTGGTGGCCTAAAACCAAAATATAATAAAAAGCACTTGAAACTTCTTTTATAAAATTCATATAATATTGAGACCAAAAAAAAAATCTACATGACTTTGATCTAGCAGTGAGAGCGAAACTCATTAATGTATGGGTTATGCGCACGTCATATGGTATTGAATTCTTCCCTTAAGTGAAAATAGTGAAGGGGTGAGCCCATTATCCATCGTGTTTTGAACCTTGCGATATTTGTCTCGGGGATTTTTTAATTAAAAAAGATAAGACACAAAAGAACTTGCTTTCTGATATGTGGATCAATCAAATGTGACAAAAAGGAATAGTCAATTTAGTGAATTTGAGTTGAAATTAGAAAATAAAATCGTGAGAAACATGAAAAAAGACTATACATAAAGAAAGAAAAATAGAATTGATGAGAAGGTAAATATATTATTTAATTTTGTGAGAGAAAAATTTTTTATCCAATCTCACTCAATCTTACGTCTACCAAATGTTAAAAATTATTAAAATTTGAAATCTTTTATTAATAATTATATAAATATAAATTATGGAGTATATATTATATAATAATATAGTACTCCCTCTGTTTCAATTTATGTGAACCTTGGGGGCCTAAGGCAAGGGCTTCACTTGCCTTACCCTAGAGCCACCCTTGATATTGTAGGTGTTAGCTTTACGCACCTTTATTGTTCTATTGGAGACTATTATCTACCAACAATATAAATATCGGACAACTTTATCTTTCAAAGTTTGGTTGAATGGGATCCATCACCTATCGGTTTTTTGCTAGATACAAACTTTTAGCGATAATTATTTAAATTTAGTGGCTATTTAAATGGACGCTAAAAGAGCATAAGTAGCCGTTTTGGATTGGATTTAGCAACCATCATAATTGCCGCAAATAATTACCGTTAAAGCTAATGGTGTTTAGCGGCAATAAATCATGCCTTTTACCAGCTTTTTTGACAAAGGCCGCTAAAGGTGTTGCCGACCCTGGCTTCAGCGGCGAAACACCAATAGCCGGCAAAAGATATAACGGCTATTGTTATTGCCGCTGATACCATTATTTATTGCCGCTAAAGCCCCTTTTTATTGTAGTGATTTCTATTGGAATTTAAACTCTGTCATGATTTTTGTTCACTTTATTGACCATTAGATCACATAGGGTCCTTAAATTTGGCTTCATATTGATAGGAATTTGCCTCAAGAAATGTCTATGGTTTTCCTTTTAAGTTTTTTTTTTCCTTTTATATTAAGTTTTCTTCCTCTCTTTTTTTGTGAAGTAATAATGAGTATTATATACAGTATTATCCTAAAATTTACCCTTAGTTCGAGCATGGAAAAATACTTAATATACTTTAGTTAGTTAATAGTGAACATTTCAACAGTTGTCGTTACTCTTTTACTCGGTTGTTTGAACTTTTCTCCCAATTGAAGTCAAAACTCTTTATGAGTTTTTGTAGGAGATCAAGTTGTATCCACAAAGAGTTAACACCTTTGTAAACTCATACTTAGTGACTTTTGTCCAAATCTAATGTATTGCTAGTTGCATTGATTAATAAAAACAAGAGTTTTCTATTTTCTTCATCTCTAATTAAAGTATTAGAATAATTCAATGGCCAAATCAAAACCTAAGTTGCTCGTTTTGAATTATGATAGCACCTTGACATACAGATTTCGCTCGTGTCAATGAAGACATCTAATCGATTTAATACTCAGAAGCAGGGTGTACAAATCGAACCGGAAAATCACACCAAACCGAAAAGTCAAACCAAACCGATTAAAAAATTCGAGTATGTTTGGTTTGATTTGGTTTGGTATTGAGTAAAAAAACCCGAACCAAACCAACATATAAATATATGGAGTAATTTTTATATATACTTTTAAGATTTTATATAGAATTTTCTTAAAAATATATCTAGAAATATTTGAGATTCTCTTGCGGGATATAATATTTAATAGAATATGAAGTGCTCCATATATTTTAACATTAAATAATGGGTTATATGATCGCTTTTTCATCAAGTGTTACTGTAATACGTCAATCTCTTTGTTCTTCCATATTCATATTATATGTTAAGATCTATTAAATTCTTATATCTTTTTTGAATGTGAAGTGATTATTATTATTTAGGTATCATATTGATTTTTATGTTTAATTACTAGTTCGGTTAACCTTGAAAGTGTACATCAACAAAAAATTATTGTTAAACGACTAAAAAAATAACTATCATGTGTTACTAAGAAAATTCTCCCATAAAAATATTTTAATAGATAATATGTTTGTCAATTTTTTATATTTTTACTAAACATATATTTACTTACCAAAAATTTAACAAAGTAAGATTAAAATAATATTTAAGTAACAAAAAATTCGAAAAACCCGACAAAATCGAACCAATCCAAATCGATATAGTTGGTTTGGTTTGATTCATGTACACCCCTACATGCAACATTTAAACTCATCTAAATCTGATATTTTATAAATTAAAATAAAATAAAAACAAAAAACACTAAATGTTCTATATATTTTCTATCCGTATATAACTTCCAATATGATTAAAAGACTCTTTAAGAATGTTGGATTAAACTGTTAGATATGAGACAACTAAGATTAAGGAAAAAAATAATTTACTGCTAAATTTAAATAAAATAGAAGATTGCAAATAAATTGAATAGAAGATTTTAAAAAAATCATTACACTTGAATATTCAGATTTGACACCTTTATCACGAAATGCCTTTACAAAACCAATACCGATATATAAATGAATTGAGAAAATATAAATGAAGGAGATCTAAAAAGGTAGTGATATACAGACAACACTATACAAGAATAATTCAAGATCTCTCACAATTCAGTATATTTAATGCGCAAATAATCGTAAGCAAACTAAAGTGTTGCAACGTGTTAATAATTCTTTTGCAACATGTGGCCAACATTTTCGATCACCTTTAGCTTGACAGAAGCAGAATATCCTTAGCAGATACCAACTATATGAACTGTCAATGTGACAAACATATAACCGAGGTACGCAAATAATTAGACATACATTGGATCTTTTTTATTATGCAAACTGTATAGGATCCGAGTTTAATGGTAAAGGCAAAATACAATGCCCAAACTATAGGATGACTGGAAAAGAAAACTGGATGTTATTCGTAGAATCTAAAGGTGAAGAACCTGAGCAACAAATCATGGTTCTTCACCTTCAGGACCTACAAATAGCATCCAGTTTCCTTCTTAAGTCATCTTACAGTTTGGGAATAAACTAAATCTGATCCAATACAGTTTGCATAACCAAAAAAAAATTCACTATCTGACTTTGTTGTTAGTGTACTTTGGGTGTACCTTTTTCGCATCTACGATTCATGTTATGCGGCAGACAGGATTGTAATGACCCAACTTATCGTTATAAGAATTAACGCCTCGTTCAGTGACTTAAGGTCCCGAGAAGGTTCGTAATATGTATTATGACCCGCATGTGTGGTCGAGTTTGATTTACGAACGATTCGGAATTAAACTGAGAGAACAATTCTCATTTTTGAAGCTTAAATGAACAGAGTTGACCGGAGTTTGACTTTTGAGCAAACGACTCCGGAATAGAATTTTGATGATTCCAATAGCTTTGTATGGTAATTTTGGACTTAGGAGTGTGTCCGAAAAATTATTTGAAAGTTCGTAGTTAAATTAGGCTTGAAATGGCGAAAATATGAAGTTTAAGTTGGAAGTTTGACCGGGGAGTTGACTTTTTGATATCGGGGTCGGAATCCAATTTTAAAAATTTTTATAGGTCCGTTATGTCATTTATGACTTGTGTGCAAAATTTGAGGTCAATCGGACTTGATTTGACAGGTTTCGGCGTCGAATGAAGAAGTTAAAATTTTTTAGTTTCATTAAGCGTGAATTGGGGCATGATTCGTGGTTCTAGCGTTGTTTGATGTGATTTGAGGCTCCAACTAAGTTTGTATGATGCTCTAGGACTTGTTGGTATATTTGGTTGAGATCCCGAGGGGCTCGGGTGAGTTTCGGAGTGATTTCGGACCATTTCTAGGCCATTTTAAATTGCTAGTTTTTATCCACAGAGGTGTGCATCGCGATCACGGACATTAGGTCGCGTTCGCGAGGAGTAAACAACAGTTTGGGGCCTTGTGAATCGCGATCTTATATCTCGCAATCTATAAGGAATTTGGAGATGATCTGAAAGTGAAAGTTGTAGCCTTTTGTATTTAGTTTTCAGAAAGATAAACCATTTGTCATTTGGAATAGTGTACAAAAAGTTATGGTGGATATACTACAGGCTGTCTGGAAAGAGTTTGGAAATCTCTGTTGCATAGAGCTGATTTTGGAAGCTTATATCTCAAAATCTATAAGGAATTGGGAGATGAGAAACAAATGAACGTTAAAGCCCTTGGAGTCTAGTTTTCAGAAAGTTAAACCATTCATCATTTGGCGTTATGTACAAAACGTTATGACCATTATACTAGAGGTTGTCTGGAAGAGTTTGGGACTTGTTCTTCACAATCGCGAAGCATTTTTCGCGATTGCGAAAGGCAAATTTTGGGCTGAGAAAAATTGTGCTTCGCGATTGCGAAGAGTAAACACCTGGGCAGTAGCTATATTTCGAGGTTTCAGCCATTTGTAATATATTTGGAGCTATGGAGCTCGGATTGAAGCGATTTTTGAGGTGATTTTCACCATATGGATTGGGGTAAGTGTTCTATATCCGAAAGTTATTATACTTCATGATTCTATGGTTATATTCATCATTTATTTCGGATTTAAATAAAAGAAATCAAGATTTTTGCAAAACCTTTCAAGAATGAAAATTTTAGATTTGGAGGTCGAGTTGTTATCGAAATTTGATAAAATTAATATGGGTGGACTCGTAATTGAATGGATTGTCGGATTTTATGAGTTTCATCGGATTTCGAGACGTGGGACCAATGGGCAATTTTTTAGTTAAATTTCGGATTTTGTTGAAAAATTAGTATTTTCATATGGAATTAATTCTTATAATTAGTATTGACTGAATTGAATTAATTTGAATAGATTTGAGCTTTCTGGAGGATTTATTCAAGCAAGACGGCTATTTTGGAATATCGGCATAACTTCAAAAAGGTAAGTATCTTGCCTAACCTTGAGTGAGAAAAATTACCCCTTAGGCATTGAGTCTTATGTGAAAATTGTGTAATTGAAACTATGTACGCGAGATGATGAGTATGTACTTGGTTTATATGTGCAAATTATATTGGTTTAAATTCGTAGACGCCCTTATGTATTAAATTAAAAATTGTTGGAACATAGTAAATCCTTTAATTGTCATGCATAAATCCTTGTTTGTTGAATTTATTTTTATATGATGATTTGGTGTGATTGCCACCTTGATTTTTATGTGAATCCCGTATTTTTGTTGAGTTGATATTTTCTGGAGATAACTTCATTCTGGATTATTCATTTGCAAATAATTTACTAAATAATTTTAAAATAAGACATTAATCTATTTGCCAAAAATTTGGATTAAAGAAGGCGTTGTTCCTTGATGAATTACTTTCTAGTTCATGTTGTTGAAATGGGTATTGAGTTATAAAGGTCGTAAATCATACTGAGGCAAAGTATTAAATTGTGAAATATTATTTTGTTGAGTTGTTCACTCCCGAATATTTTGTTAAGATTTTGTGCACATTATGGTCAAGCCATGGGCTCCTTATTGTGGAAAATAATGTATTGTTGATTCCTGTGGCAAGTTGTAATAGTTGAGCACTTGAGGTACAATTTGTGGTATGTTTTGATATTTGAGCACTTGATGTGCAATTTATAATATGATGTGCTATTTGAGCACTTGAGGTGCAAGTTGTGGTATACTGTGATAATCGGGCACTTGAGGTGCGAATTGTGATATATTGTGATATTGATATGCATGCGGTGGTATAAGGTTTGGGTGTTGAAATGCATGCGGTGAGATAAGGAGGGCTTGATACGTGTGGCTAGTAGGGGAACTACTAGAAGTCATGCGGTGTGATAAGGGTGGCTAAAACACGGGATGCTATTTCGGAAAAAATAATTTTTTAAAACTAAATGTGAAGACTCCAGCGGTGATATAAGGAAAGATTGTGAATTTATTTATGATTTGGGACTACGAGGCGGTACCTCGGGAGTGCCCTTTTATTGATATTTCTCTATGGTTGCGCTTGCCTTTTTTTATTTTATTTTTCCGTAATTTGTAAATTCTTGTGTTCTCCGTGATGTATTATTTGACTTAATATTAAGTGTTTAGTATTTCTTGTTGTATTGTGTTGGCTTTGGCTTTTTCGTACGAGACTCTGAAGATTTGTATTTCTGGGTTGTACTTGTTTTCGATAATTGAGTTTTTTTAAATAAAAAAAATTACTATTATGTTTTAATTTAATAAGTTTTACATCCAAACCAGTAGCTTATCTGATGCTTTATTTTAATTGAAATGTCATTTTTCTTCATTCAAACGATTTCTAAAATAAACTTATTTCTTTGTTGATTTCTTATTTGATTTAAAGATTGTAACCTTACTTTATTGAAAATAAATTGATCCTACGATTTTTATATATTGATATTTTGGGCACGTGAGTTGTCCGTGCAGATGTGATATAGATATGGGCACGAGGTGTGATGACCCAAAATGTCATCTTTAAATTTAATAAGTAATTCTGTATTCTAAGACCTCGAAAAGCACCATTTATCATTCCTCGACTTGCATGTGCAGTCCGTAAAATTTTCCGAAAAGTTTTCATGTGAAAAATGAATTAAAATGTGAAATAAAGCTTTAAAACTCAACTGAGTTGACTTTGATCAATATATTTAGCAAACGGACCCGGATCAATATTTTAATAATTTCAGTAGCTCCGTATCGTAATTTGGGACTTGGGCGTATGCCCAAAATTTAATTTGGAGGTCCCTAGCTCAAGTTATGACCATTTAACGGAAACTAGTAATTTAAAGGCTAAAGATTTTCAAGTTTGACCACGGGATTGACTTTTTGATATCGGAGACGGAATCCGATTTTGGAAATTTAAACAGCTCTGTTATGTCATTTATGACTTGTGTGCCAAATTTGAAGTCATTCCGGATTCATTTAATATGTTTTGGCACGAGATTTGCAAATTGAAAAGTTTAAAACTCAAAGTTCAGATCGGGGTGTGAATTGTAATTCCAGCATTGTTTGACGTGATACGAGACTCCGAGTAAGTCCGTATTATATTATTGGACATGTTGGTATATTCGTACGGGGTCCCGAGTACCCCGAGAGTGATACTGATTGAAATCGGATCAAGAATTGGACTTGAGCAAAATCTGAAATTTTGCCTTCTGTTGTAATCGCACGTGCGGATTTTTTACCGCAGGTGCGAGCTTGCAGAAGCGAGCCTTCGATCGCAGATGCGCCCGGGCATGGCTGGGTGAAAGTCCGCAGGTGCGGAAACCTGCACGCACCCGCGCGTCCGCAGAAGCGGACAAAAGAATCGCAGAAAAGAAGGCAACGCAGGTGCGCATTTTTCCTCCGCAGGTGCGAGGCCTCACCTGGCAGCCCCATTTCGCAGATGCGAGATTTTTCTCGCAGATGCGAGCCCAGGTACCGCAGGTGCGGAAATGCCTGGGCAGTGTATATATCGAAGAGTCCGATATTATTTTCACATTTTGGTCGTTTTGAGCTCGGTTAAGGCGAAATTTTAGGTGATTTTCACGGAAAATATTGAGGTAAGTGTTCCTTATTTTATATTGATTATATTTCATGATTTCATACTCATTTATATCATGAATCTCTAAATTTATGGAAGAAAAAACAGATTTTTCTAAAATCTTCCAATAACGAGAAATTTAGATTTGAAGGTCCATTTGATATCGGAATTGGATAATTTTTGTATGGTTGAACTCGTAGCGGAACGGGTGTTCGGATTTCGTGAGTTTTTTCGGGATTTGAGATGTGAGTCCCACTATCGAATATTTAAATGAATTTTGAATTTTTATCCAGAAAATTTTTAAATTCATATGAAATTAATTCCTATGATTAGTATTGAATATATCGAATTGTTTGTGAATAGATTTGAAACTTTCGGAGTCAAATTTAAAAGAAAAAGTTGTGGTTGAATAATTGATTGGAATTTGCAAAGCGAGGTAAGTGTCGTGGTTAACCTTGACTTGAGGGAATAGAACCCTTAAATTATTTGTTATGTGAATTGCATGTGAACGACGTATAGGCGTGTTGACGAGTGTCTATACGTCGTCAAATTAATTGTTTGCCTGCTTACTTGAAAAATCATAAATTGTTTTAAATCATAAGTTAATTATTATAATAATTATTTCTCTCCTACTCTTTGTCAAATATTAATTCTTGAATTCCTGCATTAATTGTTACATGCTATTTGAATTATGTGTTTTAATTGTTATTTGACATTTAGCATATTAAATATTAAACTACCTATTTTCTCTATGATTTTCATAATAAATTATTATTTGTCATTGTTTGGTTCATAAATAAATTATAATTATTGTGTGCCTTGATGCTTAATAATTTCTCATTGGACATGGTATTTATTGGAGTAAATTTTATTACATCTATGAGTTGTTTAAAATTATATTGGGGGAACGGGTTGCACGCCGCAACGGAAATGAAAGCATATATATATATATATATATATATATATATATATATATATATATATATATATATATATATATATATATATTGGGGAATCGGATTGCACGCCGCAATAGACTTATTTAAAAGTCAATATTGGGGGATCAGATTGCACGCCGTAATAGACTTATTTAAAAGTCTATATATATACTTGATTGAAATAAATATATGACAGACTTGATTAAAAAGAATATATTGTGAGAGCGGGTTGCACGCTGCAACAGAATTGAATGTGAATATATTGTGAGAGCGGGTTGCACGCTGCAACAAAATTGGTTGAAATAATAATGAATTATGACTGCTGAGTTGGCTTCAATTATTATAAATGAGTTACCTGATTTATTTCTATTATTTGTTGTTGTTACTATTATTGCGTACATGTTAATGTAAGTGAACCGCCTTAGCCTCGTCACTATTTCGTCGAGGTTAGGATCAGCACTTACCAGTACATGGGGTCGGTTGTACTAATACTACACTCTGCACTTCTTGTGCAGATTTTGGAGTTGGTCCCAGCGGCGTACCATAGACTTGCTCGGGGTATAACTGCATGGCGTCCGCAGTTCTGAAGTCCCCATTTATTTTACATTAGGTGTGTGTTTATTTTCAGACAGCTTTATTTTATTCAGACCTTTATTTTTATTTATTCTAGAAGCTCGTGCACTTGTGACACCAATTCTAGGATGGTATTTAGACACATTATTTTGTGGGTCATTTCACTATATTTCAAACTTTACTTCCGGATTTGTTTCTTTGATTATTAATAATTTAAAGATTGTTTAAAAATTGGTTAATATTATTCTAACGTTGGCTTGCCTAGCAAGTGAAATGTTAGGCGCCATCACGGTCCGAAGGTGGAAATTTCGGGTCGTGACAGTTGGTATCAGAGCCCTAGGTTATATAGGTCTCACGAGTCACGAGCAAGCTTAGTAGAGTCTGAAAGATCGGTACGGAGACGTCTGTACTTATCTCTCAGAGGCTATAAAGTTTAGGAACAATATCACTTCTTTCTTATTCTGTCATGCGATTTTATTCTATCATCGATGATTGAACCATTCTACTCTTATTCTCTCGTAGATAGTGAGAATGCGTAATACCTCTACCGATGGACAGGGACCAGAACCCCCGGTGGCAACTATGGCTAGGGGTAGAGGTCGAGGTCGAGGTCGTGCTAGAGGCCGAGGTAGAGCTCAGTCCAGAGCTCGAGCAGCTGCACTTGTTGTAGAACCTTAGGTGGACCTTCAGGAGGAGGTTCCAGTTCAGAATATACCGGCTGGACCAGTTCATATCCCGGAAGGATTCATAGCCACTCTAGTACTTCAGGACACTCTAGTCCGTCTGGAAAGTCTTATGGAGGGCGTAGCCCAGAATGGTACATTTCCAGTGGCACCAGCCATCTCACAGGCTGGGGGAGGAGCACAAACTCCCACTACTCCCGCTCCGAAGCAGATGGCTCCCTAGAATCAGGCTCTAGCAGCCTCGCGAGTTGGGGTAGTTCAGCCAGTTATTGCGGCACAGATCGGTGATAGGCCCGCCATGCCTTTTGAGGCTTTATTGAGACTGGATAAGTTTACCAAGCTCTTTCCAGTTCACTTCAGTGGTACACCTTCTGAGGACCCACAGGATTATCTTGAACGCTGCCATGAGGTGCTGCAGAACATGGGTATAGTTGAGACCAATGGGGTTGATTTTACTGTATTTCAAATGACGGGTTCCGCCAAGAGGTGATGGAGAGATTATACATTGACCCGACCAGTCGGATCGCCTGCACTTACATAGGAGCAGTTCTCTCAGCTATTTCTGGAAAAGTTCTTCCCTATCACACTGAGAGAGGAATTCCGCAAGCATTTTGAGCGTCTACAGCAGGGCAGTATGACTGTTACTCAGTATGAGTTCCATTTTGTGGATTTGGCCCGTCATGCTCTCCTTTTACTACCTACGGAGAGAGAGAGAGTGAGGAGGTTTATTGAGGGACTCATTCACCTTATCAGACTTCAGATGGGCAAGGAAACCAGAAGTGAGATTTCTTTTCAGGCAGCTGCTAATGTCGCAAGGAGGATCGAGATGGTTCTTGCACAGGAGAGAGGTCAAAGGTCCGATAAGAGGCCTCGTCAGTTCGGTGGTTTCAGTGGTGCCTCATATGGAGGCAGAGGTAATTTTGGTAGGGGTCATCCTCCCAGACCGTTTCATTCAGGACTTCATGTATCTCCCGATGCTTTAGGGAGTCACGGTCCTATTATGCCTTACTCTGGGCAGCTAGTATTCAGTGCATATTTAGCTCCTATCAGTGCATTACCACTCCAGAGTTACTACAGCGGTTATCCGGCCTATTTGGGTCAGCTTCAGCTTTAGCAGCCACGGCATCAGGATGGGTGTTATGAGTGTGGGAACATTGGTCACATCAGGAGGTATTGCCCTAGATTGACGAGTAACAGATCTCGACAAGATTCTCGTGCCATCATACCGGCACCGGTTTCTTCACCGCCTGCTCAGCCAGCTAGAGGTAGGGGTCAGGCAGCTAGAGGTGGAGGTCAGGCCATTAGAGGTGGAGGTCAAGCCATTAGAGGTGGAGTCCAGCCAGTTAGAGGCCATCCCAGGGATGCAGTTTAGAGTGGTGGGGCCCAGCCCTAATTTTATGCTTTTCCAGCTAGGCCTGAGGTCGAGTCATCTGATGCTGTGATCACAGGTATTATTCCAGTTTGCCATAGAGATGCTTCAGTTCTATTTGATCCAGGATCTACTTATTCCTATGTGTCCTCCTATTTTGCTTCATGTTTGGTTGTGCCTTGTGATTCTCTCAGTGCTTCTATGTGTGTATCTACACCGGTAGGAGACTCTGTTATAGTAGATCATGTCTATCGTTCGTGTGTGGTTACTATTGGTAATCTTGAGACTAGTGTGGATCTTCTACTTCTTGATATGGTAGATTTTGATGTTATCTTAGGTATGGATTGGTTGTCTCCTTATCATGCTATGTTGGATTGTCATGCCAAGAGAGTGACCCTAGCTATGCCGGGATTACCTCGATTAGAGTGGAAAGGAACTCCTGGCCATTCTGCAAGTAGGGTTATTTCTTATATGAAAGCTCGGCGTATGGCAGAGAAATGGTGTCTAGCTTATTTTGCTTATATTCGCGATCCCAGTGTGGATGTCCATTCTATGGACTCAGTACCAGTTGTTCGTGAATTTCCAGAAATATTTCCTACAGATTTTCCGGGGATGCCACCCGACAGAGATATTGACTTTTGTATTGATTTGGCTCCGGGCACTCAGCCCATTTCTATTCCACCATACCGTGTGGCCCCGCCAGAGTTGAAAGAATTGAAAGAGCAGTTACAAGACTTGCTTGATCAGGGATTCATTAGACCCAGTGTCTCGCCCTGGGGTGCACCAGTATTATTTGTAAAAAAGAAAGATGGCTCTATGCGGATGTGTATAGATTATGGCAATTGAACAAAGCTACTATCAAAAATAAATATCCGTTGCCAAGAATTGATGACTTATTTGATCAGCTTCAGGGTGCCGAGGTATTTTCGAAGATCGATTTGAGGTCTGGTTACCATCAGTTGAAGATTAGGGCATCTGATGTCCCTAAAATAGCTTTTCAAACTCGGTATGGGCATTACGAATTCCTAGTGATGTTATTTGGGTTGACAAATGCCCCAGCAGCATTTATGGATTTGATGAATCAGGTGTTCAAGCCTTATTTGGATTCTTCTGTGGTTGTATTCATTGATGATATCTTGATTTACTCCAGCAGTCGAGAGGAACATGAGCAGCATCTTCGAAGTGTGCTTCACACCTTGAAGAATAATCAGTTATATGCCAAGTTTTCAAAATGTGAGTTTTGGTTAGAATCAGTTGCCTTTTTGGGGCATGTTGTATCGGCAGAAGACATAAAGGTGGATCCTAAGAAGATTGAGGCTGTTCAGAATTGGCCTAGACCTACTTTAGTTACAGAGATCTAGATTTTCCTGGGTTTAGCAGGTTATTATCGTCGGTTCGTGGAAGGGTTTTCATCTATAGCAAGCCCATTGACCAGATTGACCCAGAAAGGTGTCCCATTCAGATGGTCAGACGAGTGTGAGTTGAACTTTCAGAAGCTCAAGATCGCTTTTACTATAACGCCAGTATTAGTATTACCCACAGGTTCAGGATCGTATACGGTATATTGTGACACATCTCACATTAGGCTTGGTGCAGTATTAATGCAAGATGGCAAGGTAATTGCATATGTGTCACGGCAGTTGAAAGTTCACAAGAAGAATTATCCTGTTCATGACTTAGAATTGGTAGCCATTGTTCATGCGCTGAAGATTTGGAGGCATTACCTCTACGGTGTCTCGTGTGAGGTATTTACTGATCATCGTAGCCTTCAGTATCTATTCAAACAAAAAGATCTTAATTTGAGGCATAGAAGATGGTTGGAGTTGTTGAAAGACTATGATATCACTATTTTGTATCACCCCGAAAAGGACAATGTGGTGGCCGATGCTTTGAGTAGAAAGGCTGTGAGTATGGGCAGTCTTGCGTATATTTCGGTTGGTGAAAGGCCATTAGCTGCAGATGTTCAGACTTTGGCTAATCAGTTCTTGAGGTTAGATGTTTCAGAACCCAGTCGGGTTCTAGCTAGCACGGTCGCTCGGTCTTCTTTATATGAGCGCATCAGAGAGAGGCAGTATGATGATCCTCATTTACTTGTCCTTAAGGACACGGTGCGGCACGGTGATGCCAAACAGGTTGTTGTGGGGGAAGATAGGGTTCTGCGAATGTAGGATCGTATTTGTGTGCCTAATGTGAATGGGCTTCGTGAATTAATTCTTGAAGAAGCACACAGTTCCAGGTATTCTATTCATCCAGGTACTGCCAAAATGTATCAAGATTTGCGGCAACATTATTGGTGGAGGAGAATAAAAAAGGATATAGTTGCATATGTAGCTCGATGTATGAATTGTCAGCGAGCATCAGAGACCTGTTGGTTTGTTTCAAAAGTTAGAAATTCCTGAGCGGAAGTGAGAGCGTATCACTATAGATTTTGTTGTTGGGCTCCCACAGACTCTGAGAAAATTTGACGCAGTTTGGGCCATTGTGGAGAGGTTGACCAAGTCAGCACATTTCATTCCAGTGACAGTTACCTATTCTTCAGAGAGGTTAGCTGAAACTTATATTCATAAGATTGTCCGCCTTCACGGTGTGCTAGTGTCTATTATTTCAGATCGAGGTATGCAGTTTACCTCACATTTCTTGAGGGTTGTACAGCGTGAGTTAGGCACGCGGGTAGAGTTGAGTATAACATTTCATCCACAGACAGACGGACAGTGACTTCGCACAACTCAGTCTAGGCAAAAGAGTTATGCCGACCGTAAAGTTCGTGATATTGCATTCATGGTTGGAGAACGAATATTGCTTCGGGTTTCACCTATGAAAGGTGTAATGAGGTTCGGAAAGAAGGGCAAGTTGAGCCCTAGGTATATCGGACCCTTTGAAATTCTTGAAAGGGTGGGTGAAGTAGCCTACATGCTTGCATTACCACCTAGTTTATCAGCGGTTCATCCGGTGTTCCATGTGTCTATGCTCCGAAAATATCATGGTGATCCGTCCCATGTAATAGATTTCAGCTCAGTCTAATTGGACAAAGATTTGACTTACGAGGAGGAGCCCGTGGCTATTCTAGCCCGGCAGGTCCGACAGCTGAGGTCAAAGAGTTATCCTTCAGTTCAGGTGCAATGGAGAGGTCAGCCGGTAGAGGCATCTACCTGGGAGTCCGAGTCGGACATGTGAAGTAAATATCCATACTTATTCACCAGCTCAGGTACTTTTTTCTAACATTGTTCGAGGACGAACGTTTGTTTGAGAGGTGGAGAATGTGATGACCCAAAATGTCATCTTTAAATTTAATAAGTAATTATGTATTCTAAGACCTCAAAAAGCACCATTTATCATTTCTCGACTTGCGTGTGCAGTCCGTAAAATTTTTCGGGAAGTTTTCATGTGAAAAATGGATTAAAATGCGAAAAAAAACTTTAAAACTCAACTGAGTTGACTTTGGTCAACATATTTAGCAAATATACCCGGATCAGTATTTTGACAGTTCCGGTAGCTCCGTATAGTGATTTGGGACTTGGGCGTATGCCCAGAATTTAATTTGGAGGTCCTAGCTCAAGTTATGACCATTTAACGGAAACTAGTAATTTAAAGGCTAAAGATTTTCAAGTTTGACCACGGTGTTCACTTTTTGATATCGGAGCCGGAATCTGATTCTGAAAATTTGAACAGCTTCGTTATGTCATTTATGACGTGTATGCAAAATTTGAAGTCATTCCGGATTCATTTAATATGTTTTGGCACGAGATTTGCAAATTGAAAAGTTTAAAACTCAAAGTTCGGATCGGGGTGTGAATTTTAATTCCAGCATTGTTTGACGTGATACGAGACTCCGAGTAAGTCCGTATTATGTTATTGGACTTGTTGGTATATTCGTACGAGGTCCCGAGTACGCCGAGAGTGATACGGATTGAAATCGGATCTAGAATTGGACTTGAGCAAAATCTGAAATTTTGCCTTCTGTTGTAATCGCACCTGCGGATATTTGACCGCAGGTGCGAGCTCGCAGAAGCGAGCCTTCGATCGCAGATGCGCCCGGGCATGGCTGGGTGAAAGTCCGCAGGTGCAGAAACCTGCACGCACCCGCGTCCGGAGAAGCGGACAAAAGAATCGCAGAAGAGAAGGCAGCGCATATTTGACATTTAGCATATTAAATATTAAACTACCTATTTTCTCTATGATTTTCATAATAAATTGTTATTTGTCATTATTTGGTTCATAAATAAATTATAATTATCGTGTGCCTTGATACTTAATAATTTCTCATTGGACGTGATATTTATTGTAAGTAATTTTTATTTACATTATGAGATGTTTAAAGTTATATATATTGGGGGAACGGGTTGCACACCGCAACGGAAATGAAAGTAAATATATCAATATTGGGGGATCGGATTGCACGCCGCAATAGACTTATTTAAAAGTCAATATTGGGGGATCGGATTGCACGCCGCAACAGACTTATTTAAAAGTCTATATATATACTTGATTGAAATAAATATATGACAGACTTGATTAAAAGGAATATATTGTGAGAGCGGGTTGCACGCTGCAACAGAATTGAATGTGAATATATTGTGAGAGCGGGTTGCACGCTGCAACAGAATTGGTTAAAATAATAATGGATTATGACTGCTGAGTTGGATTCAATTATTATAAATGAGTTACCTGATTTATTTCTATTATTTGTTGTTGTAACTAATATTGCGTACATGTTAATGTAAGTGAACTGCATTAGCCTCGTCACTACTTCGTCGAGGTTAGGCTCAGCATTTACTAGTATATGGGGTCGGTTGTACTGATACTACACTCTGCACTTCTTGTGCAGATTTTGGAGTTGGTCCCAGCGGCATACCATAGACTTGCTCGGATTTCAGCTACCAGAGGAGACTTGAGGTATAACTGCATGGCGTCCGCAGTTCTGAAGTCCCCGTCTATTTTACATTAGCTGTGTATTTATTTTCAGACAACTTTATTTTATTCAGACCTTTATTTGTATTTATTCTAGAAGCTCGTGCACTTGTGACACTAATTCTGGGATAGTATTTAGACACCGTTATTTTTATGGCTTATTTCACTATATTTCAAACTTTGCTTCCGCATTTGTTTTTTTGATTATTAATAATTTAAAGATTGTTTAAAATTGGTTAATATTATTCTAACATTGGCTTGCCTAGCAAGTAAAATATTGGGCGTCATCACGGTCCGAAGGTAAAAATTTTGGGTCGTGACACGAGGTGCCATGAGAATATGAAAGGGGGCTGAGACCCGTACTTATGATTATGATATAAGATATTTATGTGAAAGAGTTTTATATTCGAAGGATATTTATTTGAAGAATTTTTTTTGGAGGGTATTTATTCGAAAGAATTATATGTGAATGATTTATATTCGAATGACTTGATTAATTGGATATACTTGTGTTTATTATCCGTTTGAACAATATTTATGGTGTTCCTGTTGCCTTGTTGTTTATGTCCCAAGTTGACTATTGTTGCCATCATTGCTATTTGTTATTCTATTATTTTCGTATGCTATATTGCACATGTTATTTGACTAGTGAGTGTCTTGACTATACCTCGTCACTACTCCACCGAGGTTAGTCTTGATACTTACTGGGTACCGACTGTGGTGTACTCATACTACACTTCTGCATATTTTTGTGTAGAGCCAGGTATTGGAGATATCGGATTCAGACAGAGATTAGAGTGTGATCGCAAGGATTCAAGGTAGGGCTGCTTGGTCGTCGCAGTCCCCGGAGTCTTTCCATTTTTATTATACTGTCCACTCTTATTCAAACAGTATTGTATATTCGATCCTTGGGGATCACTGCATGTACTCAATTAGAGATTGTGACTCAGTATTACCAGTCTTGGGAAGGTGTTATAATTATTTTCGTTGTTGGTTTCGTTTACTAAAAAAATTTTATAAAAAAAATGGTTTGAATTGTAATTGTAATCGGCTTACTTAGTCTTAGAGACTAAGTGCCATCACGACACCTGTGGTGGGATTTTGGGTCATGACAGAGATAAAAAAAATAGTGACATCGAAATTTACGTGGCTCAGCCAATATGTTTGCTAGTAGAATGAATAGTTTCACTATATAAAGCGTATAGAGAACGAAATTAGATATCTCGCTCTACTTTACACACACAAAAAATACAAGAAAATTTCTCACAAATTCACTCAAGAAAATTTTTTATACAAATAATATTTCTCAAACTCACTTCTCTAATAATATCTCACAACTCTCTTTCTCCCAATATTGTTCTTACAACACTCGAGAAGAATTGATAAAAAATTGATAGAGAAAGGAGAAGAAGTTGCCTCTATTTATAGGTAAATTTTCCAACATAATCAAAACATTTTCCATTTGGGTTCATTTGAAATAAATTAGTTGCCAAGTTGAAAATGGACAGTTTTCATGAGTTGACTCTAAAACCAGATATATTTTAATTTAACTCCAATAACCCCCCCCCGGTTGGTGCTATTTCTAAATGTCTATTTTACCCCTACATATATGCCGTTATTACTCCATTTATCCTCTTATGTTCAAGAAAATAACGTTATTCTAAAACCCTTAGTTGAAATGCATTAGATCCTTCTAAATGTTGTGTGCTTGCCACTTTTTGCAAGTGTATTTCTGCCTATTGATTAATCCTTTATTACTTTAGTTATTCAGTACATTTTGTAAATATGACAAACTTTAAGTGCTTTGCTAATACCTAAAATGACGATCTTGATGACGTCAGAGGAGTAAAGATGCACACAACTATTTCTTTTTTGTTACCTAATGTGAAAGCTTTAGATCGTAATCTGATTGTGATTTACTATTTTACAAAATGAGAATTTAAGATATCATTACTATTAGATATCAAATTATCATTATTACTAGATTTCAAAGTTTGTACAACCATGTTTCATTTTTAGTTTGTGTTTGTCACATGAGCAAATTCAACTAACTTTTGTGTAATTTTGATTTAATAAAAAGTGGAGCTCCTATTTGTGGAAATAGCATGATAAGAAAAAGAGTATATTTGAAGTTATGCTTTGAAGTGTTATACATTGCGCATATATAATTGAATAATCTTTTTAAATTGACGCTAAAACAAAATACTTGAATTTACTTCTAACCACACCCCTAATGCCACAATGAAGGGTAAGTCTCATTCACGCATACCAATTACCATTGATTGTCCCTTGCACCATACTTCATAGTTCATACTCTCCTTTTCTTTTCTTTTCTTTTCTTTTCTTTTCTTTTCTTTTCTTTTTCAAAGGTACTCAAGACTTGATCTAAAGGGTAAATAATCAAGACTTGTTCTAAAGGGGTAAATAATGAAATTAAATGGTAAGATATGATGTCACTTAGAATAAGGAAAAGATTGATAGAGTAAATTGAATATAGTAATGACTATTATATTTTTACTAAACATATATTTACTTACCAAAAGTTTAAAAAATAAGATAAATAATATTTAAGTAACAAAAAACTCGAAAAACCCGATAAAATCAAACCAATCCAACCCGATAAAATCAAACCAATCCAAACCGATATAGTTGAATTGGTTTGATTTTGATAAAAACCAAACCAACTCGGTCGATGTGCACCCCTACTCAAAATTATGCACAATCGCTTGCAATGATGTTATAGATCAACCCAACATATTGTTTTATGACATTAACCAAAAAAGAAATCATGACTCTTACACTAATGCCTATGAAATTTTCATTTTTTTCAAAAAAGTTTGTTATGAAATTTTTTGGGATAAAGATGAGTGTTGCGACCAGCATCGTGTTTGAAGAAAACGAAGGGAAGCAAGAATAATCCACAATCAGATTCACAGAATAATGATAAGTTACTTGAGGATTACACAAAATTTAAGTCTAGAAACAGTAAAACCAATTGCTGGGTGCAACCATAGTCCAGAATACATTATAAATATCGCACAGTTACACCCTTCTCTGTGTTAAAACAGAGAATTGATCTTCCACCTGGTGATCGAGAGTCCCATGCATTGCAAAATTCAAAAACCCAGCAAAATCCCCCAATTAATGAAGCCCAATCCGACCTAAAAATTAGGAAAAAAGAGCAAAACTATTTGAAAGGGTGACACAATGGTATGGAAGCTCTGACCAAGTCATGAGGAAATTCAGATGTCTATGCAATGTAATATATCAGTTCTTGCCTCAAAATTCTTGCAATATAAAGTAAATAAATTATGGGAGGGCTGGTATACTCTAGGAGTCAATTGGCACAATGGTCGGATAAACAAGGATATCCCATGGAATTAGCCATCCCACCTTCTATATGGGATAGCCAATCCCACCATTTGTGTAAAACTTATCTTGGGACTAGCTAATACCTACAACCAAACATAGGATAAATACAATCCCAAATTTTACCCCACGATTATTATCCTTATCCCTTGTACCAAACGAGCCCTAAAGAATTATACACCAAAGAGATTGTGCTTTGTCCCCTCCATTGCCATGTCATTTCTACAATATGAAAGACATCAATTTTCTCATGATCTACACACATATGCATGCATTTACTGGCTCACTGCCAGTAGAATAAACTTTGGAAACCTGAAACCCCTCTCGCCAACGAACGATGACTATGACAGCTCAAGCTGGTTTAAGAGAGCCATCAATTACCCAGGCAGGCAAATGCTCGGTTAGCACTAGTTGAGGTCATCCTCAAACAAATCCTAGCTAAGCCTTGGCTAGACTATCCAAGGCTTAGGTTTGCTCTAATGGCAGAAACACTTTATTCCTCTCTACAGCTAATGTAAAACTACCTAAAGGCAAGTTAGTCCAACTAAAAGCTTCTCTTTTGTTTCTCTATGAATAAACACCAAGCACTGTCTCCAAACTCATTGGCAGGTTACATTTTCCAAATTATCTTTTCATTTTTCAATTCGTCCACAACAATAGCCTAGCAAAGTTTTTCCACTTTCTCCAGCAAAACATCACCAAATTAAACTACCTTCAACTTAAAATTCAGACCTAAAAAAGCAACAAAACAGAACAAGAGACTAAGCTACTCCTTACTAGTAATTAGTATCCTGGAAATGATACTCCAATTATGAGAAAACTTTAGCTATCACTATACTGACAAGTTCAATCCTCTACATTAATACCATGAATATAACTCAAAAACTAACTGAATTTAAAGTAAAACTAATTAGGAGCCACCAGTACCCTCGCAGCAACCAAACCAAAACCCAGTACGCCGTCATATTCTTGCTTCTCCTTTGCATTTCTTCACCATTGAGCTCCCCATTACCTCTTCTCCAAAAAAATTGTTTCTTTATTTCATTTCCTGTCATTCGTGCTTTCCTTTTATACACAAACATTCTAATAATATCCTTGGTGAATTCTAGTGTTTTTTCTTATGACTAAGAAATTGGTCTGGGGCCAACTCTTAGGACTAGCTGTAGCTTTCGAAACTCGGTGATAATGGACCTGCCCGTCTAAGCTTCTCCACTAAAATACAAAGCTTAGTTCACATGGCACAGGGCTTGAACAGGTTAATTCTACTAATGAGCAAAGTATATAGGAAAATTTGACCATACAAATTCTATTTTTCACCAGTGCTGCCCCACAAGTGAAAATCACATGCAGATTATTCAATGCATGAACGTAATCAACAAATACGACTATTAAACCAGCAATTAAACACCTAGAATTTACCAGAAATAAACTCATAAACCGTCATTCAATATATAAACTTCATTGAAATTAAAACACAACATGTTTCATCGCAGCATAAGCTCCTACCGAACGGAAAAACATAATTCGACAAGTTTTTTCATTAAAATGCTAAATAAAGCACCAATCTTCCACCTTAAAATCCTAGCTTGGTTCTACGCCAGTGCCTGCGCTTAGCATTGTACCTACAAAAACAAAATCAAATTTTCATTAGTGAAATGAACAAAATATAATATCATTAGTGAAATAAACATAAATCGGCCGAAAAAAAAATTAAAAAATAATAACTGCAAATTAATATACCTGATAGTGTTATCAGTCCTCATACGAATCCAGTAAGGAATGGGCCTGTTTTGCCTCTGCTTCTTCGCCAGCTTCTTCTTAATCATAAATGTCTTATGTGACGGCTACATAAAAAGAAATTGGAATTAAATCAGTAAACAAAATTACGAGCTTACATTTGTATTGATTTAAATAGTTCTGAGTAGAATCGTACCATTTTCACCGGTTGGAGATTCTCGGCGATAAGCTCTGTTGCTGCTTGAACGTTGAAACCCTTAGGAGAAACAAAAACCCTAATTTGTGAGGTTATATACTGATGCGACCCGAGGCCCAGTGGGTTGGAATTTATTTTTGGGCCAAACTTCGCAAATGTGTCAATTTAGGCCATTGTTTACATTTTGTAGCCGAAAAAATGTATAAACTTATATAATTTTTGTATATAACATACATAATGTATATATATACAAAAAATATACAAATTTATACATTTTTTCGGCTATTATTTTTACAACGTTATTTTTTCTTGAAATATTATGCAAATATAGCCCTTGACAACATTAAACTCGGGTCTGTCTGCTCATAAATTATTAGATTATGGTATAACCATTCGCAATAATTTATAAAATTTTAGATCGTAGTCTAAAGTTTTCTTATAAATTAATTAATTTGCTCAAAAAGGATTTTTAAACCGTGGTAAAAAAGGTCTATCAATTGGAAGAGAAATAAGAAGAAAATTATCTACTAAACCACTTACATAAAAAGGAACAATGACAAAAATTCCAAGAACAAACTTTTGTCTGTTGTTGACCCATGGTTTGATGTTTTTGGGTTCATAAAGCAAATAAGCCTCTGAAACCATAATAAATATTAAACAGGTGTTTGGATAATTTTGAGTTAAAATTGTAAAAATAATTTTAAATTGAAGTTGAATACAAAAAGATTGTAAGAGTTGATATAAACTTGAAGTTCAATAAATAGTGGAACCTCACTACAAAACATAAGTGGAAGTTGAGTAGTTGTGTGAAATATAGTGGAACCTATTTTGTTTGTACATTTAGAATTTTCAACCCCATACCTTAAAAAGAAATTTGAAAATTATAATATAATCCCATACCCAATAATTTGGATATAAACTCGGAGTTGAAAAATAGTGGAACCTGACTGCAAAAATATAAGTGGAAGTTGAGTATTTGTGTGAAATATTTGTGGGAAAGAGCTTATTATTATGCCGACTGTCTAAAAAAGAATGATAGTATCTACCATACAAGAGTCAAAAACATTTAAAAGTTTTTGTGTAAATCAGAAAATTATTTTCTTAAAATTTTAAATAAATTATAGATTTGAAGAATATAAAAGTTATATAACTTGTAATTGTTGCAGTTGAAAATATTCTCAAGAACTTAAAAACCACAGAAAATAATATTTCCCTGAAATAATAATATGCCAATAATTTCTCGTGACAAGATAGATAATTTCATAAGTTAATTGTTTTTATGTTTTTAATATGAATAACCAGTAACCAACATGTTAACTAATTGAGTACGATTAAGTGGACAAGATTTTGCTAATCTGTTTACATTATCTCAACGTGATATGAGCATTAAAGGAGTTGAAGAATCAATTGCTCTTATATAAAAGCACCAACGAGTTCAAATTTAAATTGTGTGTGAAAATTTCTTGAGAAGTAGTACCTTTCTTTGTTTCCTTTGGAATAGATCAATCTAGAAGAGATTAAACTTGTGTTAGTGGAAAATATTCTTCATATGCCACTACATGTTTACCGACGTATCGTCCCTCGGTAACAAGGCTTTCCCGAAGGAAGTCCGTCAGTAAATGGTACGTAGGTAAATCTTTTCTCGATAAAAATGACTGACAGAATCCTTCGGTAATTATCGATAGACCCCATAAATTGTCAAAAATTAAACCGTACCATTAACGTCAATTAGTATTAGTACCCGCGCGATGCGCGGACACAAATATTAAATTATGATCTGAGTTATTTGGATTATATGCAATTTACCTTAAAATTTAAACCCTCCGGATAAAAATTACATATAATCATTAGATATCAATTAAGAAGCAGGATATGAAACTGTTTCTCATATCTCGTACTGGATAACATATTTATTTTTTATATTTGTAACATCCTTGATCTTAGTACTTGCATTTATTATGTGGTCGATATTAAAGAATACTAAACATATCACGTTGTGCTTTGTCTTGTTTGAGCATATTATTTTAACAAAATTCTTACTACCACTTTATCTTTTACTTCAAAACCGAATAAGTCTTATCCTTCTACATTTTCACCATAAAAAAAATCTCTCTTTAATCTTTACTTATAGTTATTGCATTATTCATTACCTAACATTATTAAATTTTCATGTGATCTTTTAATTGACTTAATATCTTGCTTATTACCCTTATGATAATCATATATAAATATAGTTTTTTTATTCCTAAAAATTAATGTATTTTTATACATTTATCCTCTTACTTAGAACTCTTTTATTATTTAAATCTATCAATAATATTTTTGAGTATTATTTAATATACTTATCCTTAAATTAATTCAAAGTATAAATATTCTCACACTCTCTTTATTTTACTCTTTATATATTTTTACAACTATATGAAAATTTAATTAGTTTTTTATATTAGTATTTTCTCAATAATCAAAATATGTAATATCACATTTTATTTTAAGTCATAACTTTGAATCAGTCTAAAATATTGAATACATAAGTTTTTTAATTAGCAATTTTTAAATCTATTGTATTTTCTTATAATTAGTTTATATCACGTGCAATTAAAATTTCTTTCACTTTTAGTTTCAGGATAAAAGTTTAACTTTTATTTTCGTTACTAAATTATCTACACGAGACATTTATTTTGTATTCTTAATATTTTAATTTGTTATCCTATTATTATTTTTCTTTATCTAGTAAATCCTTAATTTTACGGTCATATTCATAGTTTGAGCATTTTTACCATAATTTTAATCTAATCTCAAGTTCAAATCATCTTTCCCTTCCATTTCTAATTTTAAATGTTTTTAAAATTTTAATTATTGCTATTACATTACCTAATATATATAGCATTTCATATTTTTATGTGGTCTTCATTAACTTTCCTCATTATTTAGTATCATTATCCATTTATGTCCTTTAATATAATATAGATCAATGTGTGATTTTTTTATCTTGATATAATATTAATTTTATTCTAAAATATTACTCGAAATTATTAATTTTTTTAATTTAATAATAATATTTTTAAGTACTATATAGTAAAATTTCTAATATTTGGGTTTACTTATTTAATATTAATTACTATATAGATAGATATAGATATAAATATAAATATTATCCAATATTTAGTATTATTGCATTGTTAATAGAAACTTTTATTAGCATATTATTTTATTTAAATTTTTGAAAGCTACTTTATTTTTATAATATAATAAAAGATATGTATTTTTTATTTTTTATTTTATTCTATGATTATCAATAATATTTTCTGAATAAATAAGCTTTTTATTTTTAAAAAGAAAAAAAAAATTATTTAAAAAACAAAGAAATTTTAAATTGGCAGTTTTTTATTTTTTTTATTTTAAAATAATTTAAAAACTCCAACTTGAAACTACTCTCCAATTTGAATGGAATTTTTTTTTTAATTTTCGTTTTTTATTAGAAAATATTTTATTTTATTATTTTATAGATAGTTAAATTAAAAAGTAATTACCAATAATTAATTATTAACTACTTATGCCATGTAACTTTTTTCTAGGTTGCCACTTGACTTAAGGCTTAAGGGGAGGGTTGTTTCCTATCCTTTTAATAATATATAGAATAGATTATATGATTCTCAATAATATTTTCTGAATAAATAAGCTTTTTATTTTTAAAAATAAAAACTAAAGTATTAAAAAAATAAAGAAATTTTAAATTGACAGTTTTTTTATTTTTAGTTTTTTATTTTTAAATAATTTAAAAACTCCAACTTGAAACTACTCTCCAATTATTAACTAAATAAATAATTATTAATTACTTATGCCACATGACTTTTTTCTAGGGTGCCACTTGGCTTAAGAAGAGGATTTTTTCCTCTCCTTTTAATAATATATATTTTTCATGAAAATCGTAACTGGCAGTGAAGGTATTTACAAGAAATGCAACTGCTCCTTCAATGACATTAGAAGCGGACTCAGGATTCGAGGTCGCGGGGCACTATGACATTCAATATAAATTTATCATTAATACGCGGTCTATGTTAATATTTGACTATTTTTAAGACATTTGCAAGTATATATGGATTTTGCCGAAGTTTTCGGGTGCCCGTGACCCATTAACCTATAGTATAAGGCCGCCTCTGAATGACATACTTAAATTGTTCTTGGTATACATTCATGTATGTATTTATTTAATAATGGTATTGTCTGGATCAACTTGAGCACATCTCGCAGTTTCACTGACTACATATTACAGGCAGTTTCATTGACTACATATTACCTGTCACTAATCATATACTAGAATCTCATATGTTTTTTTCTGTTGTATAAATATCCTGATTTCTTTCAAGTTTTTACAAAGTGAAGGAAGATTCTTATAACACACAGAAAAAATTACAATGCCTAAAATCTTGTTAATTTTTCTAGCCATCTTTCTAACTGCTGGTACAAAGTTTCCAGTATCTTTTGCATCTCAAAATGCAACTACTGTTAAATCAAAGGTGCATGGTTAGCTGAAATAGCCTCTGTATCAAGCATTCCTTCTAAATATTTCACTCACATTTTCTATGCATTTGCTGTGCATGATGCTACATCATTTCAATTGCTCATAATACAATCTGATGAGCAATTTATGCTTAATTTCACAACCACTATTCATTCCAAGAGCCCTGAAATAAACACAATACTTTCAATAGCATGAGGTGTTAGTCCTGACACTCTGTCTAATACTTTCTCCCTATTGTTTCTTATCAGCCGTGTCCAGGACTTATCCTGAAAACGCCATAACAATAAAACTTGATTTCTTGATCCCTATGCGCTACGATTATCGTGGTGCTTGGAATACTTCTGTAACGACTCGGCCGGTTGTTTTGAGTATTACAACCCCGTTCTCCCATTTACTGCTCAATTTATGCTTTACAATTGTTATATGACTTGCCGGGGTGATTGGTTCGGGTCCGGTGAAGGTTTGGAATGAATTGGAACACTTAGTTCCAAGGTTTAAAACTTAAGTTGAAAAGGTTGATCGGATATTGATTTATGTGTAAACGACCCCGAAATAAAATTTTAATGATTCCAATAGCTCTGTATGGTAATTTTGGACTTAGAAGCGTGTGTGGATTGTTAATTGGAAGTCCGTAGTTAAATTATGCTTGAAATGGCTAAAAGAGAAAATTAAGTTTGAAAGTTTGACCGGGGAGTTGACCTTTTGATAACCGCGTCGAAATCCGATTTTGCAATTTTGAATGGTATGTTATGTCATTTATGACTTGTGTGCAAAATTTGAGGCCAATTGGACTTGATTTGATAGGCTTCGGCAACGAATGTAGAAGTTGGAATTTCTAAGGTTCATTAAGCTTGAATTGGAGCATGATTCATGGTTTAGCGTTGTTTGATGTGATTTGAGGTTTCGACTAAGTTCGAATGATATTTTAGGACTTGTTGGTATATTTGGTTGAGGTCCCGGGGGGCTTCAGGTGAGTTTCGGATGGTTAACGGATCAAAATTTGGACTTAAACAAAGTTAGAAACTTTTTGTCATCTAATGCAATCGCACCTGCGGAATTTGGCTCGCAGGTGCGAGCTCACATAAGCGATCCTAGCATCGCAGAAGCGGATGGTTCGCAGAAGCTGATGAGGCGTCGCAAAAGCGATGCAATGGTCGCATATGCGGCCTAGGCAAAGGGGGGTATTGGACCGCAGAAGCAGACGCTTCATCGCAGAAGCGAAGGCTGTCGTAGAAGCCGGGAGAGTTACCGCAAAAGCGGAACCGTAGATGCGGTAAAAAATTTCACAAAAGCGGAACCTTTGGGCAGTGTACAAAAACATAAGGTTCCGAGTTTTTGTTATTTTTGGACATTTCCAACTTGGTTTTGGGGCGATTTTAAGAGAGAATTCACGGGAAAACTTGAGGTAACTCACTTATGATCATTGTTAGTCAATAATATTGGATTATCATTGAGTATTTCGACTATATTACATATTTTTGAGGTGAAATTAGAGGATTTGGGCCTAGGGATTTCAAAATAAGAATTCGAGATTTGGAGGTCGAATTGATGTCGGAATTTGGTAAATTTAGTATGGTTGGACTCGTGATTGAATGGTCGTTGATATTTTGTGACTTTTGTTGGGTTCCGAAACGTGATCCCCACAAACAATTTTTGAGTTAAATTTCGGGATTTTTTTGAAAAATATGTATTTTCGTATGGAATTAATGCCTATACTTTATATTGACTAAATTGAATTAATTGTGACTAGATTCGAGCCGATCGGAGTCGGAAAATCGAGGGAAAGGAATTCTTATTGACTGATTGAGCTTGGCTTGAGGTAAGTGGCTTATCTAACCATGTGTGGGGGAAATCCCCTTAGAATTTGATATTGTTGTAACATTTTGAGATATGAGCGTCGTGTACGCGAGGTGACGAGAGCGTACACTGGATAAATTTGAAAATATCGGTTCTTGTTGAGTAGTTTTCTTTTTAATTCTTTAATTGAGTTGCTTTAGTATATGTAGTGATCATGTTTAGTCTAGTATCACATGTCTACATGCCCTAACTCTTACTTGGAATATGTGCAACATGCTTAGCTGAATTACCTGCTTATTTGATTTGATTTAAATCTTTAACTGTGAGATTCTTGTTGTAAATTCGTTGTTTTCTTCGGATATCTGTTGTATATTTACTTTGGGACTACGAGGTGGTTACTCGAAAAAATTTTCTGTACTGCATATTTACTTTTGGGACTACGAGCCGGTTCCTTGGGAGATCTCCATGTACTACATATTTACTTTTGGGACTACGAGGCTGTTCTTCGGGAGATCCCCATGTACTGTATATTTACTTTTGGGACTGCGAAGCGGTTCTTCGGAAGATCCCCATGTACTGCATATTTACTTTTGGGTCTACGAGGTGGTTCCTCGGGAGATCCCCCTGCACTGCATATTTATTTTTGGGACTACGAGGCAGTACCTTGGGAGCGCCCATGTTATTTACCTTTATTTGCTGTGTTGTTCACTTCTAAGTCATTTCGTTATATTATTATATCCTCTGTCTTATTCTTCTATTTTTTTCATAGGGCCTGACCTGATCTCGTCACTACTCTACCGAGGTTAGGCTTGACACTTACTGGATACCGCTGTGTTGTACTCGTGCTACATTTCTGTACATCTTTTTGTGTAGATCCAGGTACTTTCTATCAAACCAGGTATCAGTGAACTAGCTGTACACGGAGACTTCAAGGTACATATGCCATCGTCCGCAGATCTCGGAGTCCCCCTTTATTCTTAATATGTTGTCTTCCTGATTTCTCTTTAGACTCTGATGTATTGAGACACTCAGAATAAATTCTTAGATGTTTGTGACTTCTTTCTACCGGATTTCGGGAGTTGAAATTATTGAATTGCAGTTTTATATTTATTTCATATGTTGAGAATTGGGCTTCAGTTTTATTTTACGTATTTCCGCAAATTATTAGGCTTACCTAGTCTTACAGACTAGATGCCATCACGACAACCTACGGAGGATGAATTGGGGTCGTGACAAGTTGGTATCAGAGCTCTAGGTTCATAGGTGTTATGAGTCACAAGCAGGTTTAGTAGAGTCTCGCTGATCGGTACGGAGACGTCTGTACTTATCCTAGGGAGGCTTTGGAACTGTTAGGAAAATGTTCACTTCTTTGATTCCTTATCGTGCGCATTTGTTGACTTCGAAATTCTAAACTCTTATCTTTCTATTCTCTCACAGATGGTGAGGACACGCACAACTGGATCTGATGATCAGACACACATGACCCATGTTGGAGCTGCAAGAGGCCGGGGCCGGGGCAGAGGCCGAGCAAGACCGTGTGGTGCAGCCAGAGCACCTGCACAAGCTGCTGCAGCAGAGCCACCAGTAGCTCCAGTTGGAGAGCAGGCACCTGAGATGCCTGTTACTACCCCTTCACTTCATGAGACTCTTGCCTAGTTTTTGAGTATGTTTAGCTCTCTAGCTCAGGCAGTGTTGATTCAACTTGCTCCTGCCACATCTCGAGCCGAGGGAGGAGAACAAAATCCATCCGCCCGTACCCCAGAGCCACGGGACCAAGTTGACCATGCCCCAGAGGTTATACCAGTGTAGCCAGTTATCCCAGTTCGGCCCGAGGCTAGGGAAGCAGTTTCGGAGGGGGAGCAACTCAAGCTCCAGGGGTACAAGAAGTACCACCCTCCCACTTTCAGCGGTTTGGCTTCAGAGGATGCTCAGGGTTTTCTTGAAGAATGTCACTGCATCCTCCGTACTATGAAAATTGTGGATTCTAGTGGGGTTTCTTTCACGGTATTCCAGCTTAGAGGAGAGGCCTACCAGTGGTGGCGGGCATACGAGTTGGATAGTCCGACTGAGGCAGCCTCACTCACTTAGGCTCAATTTTCAAATATGTTCTTGAGGGAATATGTTCCTCAGAGTCTTAGAGATACATGGTGCACAGAGTTTGAGCAGTTTTGCCAGGGTTCTATGATCATGTCAGAGTATACGGTCTGATTCAATGATTTGGCTAGGCATGCACCAGCCTTGGTTTCTACTGTTCGAGAATGGGTTCATCGATTTATTGAGGGGCTCCACCCTAGTATCAGATTTAGTATGGCCCGAGAGCTGTAGATGGACATTGCATACCAGTAGGTAGTGTCAATTGCTAGGAGATTGGAGGGTATGCGAATCCGGGAGAGAGAAGAGAGGGAAGCTAAGAGACCTCGAGATTCTGGCACGTATAACAGTTCTCGTGCCCCAGCTGCAGCTCGTCAGGGTTGGGATTATAGGAGTCGCCCTGTTCATTCAGCACTTCCAGCCGCCAACGATACTCCAGCCACTCCTAGGCCCCAGGATCCATATTATGCACTGCCAGTGTCTAGTGTACCTCATGTACAGGGTGCTTCCAGCGGTCAGTCCAATCGATCAGGCCAGTCGATCAGGCCCAAGTCAGTCACAACAGCCACGTCCTCCGAGAGCTTGTTTTGAGTGTAGTGACACTCGTCATATGGTGAGGGATTGTCCCAGATTCAGGAGGGGTGCACCTCTACGGATTTTGCAGGCCCCACCTTTTCCACAAGGCCCTCAGGCTTCTCAGGCCTTGATTACTGCACCAGTTTCCACTCCACCTGCAAAGCCAACTAGAGGTGGAGGTCGAACATGTAGAGGTCGCCCTAGAGGGGGAGGCCAATCCAGATATTATGCCCTTCCTGCTAGGACGGAGGCAGTTGTATCCGATTCGGTTATCATAGGTATTGTTCCGGTCTGTCACAGAGATGCATCAGTCTTATTTGATCCAGGCTCCACTTATTCTTATGTGTCATCTTATTTTGCCACGTCTTTGGGCGTATCCCGTGATTCTTTTAGTTATTCTGTTTATGTATCTACACCCGTGGGTGATTCTATTATTTTTGACCACATGTATCGGTCGTGTTTGATTGTTATCAGTGGTTTTAAGACTAGAACTGATTTATTATTGCTTAATATGGTGGATTTCGATATTTATTTTGGGCATGGACTGGTTATCGCCCTATCATACTATCCTTGATTGTTACGCCAAGACGGTGACATTGGCTATGCCAGGTCTACAACGGCTAGAGTGGAGAGGTACCTTAGATTATGTTCCTAGCAGGGTTGTTTCATTTCTTAAGGCTCAACGAATGGTTGAGAGGGGTGTGATGCATATCTGGCCTATGTGAGAGATGTTAGTGTTGATACTCCTACCGTGGAGTTAGTTTCGGTGGTAAGGGATTTTCTCGATGTATTTCTAGCGGATCTTCCGGGTATGCCACCAGATAGGGATATTGACTTTGGTATTGATTTGTTACTGGGCACTCAGCTTATTTCTATTCCACCGTATCGTTTGGCCCCAGTAGAATTGAAAGAATTAAAAGAGTAGTTACAGGAACTGCTTAATAAGGGTTTTGTTCGGCCCAATATGTCACCTTGGGGTGCTCATGTCTTATTTGTGAAGAAGAAGGATAGTTCTATGCGGATGTTTATTGATTACCGCCAGTTGAACAAGGTTACAGTAAAAAATAGGTACCCATTGCCATGTATTGATAACCTATTTGATCAGCTTCAGGGTGCCAGAGTGTTCTCTAAAGTTGACTTGCGTTCAAGCTATCATCAGTTGAAGATTCGGGAGCCAGATATCCCGAAGACTTCTTTCAGGACTCGGTATGGTCATTATGAGTTCCTTGTAATGTCATTTGGGCTTACTAACGCCCAGCAGCATTTATGCATTTGATGAATAGTGTATTTCAGCCCTATCTTGACTCCTTCGTCATTGTGTTTATCGACGACATTCTGGTGTATTCCCAGAGTCAGGAGGATCATGAACAACACCTAAGGATTGTTCTTTATACTTTGAGAGAAAAGAAGTTATATGCAAGATTTTCTAAGTGTGAATTCTGGCTTGATTCAGTGGGATTCTTGGGTCATATAGTTTTGTGCGAAGGGATCAAGGTAGATTCGAATAAGATTGAGGCAGTGCAGAGTTGGTCCAGACCATCCTCAACTATGGAGATCCGGAGTTTTCTTGGCTTGGCGGGGTATTATCGTCGATTTGTAGAGGGTTTCTCTTCTATTGTTGCACTTATGACTAGATTGACCCAGAAGGGTGCTCCGTTCGCGTGGACCGAGGAATGTGAGGAGAGCTTTCAAAAGCTCAAGTCTACTTTGACTATAGCCCCAGTATTGGTGTTGCCTATAGGTTCAAGATCTTATGCTGTATATTGTGATGCGCCGTGTATTGGTCTCGACTCAATGTTGATACAAGATGGTAGGGTGATTGCCTATGCATCTAGACAATTAAATGTACATGAGAAGAATTATCATGTCCACGACCTTGAGTTAGCAGCTATTGTTCATGCCTTTAAGATTTGGCGGCATTATTTGTACGGTGTCCATTGTGAGGTCTATACCGATCACCGGAGTCTACAACATCTGTTTAAATAGAATGATCTTAATTTGTGGCAACGAAGGTGGTTGAAGTTTCTTAAGGATTATGATATCACCATTCTCTATCATCCCGGAAAGGCCAATGTAGTGGTTGATGCCTTGAGTCGTAAAGCGGAGAGTTTGGGCAGCTTAGCATATTTACTAATAGCAGAGAGGCCTTTAGCCTTGGATGTTCAGGACTTGGCCAACTAGTTTGTTAGATTGGATGTTTTCGAGCCGAGCCGAGCCGAGTTTTGTCTTGTGTGGTTTCTCAGTCTTTTCTTTATGATCGTATCCAAGAACGTCAGTATGATGACCCTCATATTCTTGTCCTTAAGGACACGGTTCAACACAGTGATGCCAAGGAAGTCACTATTGGAGATGACGGTATGTTACGAATGTAGGGCAGGCTATGTGTGCCTAATGTAGAGAGTTTATGTGAGTTGATTCTACAGGAGGCTCACAGTTCACGGTATTCCATTCACCCAGGTACCATGAAGATGTATCAAGATTTGAGGCAGATGAAGGACATAGTGGAATATGTAGCTCGTTGCCTAAATTGTCAGCAAGTGAAGTATGAGCATCAACGACCAGGTGGATTGCTTCAAAAGTTAGAGATTCCATAGTGGAAATGGGAGCAGATCACTATGGATTTCGTTGTTGGACTCCCACAGACTCAGAGGAAGTTCGATACAGTTTGGGTAATTGTGGATAGATTGACCAAGTCAACTCATTTCATTCCTGTGATTACTACTTACTCTTCGGAGCAGTTGCTCAGGTTTACATCTGCGAGATTGTCATGCTTCATGGCGTACCAATATTTATCATCTCTGACCAGGGAATGCAGTTTACATCACAGTTCTGGAGAGCCATACAACGTGAGTTGGGTACTCGTATGGAGTTGAGTACAACATTTCACCCTCAGACGGACAGACAGTCCGAGCGCACTATTCAGATATTGAAAGATATGCTCTATGCGTGTGTGATTGATTTTGGAGGCGCTTGGGATCAGTTCTTGCCACTTGCGGAGTTTGCCTACAATAATAGTTATCAATCGAGCATTCAGATAGCGACATACGAGGCTTTGTATGGTAGACGGTGCCGGTCTCTAATAGATTGGTTTGAGTCGGGTGAGGCTAGACTATTGGGTACAGACTTGGATCAGGATGCCTTGGAGAAGATTAAATTGATTCAGGATCGACTTCGTACAGCCCAGTCCAGGCAGAAAAGTTATGCGGATGGGAAGGTTCGCGACGTTGCATTCATGGTTGGGGAGCAGGTCTTGCTCCGGGTTTCGCCCATGAAGGGTGTTATGAGGTTTGGGAAGAAGGGAAAGTTGAGCCCTGGGTATGTTGGGCCTTTTGAGATTCTTGAAAGGATTGGAGAGATGGCTTACAGACTTGCACTACCATCTAGTCTCACTACAGTTCATCTAGTGTTCCATGTTTCCATGCTCCAAAAGTATCACGGCGATCCATCTCATGTGTTAGACTTCAGCTCAGTCCAGTTGGACAAAGATCTATCTTATGTTGAGGAACCAATGGCTATTTTGGACAAACATGTTAGAAAGTTGAGATCGAAGAGCATTGCTTCAGTAAAAGTACAGTGGAGGGGTCATCCGGTCAATGAGGCGACTTGGGAGACCGAGCATGATATGCATAGCCATTATCCTCATCTTTTCACCACTTCAGGTATGTCTCTATACTCGTTCGAGGACGAATGATTGTTTTAAGAGAGGGAGGATGTAATGACCCGGCCGGTCGTTTTGAGTATTACAACCCCGTTCCCCCATTTTACTGCTCATTTTATGCTTTATAGTTGTTATGTGACTTGCCGGGGTGATTGGTTCGGGTCCGGTGAAGTTTTGGAATGAATTGGAACACTTAGTTCCAAGGTTTAAAACTTAAGTTGAAAGGGTTGACCGAATATTGATTTATGTGTAAACGACCCCAAAATAAAATTTTGATGATTCCAATAGCTTCGTATGGTGATTATGGACTTAGGAGCGTGTCTGTATTGTTAATTGGAAGTCCGTAGTTAAATTTAGGTTGAAATGGCTAAAATAGAAATTTAAGTTTGGAATTTTGACCGGGGAATTGACTTTTTGATATCGGGGTCGGAATCCGATTTTGAAAATTTGAATGGGCACGTTATGTTATTTATGACTTGTGTGCAAAATTTAAGGTCAATTGGACTTGATTTGAAAGGTTTTGGCATCAAATGTAGTAGTTAGAATTTCTAAGTTTCATTAAGCTTGAATTGGAGCATGATTCGTGGTTTAATTGTTGTTTGATGTGATTTGAGGTTTCGACTAAGTTTGTATGATATTTTAGGACTTGTTGGTATATTTGGTTGAGGTCCCGGGGGGGCCTCGGGTGAGTTTCGGATGGTTAACGGATCGAAATTTGGACTTAGAACAAAGCTGGAAACTTTTTGTAATCTAATGGAATCGCACCTGCGGAATTTGGCTCGCAGGTGCGAGTTCGCAGAAGCAAGCCTGGCATCGCAGAAGCAGATGGTCCGCAGAAGTGGATGAGGCGTCGCAGAAGCACGACCGCAGAAGCGATGCAATGGTCGCAGATGCGGCCTGGGCTAAGGAGGTCTTGGACCGCAGAAGCGGACGCTTCATCACAGAAGTGAGTCCGCAGAAGCGAAGGCTGTCGCAGAAGCCGCGATAGTTACCGCAAAAGTGAAACCGTAGATACGGTTAAAAATTCCGCAGAAGCGGAACCTTTGGGTAGTGTACAAAAATAGAGGGTTTCGAGGTTTTATCATTTTTGGACATTTTCAACATGGTTTTGGGGCGATTTTCAGAGAGAATTCATGGGAAAACTTGAGTTAAGTCACTTATGATCATTGTTAGTCAATAATATTGAATTATCATTGAGTATTTCGACTAGATTACATATTTTTGAGGTGAAATTAGAAGATTTGGGCATAGGGATTTCAAAATAAAAATTTGAGATTTGGAGGTCGAGTTGATGTCGGAATTTGGTAAATTTAGTATGGTTGGACTCGTGGTTGAATGGGCGTTCATATTTTATAATTTTTGTCGGGTTCCGAGACGTGGTTCCCGCATGCGATTTTTGAGTTAAATTTTAGCTTTTTATTGAATAATATCTATTTCATATGGAATTAATTTCTATAATTTGTATTAACTGAATAAAATTAATTGTGACTAGATTCGAGCCGATTGAAGTCGGAAAATCGAGGGAAAGGCATTCTTATTGACTGATTGAGCTTGGCTTGAGGTAAGTGGCTTGTCTAACCCTGTGTGGGGGAAATTCCTTTAGAATTTGATACTGTTGTAACATTTTGTGATATGTGAGCACCGTGTAAGCGAGGTGACGAGTGCGTATACGGGCTAAATTTGAGTACACGGGCTAAATTTGGAAATATTAATTCTTGCTGAGTAGTCTTCTTTTAAATTCTTTAACTGAGTTGCTTTAGTATATGTAGTGATCATGTTTAGTCTAGTATCACATGTCTACGTGCCCTAACTCTTACTTGCAATATGTGCAACATGCTTAGCTGAATTACCTGCTTATTTGATTTGATTTAAATCTTTAACTGTGAGATTCTTGTTGTAAATTCGTTATTTTCTTCGGATATCTATTGTATATTTACTTTGGGACTACGAGGTGGTTACTCGGGAAATCCCCCTGTACTACATATTTACTTTTGTGACTACGAGGCAGTTCCTTGGGAGATCCCCATGTACTACATATTTACTTTTGGGACTACAAGGCTGTTCATCGGGAGATCCCTATGTACTGCATATTTACTTTTGGGACTGCGAAGCGGTTCCTCGGAAGCTCCCCATATACTACATATTTACTTTTGGGTCTACGAGGTGGTTCCTCGGGAGCGCCCATGTTATTTACCTTTATTTGCTATGTTGTTCACTTCTAAGTCATTTCGTTATATTATTATATCCTCTGTCTTACTCTTCTATTATTTTCATAGGGCCTGACCTGACCTCGTCACTACTCTACTGAGGTTAGGCTTGGCACTTACTGGGTACCGTTGTGGTGTACTCATGCTACATTTCTGCATATCTTTTTGTGCAGATCCAGGTACTTTCTATCAAATCAGGTATCAGTGAACTAGCTGTACACGGAGACTTCAAGGTATATAGCCAGCGTCCGCAGACCTCAGAGTCCCCCTGTATTCTTAATATGTTGTCTTCCTGATTTCTCTTTGGACTCTGATGTATTGAGACACTCAGAATAAATTCTTAGATGTTTGTGACTTCTTTCTATCAGATTTCGGGAGTTGAAATTATTAAATTGGAGTTTTATATTTATTTCATATGTTGAGAATTGAGCTTCAGTTTTATTTTACGTATTTTCGCAAATTATTAGGCTTATCTAGTCTTACAAATTAGATGTCATCACGACAATCTACAGAGGATAAATTGGGATCGTGACAACTTCAGGGACTGTTTCACCTGTCTTGTTATATGCCAATTCTAGCAATATTAGTACAAGTTATGGAATTTCATCATGGGAACAAAATGGGGTTCATTAAAAAAGATAATTATGGGGTTGCCCTCATATGGGGGGACATGGTAATTGAAAGATCCAAATGAACATGGAATTGGAGCACGTGCAGTTGGAATTGGTCCTGGAAACTAATGGAATATTGTCATATGATGATATAGTCAATTTCAATACACAAAATAATGCCAAAGTTGTGCATGATAATGGTACAGTTTCAACATATTCATATGCAGGGACAAGTTGGATTGGATATGATGACATTAGATCTATTACAAGTTTACAACTAAGATTAAGTTTGCTAAAGCTCAGGGTTTTGGTGGTTACTTTTTTTGGACACCTGTCTATGGCAACAATTGGGTTCTTTCTAAAGCAGGTAGATTCCAATATATAGTACTTCAATTTGTATGTGTCCTTATTTTTATTTTTACACTGAGTATATATACTAACTCTGCATGTATAAGCTTGCTCACATTGTCTATCTAAAAGACACTAATGGTTCTTCCACTAGTAAACAAGCTCAATAGGCTAAAAACAATGTAACCATCTCTAAACACAACCACAAATTGCCCTCACTAAAATCCCCACTTAAACTTTGCCTTAACTGTGCCACAAGCAATTCATAAAATCTTATAACTAATACAGTAACATTGCATACAATTCATCAACAATCTTAACAAGAATATAGGTAAAAGAACTATACCCATCAATAATAATTGCATGTAGATGTTTAATATGAATTTTAGCTAAAATAGGGTTGGGTTAAAAGCCCAAAGATTAAAGCTTTATTCAGGTTTGTGTATTCCTTTTGTGTTAGGAAAAAAGAAAAGGGTTTTGGGGGGGGGGTTGCTTAATTGGGTTTAAGAAGATAAAAAAGAGATACTTCTATTAAATTTTCAGCTTCATGAATCATGGGTGGGTCCCTCTTGCAGCGATATTTCAGGCCATTTTGCCGAAGAATTGCCGCCGAACGGGAGGAGAAGCGAAGGTTAATTAAGGAGGGACGGGGCTACCGGCCGCCGGCGGTTGGTACGGTTCAGACGCGACTCCATGGTGTTGGAGGCCTAAAGACAAGTCGTGATAAGAGGCCTTAAACTTATATTTAATAATTTTAAATATCTTTGTTTAAAGTTTATTCCTTTTACTTTTTGAGATGCAATTTAATCTTGACGATGTAATCAATTTTTGATAAGATTTTATTAAGTTTAATTTTGATTTTTTTTTACATTACCGCCAACATAACTCACTATACATGTGAGAATTTGTATTTATAAAGATGATAAACAAATCAATTATTGCTTTTTACGATCTAATTAGCTTGAAGCATATCTACAGAGACCTTGAAAGAAAATATTTTACAAAGTTAAAGTTGTAAATAAAATTTGTTCAAGTTAGAGTGAGAAGAACTAGTGCAGAAATTGCTTTTCACTTTCACTAAAATTTTCTCATCAACTATAAAAAAAATAGACCACATAATAAGTATAATAAATATTAAAATGACATATAAGAATGTAATATGGTATTCATATTTATATAAAATATAATTCACCATTTTGTTTAATTAATAAAATTAACCAAAAATTTATGTGGCAAATTCTTAATTGAATTAAGAGAAAAATAAACAAAAATAGAGGTAAACGCTCAGCTGTAATTATGGCAAAGTCTTGTTACGAAATGATTTAATATACATATTTTATATTTTCTTATAATATCTTAATAACAATTTTATAATTATCTTAAAATCTAAATTAATCGGTATATGTGCAAATTAGCAATCAACCTTGGGAAAAAGAAAATTCTCCGAACGTAATAATAATGATATGACAACTTTAAAAAAAACATACCAGAAAGCAGAGTGATGGTAGCTAGTGTGTGCCAGATCGGACTTGAGTAGAAGCTAATTCGTGTTGATAACATATTATAAATATTACTCAAAGTAACAATATAAAATAAGGAAAATCAAGCTAAGAGATATAGAAAAAAAGAGAGAAAAAGAGATTCTTATTTCTTTTTCAATTGTATATATTTTTCTATCTATTACAACACCTTTATATATACATAAAAAATAAAAAAAAAATATTATTAAAAATAAAAATATGTAATTCAATATATCATCAATCATTTGACAAGATCACAAAGATTAATATTGTCTTTCCATTTAACTTTATTTTGGCTTCACTTGGATTATATCGACTCTTCTTTGGCTTCTCTCATCTCACTCTTCTTGTTCTTATCGGTACCAGGCAGACAGGTCTTTCAGAAACCTGGCAGATGGAGGTTCACTGATCGAAAGGTTAACACCCGAGTTATATCAGAAAAGCTCCACCGTCCGCAAATTTCCGTTTTCACCTTCTCTCTCCTCACTTTTCCTGTTCTTATCTCTACACTTTTGGTGAATTTTCCAGTCCGGATCTTTGTTTTCCTGTGAGTTATCTTCTTCTCCTGTTGTATTTCTCTCTTTCATCTTTTACTGCACGCTAAGACTTTGTTCTTTATGTGTTTGAACAATTTCTTGAATGTATTTCGTGTGGTATTCGATTCACCTTGCCTTTTCCTTCGTCTTTCTGTTTAATTTTTTGTTTTCTGATATACTGGATTTTTGCTATTAAAAATTCAATTCTATACTCTTGGAAGTAAATTGATTTTTCCTAGAAGAATATGGTTAAGAGGTGAGCACAGAGACACGCCCTATTTTAATGCTTTTTTTGCCAATCTAGCAACATATGAAAAGTTTCACAATCTTCAAACTTCTCTGCGACTGCAACCCTGTCTCCCCTTGCTCTTCTTGTTGTTAGCTTTACACTTTGGTCAATTTATCGTTTGGATTGTTGTTTTCGTGTGAGCTTGCTTCTTCTTATCTTGTGTTTCTCTCTGCCATCATGGGATGCTAGGCCTTTGCTACACAGGAATTAATTGTCGAGTTGTGTTTGCTCTTACTGAGGAAATTGTTGAATCAGTCAAAGTTTTTACTAAACGTTTACCATTTGTCTTTCAATCTAATTTCTTGCTCATCTTCTTATGTATTCTATCTATCTCTATGTGTTTGACATTATTCTCCAACGAGCCATAAAAAGTGCACCTATCTACTATATGAGAAGTGGCCAATCGAGTGAAGCATAATTTCTGCTATTCAGAAATGGATGTCATGGTAATTCATAGTTACCCGCGTTGGGGATCGCCGATTCAGATTTTGCTTTCTCATTTTACTCTATTTTTTAGCAAAATTCAAAGAGTTGGATTTGTGAAATCTCAAGTAAAAACACTAATCGAGGGTTGCAACGTTTGCCGGTTTAAAGAGGTCCTTTTTTGGGTATTTTGATTAGTTTTTGCCGCTGCTTTCTCTGAGGAACAAAGCATTTGTTAACTCAGGGTTACATTGTATGCTGGTTTCACGAAATACATATTTTTTTTTCTTTTTATGACCGATGGTAAATTTGTTTCGGATAAACCGTAATAGTTTGATTGGGGAAAAGCTTTGAATTTAGACACTAAACTTGAGAAACTTCGATCTTAAAATTTTTGTTGTAAACCTTTTTGAGGTCGAGGGAATTTTGTGATCCTGGCCTTTGATTCCATGGTATCGAAAAGAGAAAAGGAAAGTGTAATCCGATATTGTGCTATATAATATTTCCTTTTTTCCTTTGCATAAAATTAGACCATAAATAGGTAAACTTTATTTGAATTTTAAAATTATAGATGAATTACTGTTCTCCTTTAAAGTCCGTTAAAGCTCAGGATTTTACTCAATTCGTGCTCAATACTGAGTTCTGCTTGCTTAATGCTTTTTCCCTGCAGAACCTTGAGCTTCTCGCAATACATTGCTCAATATCTGCGCTGTATACTATAGTTATTAGTCAATATTTAGTTAAGTTGTAAAGCAGGAAATATAGTCAAGAGAAGATTCTTGATTTCCTTTTTCTTAAACATGCATACTACGTTGGCTGAGTGTTTGTATTTTGCCGGAGCTCAATTTTTAGGCATTTACTTGCCTCCATTGCATGCTAATGTAAAGTCTCTTTCAGAATGGATAGAAATTAGACTGTGTTGTACTTTGTTTTGATTGATCTTTATGATGTTAGTAGACTCAACTTCAATGGTTTATAAATTTTTTTGAAATAGCCAACTCATGAATGTTGTCCTCTGTGAAAGGTAATTCGTAGCACCATAGTTTGTTTAATTTGGAACTCTTCTTTTGATTATGACAGGAACAACCTCGAATTACTATCTTGATGTCAAAATTGACGAAGCGGTGATTTTTTCCGGGGTTGGATGCGTCTTGATATTTTTTATAGGATCTGCTCACTGATAACAAAGCAAAGTTTGATTGTTATTCAAATGACTGAGAAGATAGCATGAGGTATGCGTCAATATGACCACACACATCATTTATATGTCTTTACGAAATGGTCAATGACCAATAATTATGGGTTGGTCCTTTTTTTCACTTCTTAAAAATAGTATATGAAGGCTGGGCTATATCTTTTTGTCTAAAGGTTCATGTCATGACAGTGTTGATAATAATGTATGCCTCGAAGGAGAGTACTGTCATTTGGTGACTTAACCACTTTTGAAGTGAGCACTCACTTCAATACCGATTTTCTATATTATTTCATTAGTTATACACCAAAATGGTGCCAAAATATTGAAGTGAACGCTTAACTCAAGTACATTTATTTGACAAATTAACGACGTAATCTTAATTAACTATACCCGGTGTGTCCATATCATTACCTAGGATAAGAATGCTTGAGATTATTTTCAACGTTAGAATGTATACCACACTTCATCATTCTTATTTATGGATTGGGGGGAGGAGGGGGAATAGTTCTTATGGACTCAAATCTAAGGCGGAAAAATATCAAATAGAAATACAGGACAATTCCTAGGAGGCCTTTCTTTACTTATCAATGACTAGATATTTTCTTATATTTATCCAGGATTTATCTCTTCCTGTACTCTTATGACGTGGGCAATCCAAAAATCTAGAGGAGAACGTGTTCCTTGGGCTACCTCCCAGATAAAAGCTTATTTCGGTTTATCAGGCGGGTAAGCGACCAATTTCGTAGCTTTGTTATCTATGTCGTTATTATTTTTGATTCAGATATCAGTTGGATTCCACACGATTGAAATCAGATAAAAGGAATTGAAACATTCTTTTCCTTTTCCTTGCACTAAACTTTTGCTGCTTTCGTTATACCATATTGGTATAGCATTCTTTTTCCCCGCAGCATTCTTTTGCTGCAACTGCTCAAGCAAAGAATTCTTTGCTTGCATTCTCTGTGTTATTTTCTGTCAGTATAATCAAATTACTATACTGTCAGGCTTATATCTGCCTGTTGTTATTGTATTCAGGTTATACATATGCCACTGGGAAATGGGGATAATTAAGCACCAGAGAGTATTTTAGACAGGATGTGTTCCTTGAGTCTCTACTTTTGGGTTTTTGTAGTTCATATTAATTATTGCAACCTCCAAATGGATTCTCCTTAAGTAGATCACTTCCACAATTTGTGCAGTTTTATTCAAATGAATAGTAGTAGGTAGGGTAACCTCTTACGTGGAAGGTCTAGGTATATATTCAAATCAAATAACTAGGAAAATAGTAGTCAGGTACGACGGTTCTCTTAAACACACATTTATAAGCACATATTATACTTATAGCAAATATTTTTGGTTAGGAAGTTAGACTTTGTTTGTCACACGTATTGATTGGTTAAACATATTACTGGATTACTGACTGTAAAATACAGCAGCTTGAGGAGACATATATAAAGGTTAACAGTTCAGAAAACAGAAACCAGTTAAACAAATCTATTGCAGAATATATTTAGCTTAAAGGCTGAGGGTTCTATCTTAAAACAGAAGGGAAGAGTGAAATGGTTAGAAGATGGAAACTCTAGCTTAGCTTTTGTTGAAAATGTCATACGGGATAGGAGCAGTAAACCAAACATTCATAATATCAAGAGCGAGCAATATAGTTGATCAGAAGATGAAGGGAAATTGCAGAAGTAGCTGTAACTTTCTACCATCAGCTATTTTCACAAGAACTGGGGAGAAGAAGATTCAATAAGAACTAGGGAGAAGAAGATTCGACTACCCATATTTCATATTTATGGACAGTATCCATTAACAGTTGCCTGATCGATCTCCGAAATTTTTATTCTCTACACCAAAGAAAAGTATGTTGTCCGTCACTACAAGCAGATAATGTATCTTTTTCCTCTAAATGTTTTTTTTCCTTATCTTTGAGAAAGAAGGTAACATTTGAAAGTTCGTTGGATGATACATACTTTTTCCTGGATTCATATATAAATAGGGTAATATTATCCAAAAACTTCACACTAACTAACCAACAAAAAAGAAAACGTTTTCACAAGCTTCACCTGAAGAAAAAAGTCATTGTTTAATTTGATGATGGGTTGTCAAACTCTTTTGTAAATGCATATAAAGTGAGGAAAAGGGATGTGTTGTCTCTGCTAGGATGACTAGGGGTGCTATGTATGATTTATAATGGATTGATGATTGACTAACAATTTGATTTATTGAAGCTTCTGACATCTTCATTTGACCAATAATTGCGTTCATATTGTTCCTTGGGTGATGTTGGTTATAACTTATCCTGGTAATATGTTATGAGTGTTCTTTCATTGGGATAAAGATATATATATTTGATTTAGAGTGAATAGAATCATTTCTGACATCTTAGTTTTATAGAAAACTCCTTTTATATTTTTGTTTAGTGAAAATTAGTTGTATTTGGTCTTTTGATAAGTGATATGCTTTACAGAATCCATACGGACTTTCTCTCATACACTGCTCCAATTTTTATGGTATACAACCTCTAATTTGGAGTCCAGATCATGTTTTTCCAGTTAGAAAACGAACTGGTTAAGATTCATATCATTTGCCGTATAAAGGGTGATGTCGTGTTGGAATGTATTATCTTGCACGATGACCGGGAAGAGATGATGTTTCGAACCATGTTTAACACATCTTTTATTAGGTCAAAACATTCAGATACTTGACCGTGATAAAATTGACACACTGGGGGATGCTAATGATCAATTTCCAGAAGACTTCAAAGAAAAGGTATCGTTGTTCTTTTTAGATGCATCTTGCTGTTTTTCATGTTCTCTTTAGAAAAAGAGGAGTGTTTTAATTTGCTATGAAGCTCGGGATGAATGTTCTTTTCTCAGGGATGCATGTTGCTAAATCCGTAGCCCCATTTGATTTATCCTATTTTAAGGAGAAGGATGGCCATCCACTGGACGCATTTGCTAAAGCTCAAAAGGGTGATGCTGCTGGATATATGCTCCACCAACCAGCTGCGACAAATTTTATCCTGGAAATATTAGAATCTTCGCCCGAGACTACAGATACTGGCATGCCACACTAGCATGCTTATGATCAATCAGCTTCTGAGAAGCCTCAAGAGGCAAAAATTTGCAGTATCGGAAATAATGCCAAGGGATTGAGTCAATCTATCATCCACCAAACGGGCCTCTGCAGTATACCACATCAACATACCCGACAGGTGATACCCGACATGTCCGGTGAATGCAGAGAAATCTAGCAGTTACACCAGTTAAAAGTCTGAAATTGGCCATGGTAATAGTTATGGAGCTATTATCCATAAACCATGTATATATATTATTTAAAAAAATAATTATCTATCTTTGGTCATGTGAAATGTATGTATGGTCTTATATGCATTAGGTTTGAGAATAATTGAAGCAAGATGCATTTTTACTGCCGGAGCCTGGATGTTAATCTAAATTTTCATGTTTCATGTTGGGCCCGTGCTGCGCACGGAAGATTACTAATATATATATAGAAATAGGAGTTGAAGTGTACGAACATTGGGACGAACACTGGCGAAATGGTAATTATAGATGTTTGTCATGGGCATTGTTTTAGTTTTCTCTTTAAAATCAACCATTTTATTCTCCTCATTTCATGACACGTGTTGGTCTTTGTATTTTTGTGTTCCACTTTCATATATCAGTCATTTCGCTGCTTTCCTCCTCCTCCGAAAATGCTCTCTTTTTCTTCTCTGGCTTTTCCCTCTTTCTTCATTTTGCTGTTTGATTCTTGGTAAACTCTGAGCTATGTTTCACTATTCTTTTCTATATGTATTCTTGGTTCGTCTGATATCACATATTTTGAAGTGTTGCATGTGAGTAATTTCTTTTACTTCAATGAAATTTTAATTTTAACATAAGATTTGAAATTGGGGTTGTAAAAAAATTCAATGTGACCAAGCAACTGAAACGCACATAGGGATTGCAAAGAAGCTGCTTTTAAGTAATCTCTGGGCGGCTCATATTGAGAGGTAATGAATGAACGTTTTTCTTCATGAACAAACTATTAAGACCTTTTTTTGGGGTTATTTTAATTTTTCATATCGATTGTCATGATTTTCGTTAAGTGGTATTCCAATGCTTATATATAAAAAGTGGATTGTATGTGCGAGCTTCAGACACATTGATATTTCATTTTTATACGGAATTGGTTCCAAAATGACAACCTCATAAACATGCTTCATTCGACTTTTTTATGGACTGAAATTGGGTGTTAATTTGGTAGTTTCTATGTTCTTTCGGATAGAGGTCTTATTAGATTTTCACATGCATTGGGTAACATTATCGGATTTATACGCTGATTTAACAAAGGTATTTGATAATGTGCCTAAATGAACTAACCTTGCATTGCATGTGAAAGAGCTATTTGCAGTCTTTTCCTCTTTCAAATAACGGAAAAGATCCACATATGTCCTTATACTATACGAAATTGAGCACATTTGTCATTCGTTAATACTTTAGTTCAAATATGCCCTTACCGTCACATAGTTGATCCATATATGCCCTTAGAGTTACACAGTTGGCCCATATATGCCCTTTTCGAGACGGAATTCACCCAAACTAATTAGCTCTTTCGTTAATTGTATTAAAGTGTATTACAAATACTATTTCCTTTTTTTAGTACTTTTTTTCTTTAACTTTCTCTTTTCTTTCTTCTTTTTTCTTTTCTTCTCTTTTTTTTTTCCTTTTTCTTTCTCCCTTATATGTTTCCTCCATTACTGATGTCTTCTCCTTTTTCGTCATCAATTTCACTTGATAAAACTCATAAATTCCAATTACTAAGAAAATTTTCCCATAAGAATATTTTTATAGATCATATGTTTTTCAATTTTTTAATTTTTACTGCTCATATATTTAATTCTAAAAGATTTAATAAAGTAAGATTGAAATAATATTTATGTAACAAAAAATCCGAAAGTCCAACAAAATCGAACAATCCAAATCGATATAATTGGTTTGGTTTGATTTTGATAAAAATTGAACCAACTTATTCCATGTACACCCTTAATTTACATAGTTAATAAAAAAAATAAAAAATGTCCAGCTGAAAACAGACTAACAACTCAAATTTATACCACTATAACTTGAACTCTAGGCTTTTAATCATTAAATTATCTTTCTGAAAACTATTTAAATATTTCAGTCTTTTGAGTATTGTTAAAGGTTGAGATGTTTTTATTATTTTAAAGTTTAAACCATAATTTTTGGAATAATTTAATTTTATTTATTTAGAGGGCGAGTGAAATTGGAACTTGATTACCTTATGGGATAATTTTCTTAATAATTGAAATTCATGAGTTTTGTCAAGTGAAATTGGTGACGAAAATGGAGAAGACATCAGTAATGGAGGAAACGGATAAGGAAGAAAGAAAGAAGAAAGAAGAAAGAAGAAAGAAGAAAGAAGAGAAAGGTAAAGAAAAAAAGTACTAATAAAAAGGAAATAGTGTTTGTAATATACTTTAATACAATTGACGAAAAAACTAATTTGTTTGGGTGGATTCCTTTTCGAAAAGGGCATATATATACCAACTGTGTAACTCTAAGGGCATATATGGACCAACTATGTGACGGTAAGGGCATATTTGAGCTAAAATAATAACGAAGAGCAAATGTGCTCAATTTCCTTTAGTACAATGGCATATTTGAACCTTTGTCCTTCAAATAACGATGTAAATGCAGATTTATAAAGAAGTAAACATGCTTCTAACTACCTTAATTGCAATTAAAGGACATCTTCAAAAATTCAATTTGAAAATTATGTTTATATTCTTCAGGGAAAAAGGTTATGGTGTATTTGGATAAGAGACAACCCATCGAAAACAATGTCAAAGAAATCCTTTTCATTTACTTAGTACTTCTTCCACATATTTATCTGGCTTTGCTCCATCTCTCAGCAAATTTAAAGTGTCACTTGCTACTGCATATACATCAAAAGAACATTAGCAGGAATATGCCATCTCAAAATGACAACTTTTTACGTGGTATTGAAGGAAAGCAAATTGCAGACACTTTAAACTTAAACAAGCTACGTAATTACAAAAGGTTAAATGAAAAATTAAAAAATATATCAAAACTTTTATATCACTTTACATGATTGATAAACTCTATATGATGTCTCTGCTCAGTCTTTACTTCAGCTAAAATGTAATGAGAATTGTAAATAAACTGCAGTTTTAATTTTTAGTTAAAAGCTGTGGTACCCCAAATGATTATAAAAAGAATGGAGAAAGAGGGTAAAAAATAAAAAGTAACTTAAACATAAATTGAGCCAACAATCTGAAAGTTTGTTCCCTGTTGTCATTTTGCCATTTTCGTTTTTGGATTTTTGGAGCTCGGATTTGGGTGATTCTGCGGGGATTTTTCACAAGCTTGGTTAGGGTAAGTGTTCTATATCCTAAAGTGTTTATATTTCATGAATCCATGATTATATTCATCATTTAATTCAGATTTAAATGGAAGAAATCAAGATTTTTGTAAAATCTTCCAAAAACGAAAATTTAAGATTTGGAGGTCGAGTTGTTATTGGAATTCAATAAAATTGGTATGGTTGAACTCGTATCGGAATGGGTGTTCGGATTTCATGAAAATTACGTCGGGTTCCGAGGGACGGGCCCCGCGTTGACTTTTGTTGACTTTTTGGAATAAATTTTAAGTCGACGTATTATTATCCGGAATTATTTTCGATGAATTTTAATGAAGTTATACAATTAATTTGGTTGGATTTGAGCGGTCCGGAGGTCAATTCAACCAAGAAGACGATTTTGGAATATCGGTATAACTTCAAAAAGGTAAGTGTCTTGCTTAATCTCGAGTGGGGGAATTACCCCTTAGGCATTGAGTCTTATATGCCATTTGTGAAATGTTAAAAGGCGTGTACGCGAGGTGACGAGTACGTACTCAGGATTATACGTGAAAATATTCATTGAATTAAAGTCTTATGTATTATTGTATAGTAAATTGGGAAATTGTAGAAAATTATTAAATCATCTGTTTGCCATGCCTATATCTTTATTGTTGAATTTGTTTTTATAAGACAATTTGATGTGATTGTTACTTGAAATATTTATGAAATTTCGTGAGTATTGTTGGTTTAATATTTCTTGAAAATTAATTCCAATATGAATTTTTCTCCGCAAATAATTAATTAAATGAGCTTAAAAAGAGGTGTTTATATAATTATTAAAAATTTAAATTTAATGAAGACTTTGCTTTATGATGAGTAATTTCTATCTCTATTGATTGTTTTTGGGTGTTATATACATTGTGTGGAGCCTTGGGCTATTTGTTGTAAAATTAATTGATTTTGTTATATCTTTGGAATTTGATTGTGGCCATTGGACAAATTGTGATATGAAATGATTTTATTATGTTGCTGTGATAATTTTTCGTGTAAATTATTATGTTGTGTGAGTTGTTATTTTGGGGAGATAATGGTGACATTTCACCGTTGATATTATGTGGTTATAAGGGTGGCATTTCACTGTTCTGTTTGTTGGAATATTGTCTGGGCGGAGCGATAAGGGTGGCTATAGGAGCGATAAGGGTGGCAATATGAGCAATAAGGATGGCTATTGGTATTGTCTGGGCGGAGCGATAAGAGTGGCTATAGGAGCGATAAGGGTGTCAATAAGAGTGATAAGGGTGGCTATTGGTATTTTCTGGGCGAAGCGATAAAGGTGGCTATATGAGCGATAAGGGTGGCAATAGGAGCGATAAGGGTGGCTATTGTCAGGGACGATATATGATAATGTGGGGTTGCGGTGTTGATAATTTTAATGTGATATTGTTATTTTCTTGTGTTTACTTTTATACTTTGTGCAATTTGTCTTGTTGTTGGTAAATTGATAACAATCTGATTTATGTTAAAATTGAGAGCCTGTAGCTATTGCCAGGGGGATTATAAAATAAAATGTGGGTACGAGGTGCCGTGAGTAAATAATAATGATATTTGGCACGTGAATTGTCCGTGCAGTAATGATATAAAATGTGGGCACGAGGTGCTGTGATGAAATAATAATGATAATTGGCACGTGAATTGTCCGTGCAGTTGTGATATGAAATGAGGGCACGAGGTGCCGTGGAAATATGATGATTTAATTATGGGTACGTAGTGCCGTGGAAATATGAAAATGGGCTGAGACCCGTATTTTTATGATTATGAAATGAGGTGTCACATGGTGACTTTTTAATTGAAAGAATTATATTCAAAATATTTATTTGAAAGTATTTTTATTCAAAAAGAATTGTATTTGGAAGATATTTATTTGAGGAAATTATATTTGAAAAATAATTATTTGAGAAAACTACATTTAAAAGATAGTTATTTGGAAGAATTATATGTGAAGGATATTTATTTAAAAATCTTGAATTAATTGGGCGTACATGTATTTATTAATTGTTGAGTGATATTTATGGTATTCTTGTTGTCTTGCTGCGCATACCACATGTTGTTTATCCTACCCTTATTGCTATATATTTTCTAGTATTTTGTATATTATATTGCAAAGGTTATTAGACTAGTGAGTGTCTTGACTGTACCTCGTATGTACTCCATTGAGGTTAGTCTTGATACTTGCTGGGTACCGACCGTGGTGTACTCATACTACACTTCTGTACATTTTTGTGCAGAGCCAGGTATTGGAGATATCAGACTTGAGCAGAGTTAAAGCGGGACCGTAAGCATTCAAGGTAGAGCTGCTTCGTCGGTGTAGTCCCTTGAGTCTTTTCATTTCATTGTACTGTTAAATTTTAATCAAACAATATTGTATATTCGGTACTCGTGATCATTCCATGTATTCAGTTAGAGTTCGTGACTCAGTACTACCAGTCTTGGGAGGTGTTATATTCATATATATTCCGCTGTTAGTTTTGGTTACTTATTTAATTAAAAAAAATGGCCTCAAAATGTAATAGAAATCGGCTTACCTAGTCTTAGAGACTAGGTGCCATCACGACGCCTGTGGTGGGATTTTGGGTCGTGACACTTAATGACATATTCAATGATATATTTTTCTTCACTTTTTATGCCAATATAAAGGCCTTGTAATAGATAGAAAAATACACACAATTGAAGAAGAAATAAGTATCTCTCTTCTTATCTTTCTCTTTATATCTCTTACCTTGTTTTTCCTTGTTCTATATTGTTACTTTGAGTAATATTTATAATACGTTATTGTAACGATCCGGCCGGTCGTTTTGAGAATTTAAGTTCCGTCTGGCGGCATAAGGCCCTGATCAGCTTCGTATTATGTGTATTGACTTGCGTGCGCAGTTGAATTCAATTACCGGATGATTCATAGTAATTTGGGATACTTAGTCCCTAAAACGGACGGTTAAGTCTTAGGATTTTGACCATTGTTAGAACTATGTGGAGACGACTCCAGAATGGAGTTTTGTCGGTTCTGTTAGCTCCCTTGGATAATTTTGGACTTAGGGGCGTGTCCGGATTATTTGTTGGAGGTTTGTAGCTCATTTAGGCTGGAAATGGCAAAAGTTGAATTTTTGGAGATTTTTTACCGAAAGTGAACGTTTTTATATCGGGGTCGGAATATGATTCTGAGAGATGAAACAGCTCCGTTATGTTATTTGGGACTTGCCTGCAAAATTTGACGTCATTTTGGGTTGGTTAGATTGGTTTCGGCACGAGTTTTAGAAGTAGGATGATTTGAAATTTTATAAGTTCGATTCGTGGTGTTATTTGTAATTTTGGCGTTGTTTGATATGATTTGATACCTCGAGCGAGTCCGTGTTAGGTCATGAAACTTGTTGGTATGTTTGGACAGGGTCCTGGGGGGCTCGGGTGTGTTTTGGATGGGTTACGTGCCATTTCCTTCTATTTTTGGACTGTTGATATCTGTCATCTGATTTTCTCCTTCGCGTTCGCGTCTGCTCCTCCACGTTTGCGTCTACTCCTCCGTGTTCGCGATGAGTAATTTTGGAGGAGGGAATATGTCACGACCCAAAATTTCTGACCGACGGGACCGTGATGGCGCCTAACATTTCACTTGCTAGGCAAGCCAACGTTAGAAAATCGTTAAACCAATTCCTTATTTTCATTCAGTAAATAACAATAATTAACTAAGATAAAATATAAGAGGTGCATAATTTTATAAAAACTGTATTAATTACTACCACCCGGATCTAGAGTCACAATTCACAGTATCAATAACAACGGATAGAGAGAAGTTTCACAAAGAAATCAATATTTCATCAATGATTACTTTCACAATTTAACATCTCAACCTCAGATCAATATTCACAATTTTTTCAACCTTAGTGGAACCGGATACAAGTCTCCCAACATTTCAACAACAACAATAAGCATGGATAACAAGATTTAAGACTACAAATTTGTAAGAATGGAATTTCACTCGCACGCTATGACTCGACCACAACGCATAGATGCTCGTCACCTCAACTATACATCGTATTCAACAACAAAACACGTAGCAAATACTCACATAATACCTATTCCCTCAAGCCAAAGTTAGACACAACACGTACCTCAATTTCGCAAGCCACTCACTGCTCAAGTATCGCTTTTCCTTTAGAATTCACCTCCAACCCACTCGTATCTAATCATAATTAGCTTAATATCATCAATTATCGCTAAAGGAATCACCTTTAATGCATAATTATAGTTTTCCTAAGTTTTCCCAACAAAAGTCAAAAAACGACCTCAGGCCCGCTTGGTCAAAACCGAGGTTCGGACCAAAATCCATTTACCCATTCACCCCCGAGCCCGAATATATAATTGGTTTTGGAATTCGACCTCAAATTGAGGTCTAAATCACCAAATTTTTGAAATCCCTAGTTTCTACCCAAAACCCCTAATTCTACCTTGAAAACCTTAGATTTTAGGTTGAAATCTTATAAAATATAGCGAAAGATTGAAAGAATCCAGTTTAAAATCATTTACCTATGATTTGGGGGAAGAAATGGTCTTTGAAAAAATCGCCTCTTGTGTTTTAGGTCTTGAAAATTTGGGAAATGAATGAAAATTTCCGTCCAAAAGTCATTTTGATCAGATGCAGATGTCGCATTTGCGACCTGAGCTTCGCAATTGCGAAGCTCGCAAATGCGAAGGAGTCATCGCAAATGCGAGAACCATCACATTTCCGCTGACTTCGCAAATGCAAAGAGTATGTCGCATTTGCGACAATTGGTTCATCGCAATTGCAGGTAGAAGTTCGCAATTGCGAACATGCCCTTCCCCAAAACCCTTCGCAATTGTGAAGATAAACTTGCAATTGCGAGAATTGCTGGCCTAGGCTTTCTTCGCAATTGAGATAAAAACCTCGCAATTGCCATACCTGCTTGGTTCGCATTTGCGAAGCCTGATCTCGCAATTGCGAGATCAGAGGCCTGCTACAGACACCCTTACACCAGCAAATTTCTAAGTTCCAAAATCACTCCGTAGCTTATCCGAAACTCACCCGAGCCCTCGAGGCTCCAAACCAAACATGCACGCAAGTATAAAAATATCATACAAACTTTTTCGTGTGATCAAATCACAAAATAACACCTAAAACTACGAATTTAGCACCAAAACTCATGAGTTCCTCAAGAACATTTCAAAACTACTATCTTCTCAGCCGGACATCTGAATAACGTCAAATCAACTCCGATTTCTGCCAAATTTCACAAACATGACTTATATATTATATTAAACTTGTACCGAGCTCCGGAACCAAAATTCGGGCATGATACCAATGAGATCAAACATTAATCAATTCATGTAAATCCATAGAATTTCAGTCTTACAATTTTGATCAAAAATTCATTTCTCGATCTAGGGAACTCAGAATTCGATTTTGGGCATATGCCTAAGTCCCATATTTTACTATGGACCTCTCGGGACCGTCAAAATATGGATCCGAGTCCATTTACCAAAAATATTGACCGAAATCAACTAAAATTAACTTTTAAGGCATAAATTCTTATTTCCATCAATTTTCAACATAAAAGTTTTTCGGAAACCTGCTCGGACTGCTCACACAAATCGAGAAGGGTAAAACATGAGATTTTTAAGGCTTAAGAGCGCAGATTCGAGTTCTAAAATATAAGATGACCTTTCGGGTCATCACAAAATATTTGTTCTTCGCGTTCGCGTTCAAGCTCTCGCGTTCGCGAAGGTCTGCCTTTTTCCTCGCGTTCGCATCCTTCCTTCCGCGTTCGCATAGTAGAAACCAGGCCTCGAGCGCTGGTGATCATTTACTCTTCGTGTTCGCGTGTCCTCTTCGCATTCGCGTATGTCCCTGTCCCTTGTGCTTCGCGTTCGTGAAGGGTCTTCTGGCAGCCTTCATTTTTCTTCTTCGCGAACGCGATCACCCTTCCACGTTCACGATGCTTTAATACCTGGGCAGAATAAATAGTACTCTATTCTGAGAGTTTGCTATTTTCACTATTTTTGGAGTTCTAGAGCTCGGTTTTGAGCGATTTTTTGTGGGTTTTTCAAGAAAATCGATTGGGTAAGTGTTCTTCACCTAGAATTAAATTTATTCCATGATTGTATCTTTAGTTTTATAATTTAATTTGTGTTTTGAGTTGAGCAAAATGATAATTTTTGAAGAAAATTTTCAAAATGAAAAAAATCATTATTTGAGGGACGAATTGGTATTGGAATTTGATAATTTTAGTATGGTTGAACTCGTATCGGAATGGGTGTTCTAGTTTGGTAAAATTTGTCGGGTTCTGAGGTGCAGGCCTGGGGGTCGACTTTTGGGTCGATTTTTAGACTTTGTTAAAGATTGAGGCTTTATGATCCAGAATAGTTTCTTATGAGTTTTATTTGTACTTTGAAGTTATTTTGATTAGATTTGAACCGTATGGAGGTCATTTCACTCGAGAAGTTTATTTTAGAGTATCAGTCTATCTTCTTTGAGGTAAGTATCTTGCCTGACTTCTTGTGGGGGATCTACCCCTTAGGATTTGAGTCTTCTATGCTAATTGTAGTCCGTATACGCGAGATGACAAGTACGTGCTCGGACTTATTTGTGGAAAATTGGCCTTTTTGATTTCTTGGGTACTTTTATTCACTGATTATGTAGTTGTTATGTTATGAATACGTCTCTTAATTACTAGTTTCATCTTTACCTGCTTTAACTAGAATTTATTGCTTCATGATCCACCCTTGTTGCTTATTTGAGTCATGTGTGCCTTAACTGAAATTGTTATCTCTTCTATTGCCATGTTATCTTTCCCCTAACTGCTTATCTTTATTTAAAGTTATAATTATCTCTTCTGTAATTGTTCATCCTTAATTGAGGCTATGGTTATCTTTATACTGCTTATCCTTAATTGAAGTTGTTATGTCTCTTTCGTACTTGCCCAACCTTAAAAGAAGTTTAGATATCCTTCATCTTAGTTGACTTATCCTTATTGGAATTTTTGACTCATGATATCTCCCTCGTTGTTGAACTATACTTTATGGGACCGTTATTACATATTATTTTCTCCCTTGTTGAGTTGTTCTTATTATGCTAGAATTCTCTATTGTGGCTACTCCTTGTGAATTAGTTTCTCCGTTTCTTTGAGTTTTGGAATTTCTGATTTGACTTATTTGTCGCACCCTTGTATTATTGTCATTGTTGCTGTTGTACTTATTGTGGTGAGGAACGAGGTTTCTGCCATGCCATTTGAATTATATTATCATATGAGGGAGAGTGTAAAGCACGAAGGGTGATGACGTGCTATTATTTTTTTGTTATCATATATTCATGGCACGAAGGGTATTTCCGTACAGGAGAGGACGAGAGACATACATTATATTGTGATATCGTTTTGTTGTGTATACATTCATACCTTTATCTTGATATGTTATTGTGCACCTATGTTTTCTATGTGACTTGTAGTTATTGTGTGATGACCCAAAATGTCATCTTTAAATCTAATAAGTAATTCTGTATTCTAAGACCTCGAAAAATACTATTTATTATTCCTCGACTTGCGTGCGCAGTCCGTATAATTTTCTGAAAAGTTTATGTGTGAAAAATGGATAAAAATGTGAAAAAGAGCTTTAAAACTCAATTAAGTTGACGTCGGTCAACATTTTGAGCAAATGGACTCGGATCAGTATTTTGACAGTTCTAGTAGATCCGTATCGTGATTTGGGACTTGGGCGTATGCCCGTAATCGAATTCCGAGGTCCCTAGCCCGAGATATGAAATTTTGATGAAACATTAAAAGCTTGAAAGCTTAATGATTTTTAAGAAATTACTGATGTTGAATTTATTGACACCGGATCCGTATTTTGGTTCCGGAGCCCGGTATAGGTCCACTATAATATTTATGACTTGTCTGCCAAATTTGGTGAGGTTGACTTAATGTGATTCAGACGTCCGATTGTAAAAATATAAGTTTTAAAGTTTTATTGAAAATTTCCTTTGATTTGGTGTCGGATTCATAGTTCTAAGTGTTATTTTAGCAATTTGATCACGCGAGCAAGTTCGTATGATGTTCTAGGACTTAGGTGTATGTTTGTTTTGGAGCCTCGAGGGCTCGGGTTGGTTTCGGGTGATTAACGGACATTTTTGGACTTGGAAAAAATTGCAGAAATCTGCTTCTGGTATCCTTCTCCGTGTTCGCGAGAAGGGGTTCGCGTTCGCGAAGAAGAAACTGGAGGCATGTGAAAATTACTCTTCGCGTTCGCGAATTTATTGAAAATTTCCTTTGATTTGGTGTCGGATTCATAGTTCTAAGTGTTATTTTAGCAATTTGATCGCGCGAGCAAGTTCGTATGATGTTCTAGGACTTAGGTGCATGTTTGTTTTGGAGCCTCGAGGGCTCGGATTGGTTTCGGGTGATTAACGGACATTTTTGGACTTGGAAAAAACTGCAGAAATCTGCTTCTGGTATCCTTCTCCGCGTTCGCGAGAAGGGGCTCGCGTTCGCGAAGAAGAAACTGGAGGCATGTGAAAATTACTCTTCGCGTTCGTGAAGAGGGGGCTGCGTTCGTGAAGGGAAGAGGACAGTGTTCATCGCGAACGCATGGAAGCGTTCACGTATGCGTAAAAGGAATGAGGCATAAGCTGAAGCAAAATATTTGTGATATGCGATCGCACAAGGTGGTTCGCGATCGCGGAAGGCTGAGAAGTTGTGCTTCGCGTTTGCATAAGCCCTTCCGTGTTCGCATTGAGTTAAGAATTTGGGCAGCCAAAATGTGCTTCGCGATCGCGAAGCCATTCCCGCGATCGCGAAGAGTAAAATGAACCTAGGCAAAAGTGGTTCTACGCGATCGCGAACGAATTTTCGCGATCGCGATGAATAAAAGTCTGAAAAACAGGACTTAAGTTCTGGAAATGGGATTTCGACCCATTTTCAACCATTTCCAATTTTTGAGCTCGGGTAAGGCGATTCTTGGAAGATTTTCACGGGAAACCATTGGGGTAAGTGTTCCTTATCCTATATTAATTATAGTTCATGATTCCATAGTCAATTATATCATGAATCCATAAATTTATTGAAGAAAAATCATATTTTTATAAAATCTTCCAAAATCGAAAATTTAAGATTTGAATGTCCATTTGACATCAGAATTGGATAAGTTTTGTATGGTTGAACTCGTAGCGGAACGGGTGTTCGAATTTCGCAAGTTTTTCGGGATTTTAGACGTGGGTCCCACTATCGAATATTTAAATGAATTTTGGATTTTTATCCGAAAAATTAGTAAATTCACATTGAATTAATTCATATGATTCGTATTGAGTATATCGAATTATTTGTGAATAGATTTGATGCTTTTGGAGACAAATTTAAAAGGAAAAGCTGTGGTCGAGTAATAGATTGGAAATTACAAAGCGAGGTAAGTGTCGTGGTTAACCTTGACTTGAGGGAATAGAACCCTTAAATTATTTGTTATGTGAAATGCATGTGAACGACGTATATGCGAGGTGACGAGTGTCTATACATCGTCAAATTAATTGTTTGCCTACTTACTTGAAAAATCAAAGATTGTTTTAAATCATGAATTAATTGTTATAATAATTGTTTCTCTCCTATTCTTTGTCAAATATTAATCCTTGAATTCTTGCGTTAATTGTTACATGCTATTTGGATTACGTGTCTTAATTGTTATTTGACATTTAGCATATTAAATATTAAACTGCCTATTTTCTCCCTGATTTCCATAATAATTTGCTATTTGTCATTGTTTGTTTCATAATTAAATCATAATTATTGTATGCGTGTTGTCTTATAATTTTATATTAATTGTAGCATTTATTGGGGAAATTTCTTCTAACAGAATTGATTGAAATGGATATATTGGAGGATCGGGTTACACGCCGAAACAGACTTATTAAAAGTCCATATTGGAGAATCGGGTGCACGCCACAACAGACTTATTAAAAGTCCATATTGGAGGATCGGGTTGCACGCCGCAACAAACTTATTTAAAAGTCGATATATATATATATATATATATATATCGGGTTGCACGCCGCAACAGATTTAATTAAAATTAATATATTGGAGGAGCGGGTTGCACGCCGCAACAGAATGGAATATGAATACATTGTGAGAGCGGGTTGTACGCTGCAACGGAAATTAATAGAATTGATAATTGGTTATGACTGTTGAGTTGGCTTCAATTATTATAAATGAGTTACCCGATTTATTTTTATTATTTGTTGTTGTTACTAATATTGCGTACATGTTAATATAAGTGACCCACCTTAGCCTCCTCACTACTTCGTCAAGGTTAGGCTCATCACTTACCAGTATATGGGGTCGGTTGTACTGATACTATACTCTGCACTTCTTGAGCAGATTTCGGAGTTGGTCCCAGCGGCATACCATACACTTGCTCAGATTTCAGCTACCTAGAGGAGACTTGAGGTATAACTGTACGACGTCCGCAGTTCTGAAGTCCCCGTCTATTTTACTTTACCCGAATCTTTATTTCCAGACAACTTTATTTTATTCAGACACTTATTTGTATTATTCTAGAAGCTCGTGCACTTGTGACACCAATTTTGGGATGGTATTTAGACACCGTTATTTTTATGGATTATTCACTATATTTCAGACCTTACTTCCGCATTTATTTCTTTGTTATTAATAAATTAAAAAATTGTTTAGAAATAGTTAATTTATTCTAATGTTGGCTTGCCTAGCAAGTGAAATGTTAGGCGCCATCACAATTCTAAGGTGGGAATTTCGGGTCGTGACAATTGGTATCAGAGCACTAGGTTACATATGTCTCACGAGTCACGAGAAAGCTTAGTAGAGTCTGAAGGATCGGTACAGAGACGTCTGTAATTATCTCTTAGAGGCTATGAAGTTTAGGAACAATATCACTTCTTCCTTATTATGTCGTTGGTGGAACCAGATCCCCTGGTGGAAACTATGGCCAGGGGTAGAGGTCGAGGCAGTGGCCGAGGTAGAGCTCAGTCCAGAGCTCGAGTAGCGGCACCTACTGTAGAACCTCAGGTGGACCTTCAGTAGGAGGTTCCAGTTCAGAATATACCAGTTAGACCAGTTCAGGTCCCGGAAAGATTCATAGCCACTCCAATACTTCAGTACGCTCTAGTTCGGTTTGTGAGTCTTATGTAGGTGTGGCCCAGAATGGCACATTTCCAATGGCACCAGCTGTCTCACAAGATGGGGGAGGAGCACAAACTCCTACTACTCCCGCTCCGGAGCAGATGGCTCCCCAGAATCAGGCTTCAGCAGCCCCGCCAGTTGGGGTAGTTCAACCAGTTATTACGGCACAGACCGGTGATAGGCCCGACATGTATTTTGAGGCCTTATTGAGACTGGATAAGTTTACTAAGCGCTTTCCAGTTCATTTCAGTAGTACACCTTATGAGGAACCACATGATTATCTTGAACGCTTCCACGAGGTGTTGCGTAATATGGGTATAGTTGAGACCAATGGGGTTGATTTTGCTGTATTTTAGATGACGGGTTTCGCCAAGAGGTGGTGGAGATATTATACATTGACCAGACCAGTTGGATCGCCAACACTTACCTTGGAGCAGTTCTCTCAGCTATTTCTAAAGAAGTTCCTTCCTATCACACTGAGAGAGGAATTTCGCAAGCAATTTGAGTGTCTACAGCAGGGCAGTATGATTGTTACTCAGTACGAGTACCATTTTATGGATTTGGCTCGTCATGCTCTCCTTTTACTACCTACTGAGGGAGAGAGAGTGGAGAGGTTTATTGAGGGGCTCACTCACCCTATCAATCTTTAGATAGTCAAAAAGACTAAAAGTGAAATTTCTTTTCAGGCAGCTGCTAATGTCGCGAGGAGTATCGAGATAGTTCTTGCACAAGAGAGAGGGCAGAGGTCTGATAAGAGGCCTCGTTAGTTTGGTGGTTTCAGTGGTGCCTCATCTGGAGGCAGGGGTAATTTTGGTAGGGGTCATCCTCCCAGACCGTTTTATTCAGCACTTCATATATCTTCTGATGCTTCAGGGAGTCACGGTCCTATTATGCATTACTCTGGGCAGCCAACATTTAGTGCACATTCAGCTCCTATCAGTGCACCACCATTCCAGAGTTACTACATCGGTTATTCGTCCCATCTGGTTCAACTTCAGCTTTAGCAGCCACGACATCAAGATGGGTGTTTTGAGTGTGGAAACATTGGTCACATCAGGAGGTATTCCCCTAGGTTGGCGAGTAACAGATCTCGGCAGGATTCTCGTGCCATCATACCAACACCGGTTGCTTCACCGCCTGCTCAGCCAGCTAGAGGTAGGAGTCAGGAAGCTAGAGGTGGAGGTTAGGCCATTAGAGGTGGAGGTCAGGCCATTAGAGGTGGAGGCCAGACCGTTAGAGGTGGAGGCCGACTAGTTAGAGGCTGTCATAGAGACGCAGTTTAGAGTGGTGGTGCTTAACCCCAATTTTATTCTTTTCTATCTAGGCCTGAGGCTGAGTCATCTGATGCTGTGATCATATATATTATTCCAGTTTACCATAGATATGCTTAAGTTCTATTTGATCCAAGATCTATTTATTCCCTTATGTCCTGATATCTTACTTCATATTAGGTTGTGCCTTGTGATTCCCTGAGTACTTTTGTGTGTGTATCTACACCAGTGAGAGACTTTGTTGTTGTAGATCATGTCTATCGTTCGTGTGTAGTTACTATTGGTAGTCTTGAGACTAGTGTGGATCTTTTACTTCTTGATATGGTAGATTTTGATGTCATCTTGGGTATGGATTAGCTGTCACCTTATCATGCTATATTGGATTGTCATGCCAAGACAGTGACTCTAGCCATCCCGGAGTTACCTCGATTAGAGTGGAAAGGAACTCCCGATCATTCTACCAGTAGGGTTGTTTCTTATATGAAAGCTCGGCGTATGGTAGAGAAAGGGTGTCTAGCCTATTTGACTTATATTCGCGATCCCAGTGCGGATGTTCCTTCTATGGACTTAGTACCAGTTGTTCGTGAATTTCCAGAAGTATTTTCTGCAGATTTGCTGGGAATGCCACCCGACAGAGATATTGACTTCTGTATTGATTTGGTTCTGGGCACTAAGCCCATTTATATCCCACCATACCGTATGGCCCCGCTGGAGTTGAAAGAATTAAAGTAGTAGTTACATGACTTTCTTGGTCAGGGATTTATTAGACCCAGCGTCTTGCCCTGGGGTGCACCCGTACTATTTCTAAAGAAGAAAGATGGTTCTATGCGGATGTGTATAGATTATCGGTAAAGATTACCATCAGTTAAAGATTAGGGCGTCTGATGTCCCTAAGATAGCTTTTCGGACTCGGTATTGGCATTACGAATTCCTAGTTATGTCATTTGGGTTGACAAATGCCCCAGCAACATTTGTGGATTTGATGAATCGACTGTTCAAGCCCTATTTGGATTCTTTTGTGGTTGTATTCATTGATGATATCTTTATATACTCCAGCAGTCGAGAGGAGCATGAGCAGCATCTTCGGAGTGTGCATCAAACTTTGAAGAATATCCAATTATATGCCAAATTTTCAAAATGTGAGTTTTGGTTAGGTTCGGTTGCCTTTTTGGGGCATGTTGTATCGGAAGAAGGCATAAAGGTGGATCCTAAGAAGATAAAGGCTGTTCAGAATTGGCCTAGACCTACTTCAGTTACAGAGATCCGGAGTTTCCTAGGTTTGGTAAGTTATTATCGTCGGTTCGTGGAGGGGTTTTCATCCATAGCAAGCCCATTGACCAGACTGACCCAAAAAGGTGTCCTATTCGGATGGTCAGACGAGTGTGAGTTGAGCTTTCAGAAGCTCAAGACTGCTTTGATCATGACGCTAGTGTTGGTATTACCCATAAGTTCAGGATCATATATGGTATATTGTGACGCATCTCACATTGGGCTTGGTGCAGTATTAATGCAAGATGGCAAGGTGATTGCATATGCATCGCGACAGTTGAAAGTTCACGAGAAGAATTATCCTGTTCATGACTTAGAACTGGCAGCCCTTGTTCATGCGCTGAAGATTTGGAGGAATTACCTCTACGGTGTCTTGTGTGAGGTACTTACTGATCATCATAGCCTTCGGTATCTGTTCAAACAAAAAGATCTTAATTTAAGGCAGAGAAGATGAGTATAGTTGTTTAAAGACTATGATATCACCATTTTGTATCACCCCGAAAAGGCCAATGTGGTGGCTGATGCTTTGAGTAGAAAGGTTGTGAGTATAGGCAGTCTTGCGTATATTCCAGTTGGTGAGAGGCCAATAGCTGCAGATGTTCAGACTTTGGCTAATCAGTTCGTGAGGTTAGATGTTTCAGAACCTTGTCGGGTTCTAGCTTGCACAGTCGTTCGGTCTTCTTTATATGAGCATATCCGAGAGCGGCTGTATGATGTTCCTCATTTACTTGTCCTTAAGTACACAGTGCGACGCGGCGATGCCAAACAGGTTGCTATGGGGGAAGATGGAGTTCTGCGAATGCAGGGTCGTATTTGTGTGCCTAATGTTGACGGGCTTCGTGAATTAATCCTTGATGAGGCACACAGTTCCAGGTATTCTATTCATTCAAGTACCGCCAAAATGTATCAAGATTTGCGGAAACATTATTGGTGGAGGAGAATTAAAAAGGATATAGTTGCATACGTAGCTCGGTGTCTGAATTGTCAGCAAGTTAAGAGACCTGGTGGTTTGCTTCAGAAGTTAGAAATTCCTGATTGAAAGTGGGAGCGTATCACTATGGATTTTGTTGTTGGGATTCCACGGACTCAGAGAAAATTTGACGCAGTTTGGGTCATTGTGGACAGGTTAACCAAGTCAGCACATTTCATTCCAGTGGCAGTTACCTATTATTCAGAGCGGTTAGCTGAAATTTACATTCGTGAGATTGTCCGCCTTCACATTGTGCCCGTGTCTATTATTTCAGATCGAGGTATGCAGTTTACCTCATACTTCTAGAGAGTTGTACAGCATGAGCTAGGCATGTGGATTGAGTTGAGTACAACATTTCATCCACAGACAGACGAACAGTCAGTGCGCACTATTCAGATATTGGAAGATATGCTTCGTGCTTGTGTTATAGACTTTGGAGGTTCTTGGAATCAATTCTTGCCACTTGTTGAGTTTGCTTATAATAATAGCTACTAGTCGAGCATTTAGATGGCTCCATATGAGGAATTATACAGAAGGCGATGCCGATCTCCATTTGGTTGGTTTGAACCAGGAGAGGCTCGGCTTTTGGGTACCGATTTGGTACAGGATGCCTTGGATAAGGTCAAAGTTATTCAAGATCGACTTCCCACAGCTCAGTCTAGGCAAAAGAGTTATGTCGGCTGTAAAGTTCGTGATATTGCATTCATGATTGGAGAAAGAATATTGCTCTGGGTTTCACCTATGAAAGGTGTAATGAGGTTCAGAAAGAATGGCAAGTTAAGCTTTAGGTATATCGGACACTTTGAAATTCTTGAAAGGGTGGGTAAAGTAGCCTACAGGCTTGTATTACCACCTAGTTTATCATCGGTTTATCCGGTGTTCCATGTGTATATGCTCCAGAAATGTCATGGTGATCCGTCCCATGTGTTAGATTTCAGTTCAGTCCAATTGGACAAAGATTTAACTTACGAGGAGGAGCCAGTGGCTATTCTAGCCCGGCAGGTCTGGCAGTTGAGGTCTAAAAGTTATCCTTCAGTTCGGGTGCAATGTATAGGTCAGCCGGTAGAGGCATCTACCTAGGAGTCTGAGTCGGACATGCAGAGTAAATATCCACACCTTTTCTCCAGCTCAGGTATTTTTTTTTCTAACTCCGATCGAGGACGAACGTTTGTTTTAGAGGTGGAGAATGTGATAACCCAAAATATCATCTTTAAATCTAATAAGTAATTATGTGTTCTAATTCCTCGAAAAGCACTATTTATTATTCCTCAACTTGCATGCGTAGTCCGTATAATTTTCCGAAAAGTTTATGTGTAAACAAATGGATTAAAATGTGAAAAAGAGCTTTAAAACTTAATTAAGTTGACTTCAGTCAATATTTTGAGCAAACGGACTCGGATCAATATTTTAATAGTTCTGGTAGGTTCGTATCGTAATTTGAAACTTGGACGTATGCCCGAAATCGAATTCTGAGGTTCCTAGTTCGAGATATGGACTTTTGATGAAAACATAAAAGCTTGAAAGTTTATTGGATTTATTGACACCGGGTCCGTATTTTGGTTCCGGAGCCCGGTATAGGTCCACTATAATAGTTATGACTTGTCTGCCGAATTTGGTGAGAATCGGAGTTGACTTAACGTGATTCGGACGTCCGGTTATAAAAATATAAGGTTTAAACTTTTCTTGAAAATTTCCTTTGATTTGGTGTCCGATTCATAGTTCTAGGTGTTATTTTAGCGATTTGATCGAGCGGGCAAGTTCGTATGATGTTCTAGGACTTGGGTGCATGTTTGGTTTGGAGCCCCGTGGGCTCGAGTTGGTTTCGGGTGATTAATGGACATTTTTGGACTTGGAAAAAACTGCAGAAATCTGCTTCTGGTATCCTTCTCCCCGTTCGTGAGAGGGGGCTCGCGTTCGCGAAGAAGAAACTGGAGGCATGTGAAAATTACTCTTCGTGTTCGCGAAGAAGGAGCTGCGTTCGCGAAGGGAAGAGGGCAGTGTTCATCGCGAACACATGGAAGCATTCGCGTTCGCATAGAAGGAATAAGGCACAAGTTGAAGCACAAAATTTGTGCTATGCGATCGCACAAGGTGGTTCGCGATCGCAGAAGGCTAAAAAGTTGTGCTTCGCGTTCGCATAAGCCCTTCCGCGTTCGCGTTGAGTTAAGAATTTCGGCAGCTAAAATGTGCTTTGCGATCGCGAAGCCATTCCCGCGATCGCGAAGAGTAAAATGAACTTGGGCAAAAGTTGTTCTATGCGATCGCGAACGAATTTTCGCGATCGCGATGAATAAAAGTCTGAAAAACAGAACTTAAGTTCTGGAAATGGGATTTCGACCCATTTTCAACCATTTCCAATTTTTGAGCTCGGGTAAGGCGATTCTTGGGTGATTTTTACGGGAAAACATTAGGGTAAGTATTCCTTATCCTATATTGATTATATTTCATGATTCCATACTCAATTATATCATGAATCCGTGAATTTATGGAAGAAAAATCAGATTTTTATAAAATCTTCCAAAAACGAAAATTTAAGATTTGAAGGTCCATTTGACATCGGAATTGGATAATTTTTATATGGTTGAACTCGTAGCGGAACGGGTGTTCGAATTTCGCGAGTTTTTCAGGGATTTGAGATGTGGGTCCCACTGACGAATATTTAAATGAATTTTAGATTTTTATTCGGAAAATTAGTAAATTCACATAGAATTTATTCCTATGATTTGTATTGAGTATATCGAATTGTTTGTGAATAGATTTGAAGCTTTTGGAGACAAATTTAAATGGAAAAGTTGTGGTCGAGTAATTGATTGGAAATTGCAAAGCGAGGTAAGTGTCGTGGTTAACCTTGATTTGATGGAATAAAACCCTTAAATTATTTGTTATGTAAAATGCATGTGAACGACGTATAGGAGAGGTGACGAGTGTCTATACGTTGTCAAATTAATTATTTGCCTATTTACTTGAAAAATTATAAATTATTTTAAATCATGAATTAATTGTTATAATAATTATTTCTCTCGTATTCTTTGTCAAATATTAATCTTTGAATTCTTGCATTAATTGTTACATGATATTTTAATTATGTGTCTTAATTGTTATTTGATATTTAGCATATTAAATATTAAACTGCCTATTTTCTCCCTGATTTCCATAATAATTTGCTATTTGTCATTCTTTGTTTCATAATTAAATCATAATTATTATATGCGTGTTGTCTTATAATTTTATATTAATTGTTTCATTTATTGGGGAAATGTCTTCTAATAGAATTGATTGAAATGAATATATTGGAGGATCGGGTTGCACGCCGCAACAGACTTATTAAAAGTCCATATTGGAGGATCGGACTGTACGCCGCAACAGACTTATTATAAGTCCATATTGGAGGATCGGGTTGCACGTTAGGGGATCGGGTTGCACACCACAACAGACTTGATTAAAATGAATATATTGGAGGAGTGGGTTACACGCCGCAACAGAATGGAATGTGAATACATTGTGAGAGCGGGTTGCACGCTGCAACGAAAATTAATGGAATTGATAATTAGTTATGACTGCTGAGTTGGGTTTAATTATTATAAATGAGTTACCCAATTTATTTTTATTATTTGTTGTTGTTACTAATATTGCGTACATGTTAATATAAGTGACTCGCCTTAGCCTCCTCACTACTTCGTCGAGGTTAGGCTCAGCACTTACCAGTACATGGGGTCGGTTGTACTGATACTACACTCTGCACTTCTTGAGCAGATTTCGGAGTTGGTCCCAGTAACGTACCATAGACTTGCTCGGATTTAAGCTACCCAGAGGAGACTTGAGTTATAACTGCACGACGTCCGCAGTTCTGAAGTCCCCGTCTATTTTACTTTAGTTGTGTGTTTATTTTCAGACAGCTTTATTTTATTCAGACCTTTATTTGTATTATTCTAGAAGATCGTGCACCTGTGACACCAATTCTGGGATGGTATTTAGACACCGTTATTTTTATGGATTATTCACTATATTTCAGACCTTACTTCCGCATTTATTTCTTTGTTATTAATAAATTTAAAAATTGTTTAGAAATGGTTTATATTATTCTAACGTTGGCTTGCCTAGCAAGTGAAATATTAGGCGGCATCACGATCCGAAGGTGGGAATTTCGGGTCGTGACACATTGTTTCTTACTGTGTGCCTGCACGGTGAGAAAGAGATAAATGCACGAAGGATGTAGCCGTGCCAATTGATTTGGTATATATATATATATATATATATATATATATATATATATATATATTGGGTGAGAATGAGACAAGTGCACGAAGGTATTGCCGTGCCATTTGATGTGATATGTTGAATATATTTCTCACACTAGGGAAGTTAAAGGAGGTGTCACATGGTGGCTTTTATTTGAAAGAATCATACTTGAAAGATATTTATTTGAAATAATTAAAATGGAAAGATATTTATTTGGAGGAAGTATATTCGAAATATATTTATTGGAAAGGAATATATTCTAGAGACTTTTATTGAAAAACTTATAGATAAACGATGTATATTTTGAAGGACTTGATTAATTATCTATTCCAGTGTTTATTGTTCATTTGAGCAATATTTATGGTGTTCCTGTTGCCTTGCTATTTAAATCGCTAGTTGATTGGTATTACCATCACTGTTATTTGTTTTTCATTATTGGTGTATGCTATATTGCATAAGTTATTTGACTAGCGAGTGTCTTCAATGTTCCTCGTCACAACTCTACTGAGGTTAATCTTGATACTTGTTGGGTACCGCCGTGGTGTACTCATACTACACTTATATATATTTTTGTGCAGATCCAGGTATTTCGAAGTCAGTTGATCATTGGCTAGCTGTGCTGATTGTTGCGGTGGAGACTCAAGGTAAACCTGTTGCTGCGTCCGCAGGCTTCGGAGTCACCTTATGATTTGTATTCACATTGTTTACTTTATTTCAAATAGTTGTACCTAGTAAATTATAGCAAACTCTGTAGAGCTTATGACTTGTACTACCGGTTTTGGAAATTTGTAAATTTTATAGAAGTTTCCATTTCAAAGATTATTAGATGTTGTTTAATTATTGTTGTTATTTAATAAATGTTAGGCTTACCTAGTACCTAAGACTAGGTGCCATCACGATACCCAACCGAGGGAAAAATTGGGTCGTGACAGTTATTAGCACGAACTCAAGTCCGATCTGGCACGCACTAGCTACCACCGCTCTGCTTTCTGGTATGTTTCTTTTAAAGTTATCATATCATTGTTATTACGTATGAAGATTTTTCTTTTTCCCGAGTTTGATTGCTAATTTGAACATATACCAGTTAATTTAGATTGTAAGATCATTATAAAATTATTATTTAGATATTATAAGAAAATATAGAATACGTATATTAAATAATTTTGTAACAAGACTTTGCCATAATTACAGCTGAGCGTTTACCTCTATTTTTGTTTATTTTTCTCTTAATTCAATTAAGAATTTTCCTCATAAATTTTCGGTTAATATTTTTGATTAAAAAAAAATGGTGAATTCTATTTTATATAAATATGAATACCATACTACATGACTTATTATTTTTTTTTCTTGTTTCATAATTATCCAAATTGCTTCTTATTTATCTTTTTTTTAATGATAGTTTCATTATGTCAAATTTATCAAAGCTTGAATTTGTAGCACTTGACATCTCCGGAAAGAATTATTTATCATGAGTCCTTGATGCTGAAATTCAACTTGCTGCAAAAGCTCTTGAAAATACTATTATACAAGGAAATGAATCATCAGAGCAGGATAAAGCAAAGGCTATAATTTTCCTTCGTCATCATCTCGATGAAGGGTTAAAGACCGAATACTTAACCCTAAAGGATCCATTTGAATTATGGAGCAGTTTGAAGGAACGATATGACCATCTTAAGGCAACGATATTGCCAAGAGCTCGATATGAATGGATTCACTTACGGTTACAAGATTTTAAAACTATAAGTGAATATAATTCTGCTGTATTCAGGATAACTTCCCAACTCAAATTATGTGGTGAAATTGTGAATGATGAGGATTTGCTGGAAAAGACTATTTCTACTTTTCATGCATCGAATATGGTATTGCAACAACAATACCGTAAAAAAGGTTTAAAGAAATATTCTTAATTAATCTCATGCCTCCGGGTGGTTGAGCAACATAATACCCTTTTAATAAAAAAATTATGAAGCTCGTCCCACTGGATCTGCACCATTTTTTGAAGTAAATATGGTAGCAACTACTCAAAAGTCTGAAAGAAGACAAAATTATTATTGTGGTCGTAGTCGTGGTCGTGGTTGTGGACGTGGATAAGGACATGGAAGCGGACGAAATAATTATCGTCATCATGGCGAAAATAAACAAGAGAACAATAAGGATCCTTAAAATAATCCTTTGAAAGGCAGAGTTAATATTTGCCACAAGTGTGGTATGAAAGGTCATTGGGCACGTGTTTGTCATACACCTGACCATTTTGTCAAACTTTACCAAGCGTCCAATAAAAGAAAAGATACATATTCAATGACATATTTTTCTTCACTTTTCATGTCTATATAAAGGCAAGTAATAGATAGGAAATACACACAATTGAAGAAGAAATAAGAATCTCTCTTTCTCTCTTTCTTTCGATATCTCTTAGCTTATTTTTTCTTGTTCTATATTGTTACTTTGAGTAATATTTATAATAACAGTGATTATGTTTTATAAAAGTGACATTATTATGTCAATTTGTTTTGTCATTCTAGACTCCACTGATTAAAGTCAGGTTAACACACATATAACCCAAGTTCTCTTACCTTTTTCAATAAATTATTGGCACAATGATCATATCCCCTATCTAGAATGGAAAATTGGAGAATACAACACTAAAGAATACAAAAGTGTGTAAACTATAAAACTGTTATAAGAAAGATCAAATTATGGTGGATGTCTACTCTTCCTCCATGATCTTCTTTAATACTTAATGACATATTCGATAACATATTTTTCTTTACTTTTCATGCCTATATAAAGGCCTTGTAATAGATAGGAAAATACACACAATTGAAGAAGAAGAAGAAAATCTCTTCCTTCTCTCTATCTCCATATCTTGTTCATGTTTTACTAAATTGCTTTCATTTTATAACAACATGTCTTGTTCATGTTTTACTATATTTCTTTTATTTCATAACACGTTATCAGCATGAATTGCTCATTTCATGATCTTTTACGTCAAAGATCATGAAATGAGCAATTCATGCTGATAACGTGTTATGAAATAAAAGAAATATTTAAAAAAAAAGGCATATATCCTAACTAGCATTTTTGTTGCAGAGGAACTGTTTCAAGATTGAAATAGTTATATATGTCTTCTTGAAAGTTAATTTACTTATGCCTATAATTATGAAGTAATAATATTTTAAAGGCTCGAGTGCGAGTCCTAGTGAATTTTGGCCTATTATGCCAAAGATTGAGGGTAAGACGATGGGTTCAAGTCCCAACGCACTATGTTGATGAAAAGACGTTGGATTCAAGTTCCAACGCATTATGGCCTAGCATGGCTTTATATGGGTAAGGCATTGGATTTGAGTCCTAATGCACCACATTGATAATAATAATTATAATAACTAAAGAAAAAATAATGTAATTTTCATGAAAAAACATGAAGCTTGTCCCACTTGATTTGCTCCAATCTTGAAGTGAATGTGATAGCAGTGCATGATAAGTCTAAATAAGGACAAGTGGTTGACCAATGAATGTGAGCGTGCGAAAGGCCAAAATAATAATAGTTATCACTATGGTAATTATAAAAAAGGAGAAATTCTTTGAAGAGAATGTGACTTGTGATAAACATTGAGATTGCATACTCATTCCTGAAAGTGAATGTGAAAATATATATATGATAAAGATTATGCGTAATAATGTACTTGTGCATAGTTGGATAAATAAAATACGCATCGAGAAAATTGAGGATCGTTGGATAAATATTACAACTCACCTCTAAGGGAGGTTTGAGATAAAGAAAGATAATAAATATTATTGTATAGTTACATAAATATATCATTGATCGCATGTATGTGATACGCCAAAAATATTTTGTCATGCCTTATGAAAGTTATTAAAAGCAAAATTAAAGCAAGAAATTATTTTGCTTGTGATGATTTTGAACATGACAATTATTATGATATGATTCTCTTTGTGAAGGAGACATTCATTATATGGATGGTGTGACAAAAGATCTTGTAGTACAAAAACAGTTAAGAGCTCTGAAAGAACTAATTTGTTACTACCCGGATGAATGAAATTATTCATGACATTAATATTGTAGTAAATCTCAAAAGAAATATACAAATATATTAGCCAAAGTGGTTGGCATATTGAGACTATAAATGAAAAGAAGATTGAATATCTTTATATTACTATAATCATACCGGTTAAATATGAAAGGTTACCTGAATTTTCTTCTATTTGTACTACACAAGTGTAAGCATGATGATGCAATCACAAGCCACAAGTAAACTAGAGGTTTACCGAAATAAATATTAGTTGGTATGACCGGTTGACCATCTCGGTTCAATTATGATGCGAAAAAATTAATTGAGAATTATATTGACATATATTGAAGAAATATAAGATTCTTCAAAATTCTCTTGTGCTGCTTATTCTTATGATATACCAGTTAAGGTTGGGATTGAATCCCTTGATTTCTGAAACGAACAAAAGGTGCTAAATATATGGGCTCAGTCACCTTCCATGTGGACCGTTTATTATTATATGATTTTAATAGTTCCATCTATTCTATGGCCACATGTGTATTTGTTAACAACTTGTAGTTTGGATTTTGCAAGATTGATTGCTCAAATTATTAGAGCAAAGTTCCAGAATATAAATTATGATAATTTATCTTGATAATACTGGTTTAAATCCAAGTTGGTTTAGCAGAAATTGTATGCCTCCAATTATATCTAAACCATTGGTTATGAGAACAAAATTGCCAAAATAAAATTTGGTATGTGATGTATTATTTAATATACAACAGCACTTGTACGCATCTAGCCAAGTTATGATAAGTTTTCCCTATCATAATCGGTTCAGGGTCAGGAACCAAATAATTTCCATCTAGAAATATGAATGTGCTATATGATTTAATTATTCCACCACAATGTACAAAGATGGATCCCCAAATAAATCTAGGGATATGTGTTGGTGATCCCAACAATAGGGGAAGAAAATGGGCAGCTAAAAAAGTAATGCATGCAATGAATTATTATGAGTACATCGAGATTCTCGTACGAGAAAATGTGAACTTGAAGTTCAAGTGATAATTCATTTGTAAAATATTGCCAGGCGTATTTGTTGACCCAAATCTAAATGTTATATTCAGCTACTAATGCTCCAAATAAAATAAAGTTCATAATGAATAGAGTCCATGGCATGCATAAAGCATAATAGACTAATCGGTTCCAAAGATAAAACTCCTTGAAGAAGAAAATGAGCAAATGTTCAAGATGGTCATAATAAGGAGGCAAGTGCTCTAGAAGAGCACCACGACATAACACTTCATAAGACCTCATGGGAGAGGCTCAGATACCTGAAAATAATAAGATAAAGAGATCTCAATAAGTTATGTCTTTATTGAGTAATAGTAGAACAGATATAAAATGATCGTCGATGATATTGTTAATATAATGTAATGCTCAATATTATTAATATTGACGAGGATCTTGAGCTCAAATCTGTCATGAAATTTGGACAGATAAATGATTGGCCAAATAAAAAATACGCAATGAAAATTGATTTCACATGAAAAATATGAAGTTGGACGGATAGTCCCAACACCTGAAAGTATAAAGTCAGTGGAGGTATAAATGTGTTCTTGTGCGGAAAAATAAAAGGTCAAGTCGATAGACATAAAGACGACTTGTGTCACAAGAAGATTTGTAAATATCCTGACATTGATTATATAGAGACTTGTTCTCCTGTGGTGGATGTCGCCATTTCAGGTTTTAATCTGGCAATACAAGAAAAACGTGATATGCGTATAATGAAAATCATTGAAGGATTTAAATTGTTCTGAAGCATATTAAGGTTTCCAAGAAATTTATTAAATAAAGCATAAAAAATCCTTATACGGATTGAAACAATCAGGGCGCATGTGGTATAGTCGCCTGAGTGAGTACCTATTGAAAGAAGGGTACAAGAATGATTCAATTTGTCCTTGTGTCTTTATAAAAATATTTGGATCTAAATTTGTTATAATCACCATGTATGTTGATAATTTAAATATCATTGGAACTCCTAGGGAGCTTCCTAAAGCAGTAGAGCTTCCTAAAGTAGTAGATTATTTAAAGAAAGAATTTGAAATGAAAGATCTTGGAAAGACAAAATTTTGTCTTGGTCTACAAATTGAGCATATGAAAGATGGAATTTTTGTCCATCAATCAGCATAAACTAAAATGATTTTAAAGCGATTTTATATGGATAAAGCACATCCATTCCGACCTCATGAAAATAATGAAGAGCTTCCTGGTCCCGACGTACCATATATTAGTGCAATTGGTGCACTAATGTATCTTTCTAACATTACAAGGTCTGACATAACTTTTCCAGTTAATGTCTTAACAAGATATAGTTCTGCTCCTACAGGGAGACATTGGAATGAAATAAAACACATATTGCGGTATCTAAAAGGGACTACCGATATGAGATTATTCTATGGCAATGATTGCAGTCCTGATCTTGTTGGTTATACCGATGCTGGGTATTTATATGACCCACAAAAGATTCGATCTCAAACAGGCTATGTATTTACATATGGAGGCACTGCCATATCTTGGCGATCGACTAAGCAATCAATCGTGGCTACTTCATCTAATCATGCTGAGATAATTGCTATTCATGAAGCAAGTTGAGAATGTGTATGGTTGATGTCTATAATACACCTTATTCGAGACAAATGTGGTTTGAAGTGTGATAAACTACCCATAATTTTGTATGAAGACAATGCAGTATGCATAGCCCAGTTGAAGGGAGGATTCATAAAAGGGGATAGGACAAAGCACATTTCACCAAAGTTATTTTTTACACATGATCTTCAAAAGAATGGTGATATCAATGTGTAACAAATCCGTTCAAGTGATAATATGGCTGATTTGTTCACCAAATCTCTACCGACATCAACCTTCAAGAAATTAGTGTACAAGATTGGGATGCGAAGGCTCTAGGATATGAATTGATGCTCTCATTAGGGGGAGTTAATACGCGTTGTACTCTTTTTTCCTTACAAGGTTTTGTCCCACTGGATTTTCCTTGCAAGGTTTTTAACGAGACAACCAAAAGGTGTATTTCTAAACATGTGTACTCTTTTTCCTTCACTAGAATTTTTCCCATAGGATTTTTTTCTAATAAGGTTTTAACGAGACACATTATCTATGGACATTCAAGGGGGAGTGTTGTAAGAAAAATCAAATTATGGTGGATGTCTACTCTTCCTCCATGATCTTCTCAAATGCTTAATGACATATTCAATGACATATTTCTATGCTTAATGACATATTCAATGACATATTTTTCTTTACTTTTCATGCCTATATAAAGGCCTTGTAATAGATAGGAAAATACACACAATTGAAGAAGAAATAAGAATCTCTCCTCTCTTTCTCCCTATATCTCTTAGCTTATTTTTTCTTATTTTTTATTATTACTTTGAGCTATATTTTATAATAAAAATGAGTTGAAATATATGTTGTGCAATAAATTAATCAAAGGCGATCCTATTACAGAATTAGTTTTAAGAATATATGTTACTATTTTTGTTTCTGTTTTTTTCATGCCAGAAACTATTTACATTTGATAGCCGAAAAAGTGTATAAAATTTGTATTATATATATATATATATATATATATATATATATATATATATATATATAGAGAGAGAGAGAGAGAGAGAGAGAGAGAGAGAGAGAGAGAGAGAGAGAGAGAGAGAGAGAGAGAGAGAGAGAGAGAGAGAGAGAGAGAGAGAGAGAGAGATATATATTTTGAGAGCGACTATACAATGTCATTTTTTCTTCTTTTTTTTTTTGATTTCACACCCGATATCCGATACCCACATTGGAGCCCGACTATATCCGGATTCGCGCTGCATAGGACCCCATTCAGGAGGAAGCGCTCTTTACCAAGGATTTTTTCACATCCTGGGTTCGAACCCGAGACCTCTGATTAAGGGAAGAGTAGCCTATCCGCTGCACCACGTACATGTGACTATTTTTACTACTCAATAACTAATTTCTTCCCGAGGACGATAAGAATTGACCTAGATATTGTATAAGTGATTGTTTTACATAATTAACGTACTTACCAAACTCCTTTCTATATAATCAACTAGTAGGGTGTTGAGTCTACTAGTTGGGCCCAAGTGCTGTGCTATGCACGGGCCCAAGTGCCCAACATGAGCAAGAAGGGAAAAAAACTATTCTGGTAGATGATGGAAAAACAATGAAGTTAAAATCGGTCTAATAAACTTTCTGAAGCAGAGCTGTTTCAACTTATTGGCAGTTTGTCAATCATACTCTCATAAGTTGTAATTAATAATTTAGTGTAAAGAATGAAAAGCGATAAGCAGTCTGTGCAAATCGTAAATTGTTGAGGTCTTTGCTTTACGGCCTAGGAACTTAACTTACCCATTTCCAGTTACACATTTTGTCCAGTTTTTGAAGTTAATTTGGTAACGGTATGTCTCACAATAGTAGAACTTTCCTAGAATAGTGAACATCCAAACCGCTTTCTAATTTCCATAAGTTCAAAACCATAAAGAAGGCATAATTTTAGTCCTAGCTACTATTATAAAATGCAAAGGTACAAGACTCAAGTCCTTAAATTAAATGACTGATATGATCACGAACAAACCGCTTCCAGTTCTGATTATTCATGTTCCAATCTTGTGCTCCACGAAATATACATATCTTTGTGTGTAGAATAATTGTTCAGCAGCTCAGTATTGTTCTGACAACTCAATGTTGTAGCATTATGATCTGAGTATTTAAGATTTTAAAGAAGGTAAAAAGGTTAATTTAATGACCCGGTCGGTCATTTTGAATATTACAACCCGTTTTCCCATTTACTGCTCAATTTATGCTTTACAATTGATTTATGACTTATTGGGTTAGTTGGTTAGGGCCCGGAAGGATTTCGGAGTGAAATGAGACACTTAGTCTCATAATTGAAAACTTAAGTTGAAAATGTTGACTGGATATTGACTTATGAGTAAACGACCTCGGAATTGAATTCTGATGATTCCAATAGCTCTGTATGGTGATTTTGGATCTAGGATCGTGTCCGAAAAATTAATTGGAGGTGCGTAGTAAAATTAGGCTTGAAATGCCGAAAGTTGAATTTTTGGGAAGTTTAACCGGGGGTTGACTTTTTGATATCGGAGTCAGAATCCAATTCTTAAAATTTGAATACCTCCGTTATGTCATTTATGACTTGTGTACAAAATTTGAGGTCAACCGGATATGATTTGATAGGTTGCGACGTCGTTTGTAGAAATTGAAAGTTTCAAAGTTCATTAGGCTTGAATCTTTCTGTGATTCGTGTTTTTAGTGTTGTAGGATGTGATTTGAATACTCGACTAAGTTTGTATGATGTTTTAGAACTTGTTGGTATATTTGGTCGAGGTCCCGGGGGCCTCGGGTGAGTTTCAGGACGGTTTCAGATCATTTTTTCTTGTTTTGCAACTGTTGGAACTGATATATGGTGTTGTTCTTCGCGAATGCAAAGGGTCTCACGCGTTTGCGAAGAAGGATTTTGGACGACTGGGATTTTTCCATCGCAAACGCGATGAAGAAGACGCGAACGTGAAAAAGGGAGCTGAGGAAAGCCTATGCGAATGTGAGTGGGCAGACGCGAACACGAAGAGGAAAGAGAGTTGGGGGCCTGCCTGGCGTTAAGCCTTTGAGAACGTGGCTCGTATCTCGCGAACGTGAAGGGCAGAGGTCGGAAGGCATCGCGAACGCGATGAGGATATCGCGAACGCGAAGAAGGAATCTTGGCAGCGCATTTTTTTTGTGTGCTTCGCGAACGCGAAGCTATGGTCGCGAATGCGATGAAGGAATTTCTGAGCAGAATTAAAAGTTCCAAAACGGGGGTTTTGTGTTCATAACACAAAATCAAATTAGGAGCTCGGTAGAAGGCGATTTTTGGAGAGATTCTTGCGTGGGTGTTTGCGGTAAGTGATTCTTATCCAATTTTAATTAATTTCCATGATTACGTCTTTGAATATATCATTTAATGGGTGAATTAAGTTGAAAATATTAGAAAACCCTATTTGGTTTAAATTGAAGATTTGAGGGTCGAATTGAGGTCGGATTTTGGTAAAATTGGTATGGTTAGACTCGTGGTTGAATGAGCTTTCGAATTTTGTATCTTTTGTCGAGTTCGGAGATGCGGGCCCACGGGAGATATTTTGAGCTAAATTTCGGATTTTGTTAGAAAATTAGTATTTTCTTAAGGGATTAATTCCAATAAAATTTATTGACTGAATCAAATGAATTGTGGCTAGATTCGAGGCATTTGGAGGCCAATTCACAAGGCAAAGGCATACCAGAATAAAGAATTACACAGTTTGAGGTAAGTAACACTTCTAAACTTGGTTTTGAGGGTATGAATCCCCGAGATTTGGTATGATATAAATTGTTTGGAGGTGACACACACGATATGTGACGAGCATGTGGACGTGCACCATAGAAATTGTGTCTTGAATAAATCATGTGCAATTGTAAAATTAATGAATCATGTTATTATCTGAACATGTTCCATGTGTTAGAGAAATTGAGCTGAGACTCTTATTAAATATCATGTTTAGGCTACGTGCCAATATTTTGGGACCCATGGGGCCGTGTTGCTGTTGAACTAATTGTGTCAAACATATACATTTCATACTAAGTCATATTCGTCCATTGTGAGGATATTTAAGGGATCGAGCTGCACGCCGTAGAAGGCCATATTGGCTTTATATATGTTATCATTAAATGAATCGGGGTTGCCCGCCTGCAGCAGGCCAGAATGGCTTTCTACATTAATATTATTAGATCGGGGTTGCCCGCCTACAGCAGGCCTTATAGCTTTACTATTTTATGGATCTGGGTTGCCCGCCTGCAGCAGGCCTTATAGGCTTTACTATTTTATGAATCGGGGCTGCCCTCCTGCAGCAGGCCTTATAGATTTTATTATTATACAGATCGGTATTGCCTACCTGCAGTAGTCTATATTGGCTTTATATAGCGCTTGTGCTGAAGGAGCCCCTTCGGAGTCTGTACACACCCCTAGTGAGCGTAGATGATTATGTATATTTAGGATGGATGTAACGATCCAGCTGGTAGTTTTTGAGTATTACAGCCACATCCCCCCATTTACTGCTCAATTTATGCCTTACAATTGATTTATGGCTTATCGGGTTAGTTGGTTAGGGTCCGGAGTGGTTTTGGAGTGAATTGAGACAGTTAGTCTCTAAAGTATAAGCTTAAGTTAGAAAATTCAATCGGACATTGACTTATGGGTAAACGACCTCGAATTTGATTTTTAATGGTTCCATTAGCTTCGTTAGGTGATTTTAGAGTTAGGAGTGCGTCCGGAATGTGATTTGGAGGTCCGTAGTAGAATTAGGCTTGAATTGGAGAAAGTGGAAAACTTGGCGATTTCGGTCGGCGGTGAAAAATTTGATATCGGGGTCGGTATAGAATTCCAGAAGTGGGAGTAGGTTCGTGGTATCATTTGTGACGTATGTGTAAAATTTGAGGTCATTCGGACGTGGTTTGGTTGGTTTCGACATCAGTTGTTGAATTTGGAAGTTTAGAAGTTCTTAGGCTTGAATTCGAGGGTAATTTGGTATTTTGATGTTGTTTTGAGTGATTCTAAGGTTTGACTAAGTTCGTATGTTGATATATGACTTGTTGGTATGTTTGGTTGAGGTCCCGAGGGGTTCGGAGTGATTCCGGGTGGTTAACAGATTGATTGAAGTTGGAAAATGCAGCTAAAGTTGCTGCTACTGATATTTCGCACCTGCGGAGGGGGAGCCGCAGGTGCGCGTGGGAGTTCATAGGTGCGGACAGTGTTGAGGTAGGCTGGGTCCGTAGGTGCGTGGTCGCATCTGCGGATCGATGCCCACAAAAGCGGAAGTGAGGAAGTAAGGTAGTGGCCGCAGGTGCGAGGTCTTTTCCGCACTTGCGTGGTCGCAGATGCGGACATGGAGAGTAGGTGCGAAGTTTTGGGCTTTAATGATTTTCCTCAGGTGCAGAGAATTTTGCGCAGATGCGGCACCGCAGGTGTGCATATTTGGCAACAGGTGCGAAAGACCTGGGCAGAAACTATAAATTGAACACTTCGCGAATTTTAGTTCATTTCCACCATTTTCAAGTTGGTTTTTGGAGTGATATTTGGAAGGGGATTCAAGGGTATTCACTAAGGTAAGTTGATTGAGTTCTATTATCATTAGCTATGGTGATTTCCCATTAATTCTTCACCTAACTAGTAGGATTTTTGGAGTGAAATAAGGGGTTAGGACTTGGGATTTTGGAGAGAGTAATTTGGGGATTTGAGGGACCAAATGAGGTCGGATTTTGATGAATTTAGTATGGGTGGACTCATGAGTGAATTGGCTTTCAAGTTTTGTGACTTTTGTTGGATTTCAAGACGTGGATACGGGGGCCAAATTTGAGTGAATTTCGGGAATATGGCCCATAATTTGGTACTTTCCTTGTGGGATTCATTCTTTAGCTCATATTGATCGTATTTTATTGTTTGTGACTAGATTCGAGGCTGTCGGAGACCAATTCGCGTGGCAAGGGCATAACGAAATAAAGAATTACGCGGTTTGAGGTAAGTAATAGTTTTAAATCTAGTCCTGAGGGTATGAAACCCCGAATTTTTTGTATCATGTGATTACTTTGGAGGTGACGCACATGCTAGGTGACGGGCGTGTGGGCGTGCACCGAGGGGATTGTGACTTGGTCCGTCCCGTGAAACTGTAAAGTTGAATAATTTGTTGTTAGCTATATGCTCTCTATGTGTTGTGGAAATTTGACTGTAAGACATGTTAGAAACCATGTTTAGTCTATATGTTGGTACTACTGGGACCCACATAGGTCGTGTACATGTTAAATTATCTGCTAAATTATTGTTTGGTACTCAGTCACAGTTTACTTATTTATTCTTTTTCAGTCTCTATTGTTCATTATTAATGCATCATATCATTGTTGTTTGGGCTGATTTAATGATTATTGAGAGCCCGAGAGACTGGAGAGATTTATGACTGAGTAAGGCCGAGGGCCTGTTTGTGAGATATTATACTATAGCACGTGAGTTGTCCGTGCGGATCCTTATATTAAACTATATCACGAGAGTTGTGCGTGCGGATCCAGATATTTATACTAAGGCACGTGAGTTGTCCGTGCAACACATGAGTTGTCTATGTAGATTATAGCGCTTGCCTGAGAGGTTGTACTTTCTTTTCATTTGTTGTTGCACTTAGTTGCTATCTGTCATTGTTGTGAAATTCTCTAAAAGATTTTATATCTGGATTACATGAACTTGAATTGTATAAAATTGATTTGACATAAACTGCCGGATTTGAAAGCATGTCTATTCTTTGCTGGAATTACTGGAAATGAATTGTAACTGTGTAGCTCCTCATTATCTTCAGTTCTTTATTTATTATTGTTACTTGCTGAGTTAATTGTACTCAGACTACACCCTGCATTTCGTGTGCAGATCCAGGTGTTCCCGGACATAGCGGGTGTTGATTCTCTCGCACAGTTGATTTTCCAGAAATTCAGAGGTAGCTGTCATGTTTCGCAGACCTTGTCTCCCATTCCCTATCTCCTTGTTACTGTATTTGGCCTCAAATTATCATAGACCGTATTTTCCAGACTTGTATACATATTAGATGCTCATGAACTCAGTGACACTAGGTTTTGGAAAGTGTTCGTATCAGTATTTGTGGAATTTTTTACTGTATTTAAATTTTGCATTTTCAAACTTAAAGAGATATTGTGGTTTATGGAGATTATCGGCTTTTCTAGTATTGAGATAGGCGCCATCACGACAGGTTGGGATTTTGGGTCGTGACAAATTGGTATAAAAACTCTAGGTTACATAGGTTTTACGAGTCATGAGCAGGTTTAGTAGAGTCTTGCGTATCGGTACGGATACGTATGTACTTATCTTCGACACACTGCCGAACCCTTAGAAAAATTTCACTTTCTTGTATTCTATCGTGCAGAATCGATTCAGCTTGAAATATAACTCTTTGAATTCCTTCCACGCATTTTGTATGCGCATATGAGCGCTCGGTATCAGTTGTGCATCACTGGCTTGGGATTCTATTAACGAGGTTCAAGATGTTTATTCTGTGTTTTGGTGATGAGCTAGTTTGGAGGACTTGAGGCCAGGTTTAGACCGCAACTTAGGCTCAGTAGCTTCAGTTGTAACCTGTACATTTGGACTCATATGTCTGGTAATGTCCCTACGAGTGGAATTTATGGCTCGATGAGCAGTGGAATGGCTTTGAGATGAGTATGATGTAACTGCAGGATGTGTTAAAAGGATTTAAATGTGACGAGAAGTGTTTCCTTGAAATGTAGAGGAAGGCCATTGGGTGCTTGATTTTCATTTTGATATGACGTACGGTCTCGAGTGTGAATGTTTTGAAGGATCTTTCAAGTTGTTAAAGGTTGGGAAAAATTAAATTCTCATGTTTTATCAATGAGTTTGGATTCAATAAGAGTAAGTGATTGTGTAGTAATTGTGGTTGCGAATGGGTATTTCTAATGTTGATGGCTCGAGAAAGATGATCTTCGAAGAGGCTTAGAGTCGATAACATTTTATTGGTTCAGGTGCGACAGAGATGCGTTTTGATTTGATGCAACAGTTGGGCAGCAAAGTGTGAGGGAAGACATGACGGAAAGTATTTCGCGATGGTTGAAGTACTAGCAGGTCAAGTAGGAGAAGTAGAGGTTGAGAAGTTGCTTAAAGGAGATGGTTTAACCGAAGTAAAAGTGGCAGATTAGCATATGGATTATGTGGTAGGGTAGTTGCGTGCGTTGAGAAAGTGTAGAACGGTTTGGAATCGTGATAGAATGTGATTTGGCCTACAAAATTTATTTTGAGTGATGGTTACTGTACGGAGAAAGATTGAATATGGCAGAAAGTAGTTTGTTTAAAATGAAAAGGGATGTGAAGATCTGATTATCGTTATACGCACAATATGACTTGAGTTCGGAAGGTATTGTTGAATTTTCAGTTGATGTCAATAGGGAAAGTGCATACTATACAAATGGTGGGCGAGCATGAACTCAAGAGAATTTACTGATTACATAGTCGTTGCACCCAATGCGGCGTCGTTGGAAGATGTCGGTAAGGAATTCCACATGTGGGTTATCTCTTGTGAGCAGTTAGCGGTGGCATGATGTTGATGAAGCTTCTGCGAGGAATATTACTTGCTACCCGGTAAGAGGTCGAGTGTGTAACTGTGGCTGGCGATTCAGAATGTTCATGAAAAACTTAACAAAAGACTTCGAGAAGTCTGGCGGGTTAATAGTGCGAGATCATGGTAATTGAGAAGGAGAAATCCTTGCGGGTTCTAAGTTTATATAATTGCAGCTTAAAGCTAAGTGGGGGAGCCTGCTATTGACAATTTGATTGCAGGGTTATGTGTTAAATTTTAGTTTTGGTCGGAGACATACTTGTGGATCAGTTATGACTTGCAGAGATGGAAATCGAGGGTGACTCGAGTAAGGAAATTCCTGAATACGGGTTATATGACACTTTATAGAAATACGAAAATCATCTAATGATTAAATTATTATTTTGAAGAACGTAGTGCGCACGGAGTATGAATTTGATTGGTGGTGTTAAGCCAGGGTTACTTATTTGGGGGTTGTTGTGCTAATGGAGCTTGTGCCCTTCGACCCGTTTGGACGGTGCATCTTGGATTTGAGCAAAGTGGGTGATTCCCGAGAAAGTTCTAATGGATTCAATATTAATATGTAACAATTGAGAATTTTTGGCGGATTTGTTTATGGCAAAAATCTGAGATTTAAGTTGGATGGTGTCAAGACTTGTGGCATTTTGTATATCATTATGGGTTTTATATTTTGGTATCATGAAGGTGAATGAAACGGCCTTAGACTCAAATAAGGTATTTTCAGAGTGAGTGTTTCAGTTGTGGCATTTATAGGGGTAATTATGATGTGGTGAGACTATATAGATGTTTTGGTAGCAATATTCTTGGGTTTTGGTGACCTACGTGGTTTGGTCGAGTTAGAGGAATTTAGTTCTAATAGCTTAGTTATGTGCAGATGAATTTTAAAGTGTTCTTGATGGTTTCTACCATGGTTTGAATCGAATATTTTCTACTGGTGTGGAAAACGTGTTATGTATTGTGATTTCCTCCTGGAAAGAAGCAAGAGGAATGTTTCTAACTAACCGGGTATGTAATTTGCTGGTGACTCAGAGTTGATAATGAGATTCTTGTGCTTGTCACATGATGGCATAAAAGATGTGGTGTGTTATGCGGGATTAGGATTTACATGTACAAGGTGACAATTTAGTCTTGAAGAGAAGGTAACGAATGTTGGACAGCATGGTCAGTTTCAGATATTTCGATGAATGTTATAACTGCTCGGTAATTCCTAAGAAGGGTATGCATTTTAGAAGGCGCATTGTGTTTTGACTTACGGATGTTCATCAGTATTGTAGTACTCACCTGGTTGATAGACTGCTGATATTCAAATTTATTGCTATGTGGCACGGAAGAATTATGAAAGTATTCCTCATAGGATTATCGAGAATGGAAGATATGTTAGCCATTTTAGTGCTGGAGTTGGGATCAATTACGGTGATTCATGTGTTCTATGAGTTTGGAGACTGAGAGTTCTCAGAAGTATATTATTTCGGTTTGCGGTCTGTTTGAGGTGAGTATTTTATTTTAACTCAGTGGAGGCACTAGTTACGTTAATTATTTGTGATAGATGTGCGCTATAAGTGTGCATATATGTGAGGTTTGAGCCAATGTACGCTCACGAGCCTAGGTTCATATTCGAAAGAATGCTTAGGCTATGATATGCCTAGAGTTGACTGTTAAGCAGAAAGTTATAACGTTTCTCGTGTTCGTACCTTTGTTGAGAACTATCTGGGCTACATTTGAGGTTACAAAGAGACTAATTCCCCTGAATAAACGGGGTAGTTACTATTTCTGCGTTAACTTGCCGATTTGAAGTGTGATAGCAGACTTTGCACATGCTTACACTATGGCGTGTTATTTATACTAGTCCAGGAGTATGGGAATCTTATTTCATTATCATATACATGTGTACTTGTTTAATTTCTCCAGTATGATATGCTGGGACTAGAGGCCTGTGACCATGCGGGGCGATTCATATTATTGGCACGTGAGTTGTCTGTGCAGTGTGTGGGAATTCCATTTCTATAATAATTTATCTAATTTATTAATTTCCATCCTCTATAATTGTGCACATGCGCCTACGGTTATCCTCTTCACGAAATTTGAGGAGTTGGTGGTAACATTGTGGTTGTGGTAGTGCTTGTTGGACTTGCAATACGTTTCTCTTCCTTGAGACATTTTCCATTTTGGGTACAAGGTTGCGCAGTTGTGGATTGAGTTGGATTGGTGTGGCATGTCAATGGGATAGTTGTGTTTAATAATATAAGGTCATTGGACCTAGAATGAGTACTATCAGGTTGGATTACGGTATATTGGAAGGATAATATTGAAAGTCGGCTTAAAAAGTGATTATGGTTCTGGTTGGGGCGGGAGAGCTCCATGACTTGTCGATGTGATGAGTGGTTATGAGATTTTGAGTGTTTCTTTCATTATTGGCAGTGTACGAAGTTATTGGAATGAGATTTTGTTGAATGTGGGGTTTTGTACTAGTACTTGGTTGGTTTTAAGTAGTTATTGTGATCAGAAATGGTGCTACGAGTATGCGAGTTGTGTAGTATGTTATGCGATTATGTCTGGGATTATGGTTAGGGCTGGATACAACTTGTTCAGGCTTATACAGTGCGTAGATATGAGATTTGGGTCTTGAAAAGAATTCTCGATATTAGAAATTTGGCTCCAAGTTTTTTGGGCTAAGGTTAAATTAATGATTTTAAGTTATGTTGTACTGTCAGGCCTATATATAATAGGGTGACGTGAGATCATCCCGGGTATGTGCGTGGTAAGAAGTAATAGTGATGTGGTGTCTTGGAAACAACTCTTGGCACGTTCGAGGACGAACGTATTTTTGAGTATTACAGCCACGTTCTCCCACTTACTGCTCAATTTATGCCTTATCGGGTTAGTTGGTTCGGGTCCGGAGTGGATTCGGAGTGAATTGAGACACTTAGTCTCTAAAGTATAAGCTTAAGTTAGAAAAGTTAGAAGTATGTTGACTTATATGTAAACGACCTCGGATTTGAATTTTATTGGTTCCATTAGTTTCGTTAGGTAATTTTGGACTTAGGAGTGTGTCTGGAATGTGATTTGGATGTCCGTAGTAGAATTAGACTTGAATTGGCGAAAGTTGAAAACTTGGCGATTTCGGTCGGCAATGAAAAATTTGATATCGGTGTCGGTATGGAATTCCATAAGTGGGAGTAGGTTCGTGGTATCATTTGTGACGTATGTGTAAAATTTGATGTCATTAGGACGTGGTTTGGTTGGTTTCGGCATCAGTTGTCGAATTTGGAAGTTTAGAAGTTCTTAGGCTTGAATTCGAAGGTAATTTAGTGTTTTGATGTTGTTTTGAGTGATTCAAAGGTTCGACTAAGTTCGTATGTTGATATATGTCTTGTTGGTATATATGGTTGAGGTCCCAAGGGGCTCGGGGTGATTCCGGGTGGTCAACGGATTGAATGAAGTTGGAAAATATAGCTGAATTTGTTGCTACTAATATTTTCGTACCTGCGGAGGTGGAGCCGCAGGTGAGAGGTCGCAGGTGCGCGTGGGAGTTCGCAGGTGAGGACAGTGTTGAGGTAGGCTGGGTTCACATGTAAATAGAGGACGTTGCATCTGCAAGTCCGCATATGCGGATAGATGCCTGTAGAAGCGGAAGTGAGGATGTCAGGCAGTGGGCCGTAGGTGCGAGGTCTTTTCCGCACATGTGTGGTCGCAGATGCGGATATGGAGCGCAGGTGCAAAGTTTTGGGCTTTAATGATTTTCCGCAGGTGTGGATATTTTTGCGCAGGTGTGCATATATTTGGCCGCAGGTGCGAAAGACCTGGGCAGAAACTATAAATTGAACACTTCGCGAATTTTGGTTCATTTCCATCATTTTCAAGTCGATTTTTGGAGCTTTTGGAGTGATATTTGGAAGGGGATTCAAGGGTATTCACTGAGGTAAGTTTCTTGAGCTCTATTATCATTAGATATGGTGTTTTCCCATTAATTTCTCACCTAATTAGTAGGAATTTTGGAGTGAAATAAGGGGTTAGGGCTTGAGATTTTGGAGAGAGTAATTTGGGGATTTGAGGGACCAAATGAGGTCCGATTTTGATGAATTTAGTATGGGTGGACTCGTGAGTGAATTAGCCTTCAAGTTTTGTGACTTTTGTCGGATTTCGAAACATGGGCCCGGGGGCAGGGTTTGAGTGAATATCGGGATTTGGCCCATAATTTGGTACTTTCCTTGTGGGATTCATTCTTTAGCTCATATTGATTGTATTTTATTATTTGTGACTATATTCGAGGCTTTCAGAGACCAATTCTCGTGGCAAGGGCATAGCGAAATAAAGAATTACACGGTTTCAGGTAAGTAACAGTTTTAAATCTAGCCCCGGGGGTATGAAACCCCGGATGTTTTGTATCATGTGATTACTTTGGAGGTGACGCACATGCTAGGTGACGGGTGTGTGGGCGTGCACCGAGGGGATTGTGACTTGGTCCGTCCCGTGAAACTGTAAAGCTGAATTATTTGCTGTTAACTATATGTGCTCTATGTGTTGTGAAAATTTGACTGTAAGACATGTTACAAACCATATTTAGGCTATATATTGGTACTACTGGGACCCACAGAGGTCGTGTACATATTGAATTATCTGTTAAATTGTTGTTTGGTACTCAGTCACAGTTTACTTGTTTATTTTTTTCAGTCTCTATTATTCATTATTGATGCATCATATCATTATTGTTTGGGCTGATTTCATAATTATTGAGAGCCCGAGAGACTGGAGAGATTTATGATTGAGTAAGGCTGAGGGCCTGTTTGTGAGATATTATACTATAGCACGAGAGTTGTCCGTGCAACACGTGAGTTGTCCGTGCGGATCCTTATATTATACTATAGCACGTGAGTTGTTCGTGCAACACGTGAGTTGTCCGTGCGGATCCAGATATTTATACTGTGGCACATGATGTGTCCGTGCAGATTATAGCGCTTGGGCTGTAGGAGCTCCTCATGAGTCTGAATACCCCTAGTGAGCGCGGGTACCTATTGAGTGTGAGTGTTGAGGGCTGAGAGCCGAATGGTTGAGATGTTGTGACAAGTTGAGTATATGTTGCCTGAGAGGCTGTACTTGTTTTTCAGTTGTTGTTGCACTTAGTTGCTATCTCTCATTGTTGTGAAATTCTCTGAAAGATTTTATATCCGGATTACATGAACTTGAACTGTATAAAATTGATTTGACTTAAACTGTCGGATTTGAAATCATGTCTATTCTTTGCTGGAATTACTGGAAATGAACTTTAACTGTGTAGCTCGTCATTATCTTCAGTTCCTTATTTATTATTATTACTTACTGAGTTAGATGTACTCATACTACACCCTGCACTTCGTGTGCAAATTTAGGTATTTTCGAACATAGCGGGTGTTGATTCTCTTGCACAGTTGATTTTCAAGAGATTCAGAGGTAGCTGACGTGTTTCGCAGACCTTGTCTATCTTTCCCTATCTCCTTGTTACTGTATTTGGCCTCAGATTATCATAGACCGTATTTTCCAGACTTGTATTCATATTAGATGTTCATGTACTCAGTGACACCAGGTTTTGGGAAGTATTTGTATCAGTATTTGTGGGATTTTGTACTGTATTTAAATTTTGCATTTGCAAACTTAAAGAGAAATTGTGGTTTATGGAGATTATTGGCTTTCCTAGTATTGAGATAGGCGCCATCACGACAGGTTGGGATTTTGGGTCGTGACAATAGACTTCCGAGGGCATGAACTTGCCTTACTTATTTATATTGTAATGAGTTTATCTGGACATGGATCTTGTCCGTATCATTTATATTTGGGGATAAATTACTCCAGAGCTGGATTGGCCTTATCCGGTACTGAGTGACTGACGGTCAGTCGATGTGTATATTTATACGGGTTGGAACACCCTTGAGCTGGATTGTCCATAAACAGTACCGAGTGACGGAATAATTTATGACTAGTATTTACATGAGATCTTTCTACTGAGATGTCATATTCCTCATATCATGCAGTATTGATCTATTTTACTTGTATTGAGTCTAACTGTTGAACTTGAAAGCATGCCTATATTTTTGTACCATTATTTATACTGGACTGTACCTGCGGAGCTCATTATTTCTTTCAGCCCAGAGGTTAGTCTTGTTACTTATTGAATTAGTTGTACTCATACTATACTCTGCACCTCATGTGCAGATCCGGGTGCTTCCTGATACGACGACTGCTAGAATTTGGAGTTGTTTCCGTTGGAGACTATCAAGGTAGCTGCTTGACGACCGCAGACTTGATTCCCTTCCTGTTTAGTTATTGTATTGTTCTATATTTCAGACAGTGATTTTTATCAGTCAGACTTTGTATTCAATTAGATGCTCATGTACTTAGTGACACCGGGTTTTGGGAGTGTTATATTTGAAATTGTGAGTTTCTTCCGCTGAATTTAATTATTTTGTTCTCAAACTTAAAAGATATGGTGGTTTATTGAGATTGTCGGCTTGCCTAGTATTGAAATAGGCGTCATCACGACAGGTGAGATTTTGGGTCGTGAAAGTTAAGGAAAATAAGTGACTAAAATCACTCTAAGCTTAGATAAAACACTTCTCTCCGCAACGATATGCAAGTTAGTATTATATTGTTCAGTACACATTCTTGATGTCGACCCTAACATATAAACAATTATCATATAAGTGTGATGTTTAAAGTAATCTAAAAATTTCGACACCATACTTCTTCACTTACCAGCTCCAAATATGCAAAAGTAGTCAACAATTTGCCGAATCATGAAGTTGGTATACATTTGCTAAGTCATGCAAAGAGAAGGCATGAAACTTAATGCAAGCGCACTGATCTATCCATATATAGATATAATCCAGTGAGATGAGTATATAAAGTAAATATGCACAAATGTCTCATTATCAAACATTAGAAAGATTTATACTCTATTCATTAAAGGACCAACAAAGCAATCGTAAAGCTGCAATATGCAAGACCAGGGGCGGCCGAAGGCTAAGGCTACTAAAGCCATTGCCTTAGCCCCCCAAAACTAAAGGGCCCAAATATATTACTAAGAGTATATACTATATTATTAAGCATAACATAAACTTAATTTTATATAATAATTATTAATATGAGATTTCAAGTTTTAACAACTTATCTATTTTGTTGAGGTTATAAAGATGAGTTAGAAAATAACAATAATTTTTTTCTCTTAGTAGTTAGCGTATTTTGTCTTCCTCATTTCTTTTCATATTTTTTACTATTTTATTTTCTAACTTTAACTCAAGATCTCTGACTTAACTACTTTATTTAGTCATAGTTTAATGGATCAATAGATCAGAAAGTAAATTTGTATGTATCTCATTATTATATGAATTTTACGAAATAAATTATATGTATCTCTTTATTTTACTCACGGTCTCTGACTTAGCTACTTTATTTAGTCATAATTGTATGTATCTCTTTTAATATAGCTTGACTTTAGGCCCCTAAATTCGTTGAGCCGCCTCTGTGCAAGACCCTCAAGAAAAGGGTATATGCATAGTGGCAATGCCAAAACCTGCTACAGAAAGAAAATAGAATCATCATACGCTACAAAAGAATTACTCTTCCATACGTTCTTTGTTCTATTCTGAAAGATCACTGAAATGAAGCCACAAATTGCAGAGCGCACGTAATTACTTCAAGAAGTATACTTGGAGAAAAAAATCATTTTAAGGGGATAAGATTCTATAGTCTGCGTATGAAACACACAAAAAGACCCATAACTACTATGAATGAATGAATACCAAAATTTATCTTCTAGTTGAACTGTTATTCTAATATTATAGGTGTAAGGTTCATTAAAGGGCACATTTTTGTCTTAATAAAGGACGCTAGAGAAAAATATTCAAAATAAATATAACGGTGAAAAAGATCGTCTAGTAACTTTTACTTGTTGTCACGATCCGGAATTCTCACCGTCAGGACCGTGATGGCGCCTAACATTTTACTTACTAGGCAAGCCAACAATAGAGATTATTAAGCCAAATTCTCATACATTTCAATAATTAACAGTTAAAAAAAGCTATAACAAGGTAAAAGAAAAGCGCGGAAATCCATAACAACTTTAATGCTTATACACAATTACCCAGAAACTGGTGTCACAATCCACGAACTACTAAGATTTAGCTACAAGTAAGGTGTCTGAAAAAAATACAACTATTTTCGATACAAATGAAACAATAAAGGAAATGCATAGAAAGGGACGTCAGGGCCTGCGGACGCCAACAGGACTACCTTGGGTCTCCAAACAGATTAAGCCAGCAGCTAGACTCAGGGTCAACTCGGTCTGATACTAAAATCTGCACAGAAAGTGTAGAGTGCAGTATTAGTACAACTGACCCCATGTACTGGTAAATGTCGAGTCTAACCTCGATGAAGTAGTGACGAGGCTAGGACAAGACACCTACAAATAAACCTGTGCAATATATATCAATATATACAACAATAACAACAACTAAAGAAGCAAGACAAGAAATATTAGGAAAGGGGCATGCTGAGGGGATTACATGGCAAGGAATCACAACAAGAATGAGAACATGATCAATTGATGTATCTTTAACAGAAAGAAACAAGTAACACAGTAAAGGAAAGTACACGGCATCACCCTTCGTGCTTTTACTCTCAATCTCACTATAAGAAATAATAAAAATGGCACGGCATCACCCTTCGTGCATTAACTCTCTCTCTCTCTCTCTCTCATAACATGGCACGACATCACCCTTTGTGCATTATCACTCACTCATAAAACGTTGCACGGCATCACCCTTCATGCTTTAACACTCTCCCTCACCAAGACAATGAACAATAACAACAGGGAGATAGAAATATCAAAAACAAGTCTTACTCCAACATTCAATTCCACGTTACTAACCTCAACTTTGAGTCAATACCCTATCAATAACAATTTCCGTAAAACATAATTAGAGTTGTTCAACATAACGAATAGTTAGTCTAATCATGAATAATATGATCAAGGAATACCACGATTACAATAATAAGTCTCACTTGCATATTATGACTCGATAACAACGCATACGTAATCGTCACCTTACCTATACATTGTACTCAATATACAAACTCGTAGCAAATAAACGAATAATACCTAATCCCTCAAGTCAAGGTTAACCACGACACTTACCTCACTCTGAAGTCCACTCAATACTCAATCACAACTTTTCCTCTAAAATCCACATCCAAACCACTCGTGTCTATTCTAAAATGACTCAATAATATCAAATATTTCTAAAGGAATCAATTACATTGCATAGATTTAGATTTTCCAAACTTTCCCCAAAAAAGTCAAAAATCGACCCCGGGCCCGCTTGGTCAAAATTCGAGGTTCGGACCAAAATTTATTTACCCATTCACCCCCCAAGCCAGAATATGCAATTAGTTTGGAATTCGACCTCAATTTGAGGTCTAAATCATAATTTTCCAAAAAATTCTAATTCTACCCAAACCTCAATTTCTACCATGAAAATCCTACATTTTAGGTTGAAAATTCATGAAATGTAATAGGTAATTGAACGAAAATGGTTTAGAATTATTTACCAACACTTTGGGGAAGAATTTAGCTTGGGAGAATCGTCTCTAGGCTGTTTGGATTTTGAAAAGTTGAAAGAATGGCTTAAGTCCCGTAATGGGACTGTTTAATAGCTGGGCGACAGTGTTCGCGATGAAGAGTGACTGACTCCCTCCCCCAGGTCCCAAACACTACGCATTCGCGTTGATCTGGTCGCGTTCGCGAAGGGTAAAGCCCCCATTGCTCCGCGTTCGCGACCCAGCCTTCGCGTTCGCGAAGAAAAAAAACCCAGCCATCATAGTTTCTACTTCGCATTTGCAAGAGTGCCTTCGCGAATGTGAAGAAGGAAACCAGAAGGCACCTGAAACTGCAGAAAAACCATATTTTTCTAAGTGCAAAACACCTTAAAGCCTATCTGAAACTCACCCGAGCCCTCGAGGCTCCAAACCAAACAGGCACGCAAGCCCTAAAACATCATACGAACTCGCTCGCGCGATCAAATAGCCAAAATAACATCTAGAACTATGAATTGAAAACCAAATCAAATGAAATTTTCAAGAAAACTTTAAAATTTTTATTTTCACAACTGGATGTCCGAATCACGTCAAACCAACTCTGTTTCTCACCATATTTTATAGACAAGTCTTAAATATTATAGTGAACCTGTACCGGGCTCTGGAACCAAAATATAGATCTGGTATCAACAAGACCAAACATCAGTCAATTCTAAAAATCCTTAAACTTCCAAACTTTTAATTTTCCATCAAAATTTCATATCTCGAGTTAGGGACCTCGGAATTCGATTCCAGGCATATGATCAGGTCCCAAATTATGATACAGGTCTACTGGGACCATCAAAATACGGATCCGTTTATCAGTTTTTATTAGTTTTTTGGAAAAACACTCTGACTACGCACGCAAATCGAGGAAGGCTAATATGAGGTTTTTGAGACCTCGAAATGCACAATTAGATTCTAAAATATAAGATGACCTATCGGGTCAGCACACCTGTCCTTGTATTATGAGACTATCAATAAATTGTATGATAGACTAAAAAATCTTCAATAAGGAATGGACTTATCTAATGATATGGATGATTTTGAAACTCAAAAATTGTGATGACCCAAAATATAATCTTTAAATTTAATAAGTAATTCTGTATTCTAAGACCTCGAAAAATATTAATTATCATTTATCGACTTGTGTGCGTAGTCCGCACAATTTACCGAAAAGTTTTCATGTGAAAAATGGATTAAAATGTGAAATAGAGCCTTAAAATTTAATTGAGATGACTTTGGTCAATATTTTGAGCAAACGGACCCGGATCACTATTTTGACAGTTCCGGTAGTTCCGTATCGTGATTAAGAATTTGGGCGTATGCCCAGAATTTAATTTGGAGGTCCCTAACTCAAGTTATGACCATTTAACGGAACTAGTAATTTAAAGGCTAAAGATTTCCAAGTTTGACCACGGAGTTGACTTTTTGATATCGGAGCCGGAATCCGATTCTAGAAATTTGAATAGCTCCGTTATGTTATTTATGACTTGTGTGCCAAATTTGAAGTCATTCCAGATTCATTTAATATGTTTTGGCACGAGATTTACAAATTGAAAAGTTTAAAACTTAAAAGTTCGAATCGAGGTATGAATTGCAATTTCGTTGTTATTTGATGTGATATGAAACCCCGAGTAAGTCTGTATTATGTTACGGGACTTGTTGGTATATTCAGACGGGGTCCCAAGTACCTCGAGTGTGATTCAGATCGAAATCGGATCAAATTGTGAACTTAAGCAAATTCTGAAAATTTGCTGCCTCTGATGTAATCACACCTGCAAGGGTCTTGGCCGCAGGTGCGGCGGAATTGCGCAGATGCGGGACTGCGCTGGCCTGAAGTCTTCGCAGGTGCGACCATTTTGCGCAGAAGCGGATGTTGCAGGTGCGACAGGAATGTCCGCAGATGCGGAACTTCACCTGGCAGCTTGGCATCGCAAATGTGAGATTTGTCTCGCAAATGCAAGTCCGCAAAGGCGGAACTTTTATACGCATATGCGAACATGACTGGGCAGAGCCCATAAATTAGGAAATCGCCATTTTTACTCATTTTTGAGTTTTAAGTCTCGGATTTAGGCGATTTCAAAGGAAATTTTCACGACTTTGAATTGGGTAAATGTTCTATAACCAAAAGTGATTATATTTCATGAATCCATGTCTATATTCATCACTTATTTCGGATTTAGATGCAAGAAATTAGAATTTTTGTATAACTTTTCAAAAACGAAAATTTAGATTTGCACATGGTATAGGCGAGGTGACGAGTGTCCATACATCGTCAAATTAATTATTTTCCTACTTACCTGAAAAATCATAAATTATTTTAAATCATTAATTAATTATTATAATAATTGTTTCTCTTCTATTCATTGTCAAATATTAATCCTTGAATTCTTGCATTAATTGTTATATGCTATTTGAATTATGTGTCTTAATTGTTATTTGACATTTAGCATATTAAATATTAAATTGCCTAATTTCTCTCTGATTTCCATAATAACTTGCTATTTGTCATTGTTTGTTTCATAATTAAATTATAATTATTGTATGCTTGTTATCTTATAATTTTATATTAATTGTTGCATTTCTTACGGAAATTTCTTCTACAAGAATTGGTAAATGAATATATTGGAGGAGCGGGTTGCACGCCGCAACAAAATTGATTGAAATGGATATATTGGAGGATCGGGTTGCACGCCGTCTTATAATTTTATATTAATTATTGTATTTATTGGGAAAATTTCTTCTATAAGAATTGGTAAATGAATATATTGGAGGATCGGGTTGCACGCCGCAACAGACTTATTAAAAGTCCATATTGGAGGATCGGGTTGCACGCCGCAACAGACTTATATATATATTGTGAGAGCGGATTGCACGCGGCAATGGAGAATTGATGAAAATGATAATTGGTTATGACAGCTGAATTGACTTCAATTATTATAAATGAGTTACCTGATTTATTTATTTTATTTGTTATTATTACTAATATTGCGTACAGGTTAATGTAAGTGAACCGCCTTAGCATCGTCACTACTTCGTCGAGGGTAGGCTCAGTACTTACCAGTACATGGGGTCGGTTGTACTGATACTACACTCTACACTTCTTGTGCAGATTTCAGAGTTGGTCCCAGCGGCGTACCATAGACTTGCTCGGATTTCAGCTACTCAGAGGAGACTTGAGGTATAACTGCACGACGTTCGCAGTTCTGAAGTCCCCGTCTATTTTACTTTAGATGTGTGTTTATTTCGAGACAACTTTATTTTATTCAGGCCCTTATTTATATTATTTTAGAAGATCGTGCATTTGTGACAGCAATTCTGGGACGGTATTTAGACATCGTTAATTTTATGGATTATTCACTATATTTCAGACCTTACTTCTGCATTTATTTCTTTGTTATTAATAAATTTTAAAAAATTATTTAGAAATGGTTAATATTATTTTAACGTTGACTTGCCTAGCAAGTGAAATGTTAGACACCATCACGGTCCGAAGGTGGGAATTTCGGGTCGCGACAAAAATTACACCATGAAATGCACTCATCTCTGAATTATTAACCTTCAACTTTTGAAAGTCGGTGACTTACCTGCCATGCTTTTTCCAATCAGTTGGGATGGGTCAAGCACCAACCAGCCCCATGAGTAGTAGAAAGGTCATATAGTCTGAAGTCTTGTCGCCTTGCAAGGATAAAAGTTACTGAGAGAGCTCTCTTTTAGATATTGATGTAAAACGCCATAGATTCGAATATAGAAATACCTTGTTCAAGCAAATACACGTGCCAATCACCCATAGTGAACTTAAGATACAGTCCACATGAAAATCTACCACAACAACATGGGAAAAAGATGAAACGATCTAAAAAAGAAATCCAAATGTATCACAGCAACATATGTATCTAATTGTCCAAAATATCGAAAAAAAAAGATGTCACCAATGTCCTATAAGTGAACAAAGAGATAATTCTCAATAGTTCTGCAACTTTTGAACTTTTTACTTTTTTTCCTTAGAATAGATTTCAAAAGCACCAGATAAATACGCAAAACAAAAGAGTTGAACCTCATGTTCAAGTCATTCATTCAAATGCAAAACCATACTTGGGGACTGATTTCAAGTTCGATTTCTTGAATGATAGTATATTATTACATTTTAAATGGAGTTATTAATCATCAGGACTGGCAACACTTAAGAAGAGTACATATATACAATAATGTCAGTGTAGTTCTGAATGAGGTCATTAATGCATACCGAAAGAAAACAAAGTAAATACTGGTGTTTACTAACGAAGAATGATATCATGACACGTAAAATCTAATGTGTCGATGCATTAAAAACGAGTTAGAGTTGTGAGCATGAATATCTTCCTACCAATGTTCTTCTGAAATATACAATCATTTATGAGTTATATTTCGAGCCTCAAATAAATCTTCATATAACAATCATTAGTGGAGCATAAGGTGACAAAAGCACACTGATACAACTTCTAGCAGATAACCAAAGAACAAAAACAATATTATGCTTCACTACGTACTCCCTTTCACATGAGACCCCTCTCTTTAATCCCACAGACCCCTCTCTTTATAATCCCTTCCACTTCCCAATTCAGTCTAATCTTTTAGATCCGACCTTTTCCCCCTTTTCAATCTGAGAAATCTTTCAAATCAGACCCAGTTATAACCGTTTGATTTATCCCCAAATCCAAAAAAATCTGTGTCCGTTTAGCAAACCTGCAGTCTATCTGCTCAACGTCGTCTTATTCAACCCACGAACTCGGGGCATGTGACTTCAATAGAGAAAATCTTCAACGCAAAAGGCAGTCTGTGAGAAACTGACTTTAGCTGTAAGTTTTTTTTTTTTTTTTTTTTTTTACAATTTGGGTATTTTTTTCTTTAATCGTTCTTTTTTCTATGTAATATTTAGGGTATGAGTAGTGTATTAAATATCTTATTTTTTTGTTAGCTATGGTGCAATGATTTTCTCTGAAATAATATTTTTGGAAAGTGATGAAAATTGATGTCGGATTTTCAGAAAGGGCGTGGCTAGTGTTTGTACCTTAATTTATTTTGTTGCAGATGCTAAAAATATCTTGTTATCTAAAAAAGTCTGTATCTTCTGATTTGGGGTTTCTCTATTCTGTTTCAAGATTCAATTTTTATGTGAATTCTGTATTGAATTTGATTAATTACGTATCCCTAGAAGAAGCAAAAAGAGAAATAAACAGGACAAATGAAAAGTCCCCTCTTTTTCTATGCCTTATGAAATTTTGTATGTGCGTTTTGCTCAGACTTTACCTGCTCATTTTTTCTTCATTCACAACTAAACTCTTCAACTCCTAACATGATTGTGATACTGAAGGGTGCTGTTGCATCTTCTGTTATATTTATAAGTGCAACTACTACTGTTGTCCTTCACTGGTTTGCAACTTTTATTCCCAAGACCATTAAGTGGAGATGATATCTTGGTTGGCAAGTTCTATTCTCCCAAGACCATTAAGTTTGCACATATCAAACCATTATTTTCACCTGAACATTCATGGAAAGAAAATTTCCATGTACAGAATGTGTATGCTTGGGATCTTGGGACAAAAGCTAAATGAAATGCACTAATAAGTAATGCTTACACTCATTATAGTATTTTGTTTTACCAAGTTGAAGCTTTAATAGACCAAACACAACAACATTTGGATGCATGCGATCTTGAGGTATTTTGCAAGTATAAGAACTGAAACACTGAAACCTAATTATGAGAAGATAGAAACACCCGAAGGGAATTACTTTATTGGATTACTAGAATTTATTGAGTACGTGGAATTCTATGTCTAGTATAAGGATTGCTGATAACCAGATGTGTGTGCAAGTTAGTATCAGGAATTAGCTAGTGGTCACAAAACCAAATATGTTCAAACTGACTTCTTTTCCTTTTAAATCCTATAATTAATGGCATTAAGATTCGATATGTTGTTCTTTTTTAGAAGCTTGCATGCACATTTGATGTCCAAATTTGGGTCTACATTAATGTATTTATCTGTAGAAGTGCTAGGCTCATGACTAACATATTGTATGTCCAACCTTTTCTTTTTCTTTTTTGTTCCATATATTTAGTCCAAGCATTCAATATCTTTGGGTGCTATGAGCATTCTTAGACCGTATTCTCTTGAAAAGTAATGACTTTATTTATCCTATTTTGTTGGTGGAATAGATCACGAAATGGAAGATGAAGGCAGTGAAGATCTAGACCTTACTTAAGATGGATTATGAATATCACGACCCAAAATTCTAGCCTGTCGTGATGGCGCCTATCTCGATACTAGACAAGCCGACAATCTCAATAAATCATAATTCTTTTTTTTTATAGTTTGAAAATATGATATTTAAACACAACTCACAAATCTCGCAAATACCGATACAAGCACTCCCAAAACCTGGTGCCACTGAGTACATGAGCATCTAATATGAATACAAGTCTAGTAAATACGATTCATAACAGTCTCAGACCAAATACTGTAAATAAGGAGATAGGGAAGGAGAGGCAAGGTCTGCGAAACATGGCAGCTACCTCTGAATCTCCGAAAATCAACGATGCAAAAGAATCAACACCTGCTATGTCCAGGAATACCCGATTCTGCACACGAAGTGCATGGTGTAGTATGAGTACAACCAACTCAGCAAGTAAAAATAATAAATAAGGAATTTAAGATAGTGACGAGCTACACACCTATAGTTCATTTTGTAATTCCAACAAAGAGTAGACATGCTTTCAAATCCAGCAGTTTAAGTCAAATCAATTTAGACAGTTCATGTTCATGTAATCCGGATATAAAATCTTTCAGAGAATTTTACAACAATGACAAATAGCAACTAAGTGCAACAACAAATGAAAAGCAAGTACAGCCTCTCAGGACAACAGTCACTCAACTCGTCACAACAGCTCAACCACTCGGCTCTCAACCCTCAACACTCACACTCAATGGGTACCCGCGCTCACTGGGGGTATACAGACTCCAGAGGGGCTCCTACATCCCAAGCACTATAATCTGTACAGACAACTCACGTGTTGCATAGACAACTCACATGCTATAATATCCTGCATGGACAACTCACGTGCCATAGTATCCTTACCTCGCCGACAGGCCCTCGGCCTTACTCAGTCATCAACCTCTCTAGTCTCTCGGCTCTCGGAAATCACAAAGATCAGCTCAAACAAAGATAACATAGTGTATCAACAAATATCAAGAAAGACTGAGGTATGATACGCAAGTAAAATCATGACTAAGTACAAAATTGAAATTAGCAAATAATTCAATAAGTACGTGACCTCTACTAGTCCCAACAGTATTATCACATAGCCTAAGCATCATTTCTAACATGATTTACTGTCAAATTTATTCAACACATAGAGAGCATATAGCTAACAACAAGTTATTCAACTTTACAGTTTCACGGGAAAGACCAAGTCAAAATCCCCTCGGTGCACGCCCACACGCCCGTCATCTAGCATGTGCGTCACCTCCAAAATAATCACATGACAACAAATCCGGGGTTTCGTACCGTCATGACCAGATTTATAACTGTTACTTACCTCAAAACATGAAATTCTTTACTCTGCTATGCCTTTACCTCGCAATCTGGCTCTGAATGCCTCGAATCTAGTCACAAATAATTCGTTTCAGTCAATAAAATTTATTGGAATTAATTCCATATGAAAATATAGTTTTTCCATAAAAATATGAATTTTAGCTCAAAAATTATCTGTGGGGCCCATGCCACGGAACCCGATAAATATTACAAAATTCGAAAGCCCATTCACTACGAGTCTAACCATACCAAGTTTACCAAAATCCAACCTCGACTCGTCCCTCAAATCTTCTAATTAAACCGAAAGGGTTTCCCAAACTTTTCAAATTAATTCACCCATTAAATGATGGATTCAAAGGCATATTCATGGAAATTAATAAAAAATAGATAAGAATCACTTACCCTAAACACCCACAGAAGAATCTCTCCAAAAATCTCCTTCTACCTAGCTTCCAATTTGATTTTGTGTTATGAACTCAAAACCCCATTTTGATACTTTTAATTCTGCCCAGATATGGCTTCATCGCGAATGCGGAAGGAGCCTCGCGTTCGCTAAGCACAAACTCGACTGCCTGGAATTTAACCCTTCGCGAACAAGACCATGGCTTCGCGAATGTGAAGCTTTACCAATCTCACCCTTCGCGAACGCAATCATGGCTTCGCGAATGCGTAGATCAAGGGCCTGGGGTCCCCAACTGCCTTCTCTTCTTCACGAACGCGATCCTATCTTCGCGAACACGAAGCATTAACACAGATCATCTTCGCGAACTCGAGACTCCCTCGCGAATGCGAAGGGCAATTCTTGCCTGCCTCAATTTCCCCTTTGCGAACTCGAGGGCCCACTCGCGAACGCGAAGAAGGAAACCAGAAAAAGCACACCAGCAAGCTTCGGCCAACATGCCAATTCCAAAAATAATCTGTTAACCTCCCGGAACTCTCTCGAGCCCCCCGGGACCTCAACCAAATATACCATAAAGTCCTAAAACATCATACGAACTTAGTCGAACCCTCAAATCACCTCAAACAATGTTAAATCCATGAATCATACCCCAATTCAAGCCTAATGAACTTTGAAATTTCAAGTTTCTGCAAACAACGTCGGAACCTATCAAATCACGTCCGATTGACCTCAAATTTTCACACAAGTCATAAATGACATAACGGAGGTATTCAAATTTTCAGAATCGGATTCCGACCCCGATATCAAAAATTCAACCCCCAGTCAAACTTCCCAAAAATTCAACTTTCGGCATTTCAAGCCAAATCCCACTACGGACCTCCAAATAATTTTCTGGACACGCTCCTAAGTCCAAAATCACCATACAGAGCTATTGAAATTATCAAAATTTGAATCCGAGGTCGTTTACATATAATTCCACATACGGTCAACTTTTCTAAATTAAAATTTTAATTATGAGACTAAGTATCTCGTTTCACTCTGAATTCCTTCCGGACCCGAGCCAACTAGCCCGGTAAGTCATAGAACAATTGTAAAGTATAAATTGAGCAGTAAATAGGGGAATGGGGTTATAATACTCAAAATGACCGGCTGGGTCGTTACATTCTCCCCCTCTTAAATAAACGTTCATCCTCAAACGGGTTTAGAATAATACCCGGGGTCTCAAATAAGTGTGGATATTTATTCCGCATGTCCTTCTCAATCTCCCAAGTAGCTTCTCCGACTGGCTGGCCTCTCCACTGTTCCTTCACTGATGCTATGTTCTTTGACCTCAGCTTTCGAACCTGCCGGTCTAAAATAGCCATCGGCTCCACATTATAAGTCAACTTACCGTCTAGTTGTACTGTACTGAAATTCAGAATAAGAGATGGATCCCTAACATACTTTCAGAGCATTGATACATGGAACACCGGATGAACATCTGATAGACTAGGTGGCAAAACAAGTTCATAAGCCACCTCTCCAATTTTCTTAAGTATCTCAAAAGGGCCAATATACCGAGGGCTCAACTTGTCCTTCTTCCCGAACCTCAACTCACCCTTCTTGGGTGAAATATTGAGCAGAACCTTCTCCCCAACCATGTAAACAACATCACGAATCTTTCTATCGGCATAACTCTTCTGTCTAGACTGCGCCGTACGAAGCCATTCCTGAATCAATTTGACCTTCTCTAAAGCATTCTGAACCAAGTCAGTACCCAATAGTCTAGCCTCACCCGGCTCAATCCAACCTACCGGAGACCGATACTGTCTACCATACAAAAACTCATACATAGCCATCTGAATGCTCGATTGGTAGTTGTCATTGTAAGAAAACTCTGCGAGTGGAAGAAATTGATCCCAAGAACCTCCAAAATCTATAACACAAGCATGTAGCATATCTTCCAATATTTGAATAGTGTGCTCGGATTGTCCGTACGTCTGAGGGTGAAATGTTGTACTCAACTGAACCTGTGTTCCCAATTCTCGCTGCACTGCTTTCCAAATTTATGATGTAAAATATGTGCCCCGATCTGAAATGATGGACATTGGCACACTGTGTAGGCGAACAATCTCGCGAATATAAATCCCAGCCAACCACTCCGAAGAATAATTAGTACCAACTAGAATAAAATGTGCAGATTTGGTCAACCGATCTACAATAACTCAAACCGCATCGAACTTCCTCAAAGTACGTGGAAGCCCAACTACGAAGTCCATGAAAATACGCTCCCATTTCCACTCCTGAATTTCAAGTATCTGAAGCAATCCTCCCGGCCTCTGATGTTCATATTTCACCTGTTGACAATTTAAACACCGAGCTACAAACCTAACTATATCTTTCTTCATTCGCCTCCACCAATAGTGCTGCCTCAAATTCTGATACATCTTCGTGGCACCCGGATGAATAGAGTACCACGAACTGTGAGCTTCCTGGAGAATCAACTCATGCAAACCATCTACATTAGGCACACATAGCCTGCCATGCATCCGTAATACACCGCCATCTCCAATAGTGACTTGCTTAGAATCACCGTGCTGAACCGTGTCCTTAAGGACAAGCAGATGTGGATCATCATACTGGCGCTCTCTAATGCGATCATATAAAGAAAATAAAGAAACCACACAAGCCAAAACTCGATTTGGCTCGGAAACATCCAATCTAACAAACTAGTTGGCCAAGGCATGAACATCCAAGGCTAAAAGGCCTCTCCGTTACTGGTAAGTATGCTAAGCTACCCAAACTTTCCGCCTTACGACTCAAGGCATCGGCCACTACATTAGCCTTTTACGGGATGATAGAGAATGGTGATATCATAATCCTTAAGCAACTCTAACCACCTCCGCTGTCGCAAATTAAGATCTTTCTATTTGAACATATGTTGTAGACTACGATGATCGATATATAACTCACACTGGACACCGTACAAGTAATGCCGCCAAATTTTTAAGACATGAACAATAGCTGCTAACTCAAGATCGTGGACCGGATAATGTTTCTTATGTACCTTTAACTACTTGGACGCATAGGCAATCACCCTATTGTCTTGCATAAGCACTGTGCCTAGACCAATACGTGAAGCATCATAATACACAGTATAAGACTCTGAACCTGTAGGCAAGATCAATATTGGAGTCGTAGTCAAAGCTGTCTTGAGCTTCTGAAAGCTCTCTTCACACTCATCCGACCACCTGAACGGAACACCTTTATGGATCAATTTAGTCATAGGCGATGCAACATACGAGAATCCCTCCACGAAGCGACGATAATAACCGTCCAAACCGAGAAAACTCCAAATCTCAGTAACTGAAGATGGCCTGGGCCAACTCTAAACTGCCTCTATTTTCTTCTGATCCACCTTAATTCCTTCACTAGACATTATATGTCCCAAGAATTCCACCGAACTAAGCCAGAACTCACACTTAGAGAATTTGGCATAAAGTCTCTCCTCTCTCAACCTCTGTAATACAATACCCAAGTGTTGTGCATGCTCCTCCTGGCTACGTGAGTACACCATAATATCATCAATGAATACCACTACAAATAAATCAAGATATGGCTGGAATACACTATTCATCAAATGCATAAATGCTGCTGAGGCATTGGTTAGCCCAAAAGACATCACCAGAAATTCATAGTGGACATAATGAGTTCTGAATGTCGTCTTTAGAATATTCAAATTCCGTATTTTCAACTGGTGATACCCAGATCTCAAATTAATTTTGGAGAACACCCTAGCTCCCTGAAACGAGTAAAATAAGTTATCAATACGCAGCAAGGGATATTTACTCTTGATTGTAACTTTATTCAACTGCCTATAATTGATGCACATCCGCATAGTACCATCTTTCTTTTTCACAAATAGAACCGGTGCACACCAAGGTGACACGCTAGGCCTAATAAACCCCTTTTCAAGGAGTTCTTGAAATTGGTCTTTCAATTCTTTTAACTCAGCTGGTGTCATACAATACTGAGGAATAGAAATAGATTAAGTGACCTGCATCAAGTCAATACCGAAATCAATATCCCTGTCGGGTGACATACCCGGTAGGTCTATAAGAAATACATCCGGAAAGTCTCGCACGACCGGTACTGAATTAATAATAGGAGTATCTGCATCAACATCTCTCACAAAGGCCAAATATGACAAATATCCCTTTCCAACCATACGTTGGGCCTTCAAATAAGAAATTACCTTGCTAGGAACAAAGTCTAGCGAACCTCTCCATTCAACCGTTGGAAACCCCGGCATCGTCAACGTCACAATTTTTGCGTGACAGTCCAGAATAGCATGACATAGAGACAACCAATCCATACCCAAGATTACATCGAAATCAACCATACCGAGTAATAAGAGATCAACACTAGTCTCCAGTTCCCCAATAGTTACCACACACGACCGATACACACGGTCCACAGTAATAATATCGCCCACCGGTGTAGATACGCAAACTTGTGAAACTAAGGACTCACAGGGCATTTCCAGATAATGAGAAAAATACGATGATACATATGAATACATGGAACTAGGGTAAAATAATATAAAAGCCTATCTATGGCACATTGAAACAATACATATGATCACTGCATCTGAGGCAACAACATCTGGCCTGGCAGGAAAAGCATAGAATCGGGCCTGACCGCCACCTGATCGGCCTCCCCCTCTTGGACGACCCCTAGCTGCCTGACCCCTACCCCGAGTTGGCTGGGTGGGTGGTGTAATTACTGTTGTTGATGCCGTCGGGTGAGAACTCTGTTATAGATCCCCACTCAATAGCTTAGGATAATCTCTCTTGAAATGACCTAATTCTCCGCACTCGAAACAACCCCTCCTCTAACAGAACTGATATTCCTGATAACCCAAGGAATTACCTGTAGAAGCCTGAGCGTATGAGGCATGATGAGAACTCTGCGCTGGTAGTGCACTGAATGAAGACTGACCTGAGTGAGCATTATAAGAACTGTGTCTAGATGATGCACCATGATGAGCTGGACAAGTCGCCTGAGTGTGTCTGAAAGAACGACCCCTATGAAGGTAAAACTAACCACCTGAAGAAACACCGCTGAAATAACCTAAACCACGAGGCTTCTTAGCCTCCCTCTTAACCCGATCCTGACTGCGAACTATCTCAATCTGACGAGCAATGTCAACAACCTCGTCGACAGTAGCACCAGACACTTTCTCTCTAGTTATGAGTAATCACAGCTGAAAAGTGAGGCCATCTATGAACCTCCTGATCCTCTCCCTGTCTGTGGGAATCAACCAGATAGCATGACGGGCTAACTCTAAAAATCTCATCTCATACTGCGTCCCGTACATATCACCCTGACGAAGCTGCTCGAATTGCCTGCGCATCTCCTCTCTGCGGGACTGAGTCACAAACTTCTCCAAGAACAGACCGGAGAACTGCTGCGATGTAAGGGGTGCTGCGCCGACCGGCCTACACCTATCGTAAGCCTCCCACCATTTGAAGGTAGCCCTAGAAAACTAAAAAGTAGTGAACGAGACCCCACTGGTATCTAGAATACTCGATGTCCGAAGCATCTGTCGACACTTATCCAGAAAACCCTGAGCATCCTCTAACTCTGTACCGCTGAATGGTGGAGTTCTAAGACTCTCAAATCTCTCAAGTCTCCTCTGCTCATCGTCTGCCATAACAGGAAATACTGGGGCCTGAGGAGCTGCAACCGGTTGGGCTAGTAGTGCCCCCGGTATATGAAGTCCCTGCACTACCTAGTCTAGAGTACGAGCAACAGGGTAAGAGTACCTCTTCCGGCCTGAGAAGTGGCAGGTGTGGCCTGAGCCGAAACCACCTGAGCAAGACTAGTGCAAACTATCAATATCTGGGCCAAAGTCTCCTGAAGGCCTGGAATCTCAATGGGCACAGCTGGTCCTTTCGGCTCAGCTATATTTAGAATCTACTCCTGAGTTGGAGCAACTGGTGGTACTACAGGTGCTGGTCCAATTGTGGTATGAGCTACACCTCGACCCTGGCCTCTACCACAGCCCAGACCTCTCGCGGCCCTAACTGGTGGCTGATCATCCGATCCGGTAGTATGTGTTCTCACCATCTCTGAGAGAATGGAATAACAGAAATTTAGATTCCGAAATCAACAATTTCGCACGATAGAATACAAGAAAGTGAAATTTTTATAAGGATTCTGCAGCCTCTCGAAGATAAGAACCGGCATCTCTGTACCGATCCACAAGACTCTACTAAACCTGCTCATGACTCGTGAGATCTATGCAACCTAGGCTCTAATACTAACTTGTCACGACCCAAAATTCTAGCCTGTCGTGATGGCGCCTATCTCGATACTAGGCAAGCCGACAATCTCAATAAACCACAATTCTTTTTTTTAGTTTGAAAATATGATTTTTAAACACAACTCACAAATCTTGCAAATACCGATACAAGCACTTTCAAAATTTGGTGTCACTGAGTACATGAGCATCTAATATGAATACAAGTCTAGTAAATACGGTCCATAACAGTTTCAGACCAAATACTGTAAATAAGGAAATAGGGAAGGAGAGGCAAGGTCTGCGAAATACGGCAGCTACCTATGAATCTTCGCAAAATCACCAATGCAAAGGAATCAATACCCGCTATGTCCATGAACATCTAGATCTCCACACGAAGTGAAGGGTGTAGTATGAGTACAACCAACTCAGAAAGTAACAATAATAAATATGGAATTGAAGATAGTGACGAGCTACACGCCTATAGTTCATTTTGTAATTCCAATAGAGAGTAGACATGCTTTCAAATCCAGCAGTTTAAGTCAAATCAATTTAGACAAGTCAAGTTCATGTAATCCTGATATAAAATCTTTCACAGAATTTCACAACAATGACAAATAGCAACTAAGTGCAACAACAAATAAAAATCAAGTATAGCCTCTCAAGGAAACAGTCACTCAACTCGTCACAACAGCTCAACCACTCGACTCTCATCCTTCAACACTCACACTCAATGGGTACCCGCGCTCACTAAGGGTATACAGACTCCGGAGGGGATCCTATAGCCCAAGCGCTATAATCTGCACGGACAACTCACGTGCTATAATATCATGCACGAACAACTCACGTGCCATTGTATCCTTACCTCACCGACAGGTCCTCGCCTTACTCAGTCATCAACCTCTCTAGTCTTTTGGCTCTCGGAAATCACATAGATCTTCCCAAACAAAGAAAACATAGTGTATCAACAAAATCAAGAAAGACTAAGGTATGATATGCAAGTAAAATCATGACTGAGTATAAAACATAAATTAGAAAATAATTCAACAAGTACGTAACCTCTGCGGGTCCCAACAGTACTATCACAAAGCCTAAGCATCATTTCTAACATGATTTACAGTCAAATTTCTTCAACACATAGAGAGCATATAGCTAACAATAAGTTATTCAACTTTACAGTGTCACGGGACGGACCAAGTCAAAATCCCTTCGGTTCACGCCCACACGCCCGTCACCTAGCATGTGCGTCACCTCCAAAATAATCACATGACACAAAATCCGGGGTTTCATACCCTCATGACCCCTGTTTTGGAACTTTTAATTCTGCCCAGGTATGCCTTCAACGCAAACGCGGAAGGAGCCTCGCTTTCGCGAAGCACAAGCTCGACTACCCAGAATTTAACCCTTCAAGAACGCGACCATGGCATCGCGAACGAGAAGCTTTACCAATCTCACCCTTCGTGAACACGACCATGGCTTCGCGAACGCGTAGACCAAGGGCCTGGGGTCCCCAGTTGCCTTCACTTCTTCGCGAACGCGAAGGATTAACATAACTCATCTTCGCAAACGCGAGACCCCCACGCGAACGCGAAAGGGAATTCTTGCCTGCCACAAATTCCCCTTCGCGAACGTGAGGGCCCACTCGCGAACGCGAAGAAGGAAACCATAAAAGGCACACCAGCAGGCCTTAGCCAACATTCCAATTCCAAAAATGATCTGTTAACCTCCGGGAACGCACCCGAGCCCCCCGAGACCTCAACCAAATATACCATCAAGTCCTAAAACAACATATGAACTTAGCCGAACCCTCAAATCACCTCAAACAACGCTAAATCCATGAATAATACCCCAATTCAAGCCTAATAAACTTTAAAATTTTAAGTTTCAACAAACGATGTCGGAACCTATCAAATCACATCCGATTGACCTCATATTTTGTACACAAGTCATAAATGACATAACGGAGGTATTCAAATTTTCAGTATCATATTTCGACCCCGATATCAAAAAGTCAACCCCCGATCAAACTTCTCAAAAATTCAACTTTTGGCATTTCAAGCCAAATCCCACTACGGACCTCCAAATAATTTTTGGGACACGCTTCCCAGTCCAAAATCACCATATGGAGCTATTAGAATTATCAAAATTCGAATCCGAGGTCGTTTACATATAAGTCCACATCCAGTCAATTTTACTAACTTAAAATTTCAATTATAAGACTAAGTTTCTTGTTTCACTCTGAATTCCTTCCGGACCCGAACCAACTAACCCGGTAAGTCATAGAATAAGTGTAAAGTATAAATTGAACAGTAAATAGGAGAACGAGATAATAATACTCAAAATGGCCGGCCGGGTCATTGCAATGAATTTCTATAGATGAATGTTCTAGGAATCTTTTGTTATCAACATTTTGAATCTTACTCTCTTGAAATGTATTAAACTTGTGTACTTGGGGTAGAACATTTTCTTTATGAATATTATTAGCTTGTTGGACAATTTATATTATTAATAGTCTTATTTTATGATTTATTTAAATTTTAGTGTTATTATTATATATATATATATATATATATATATATATATATATATATATATATATATATATATATATATATATTTTATTTACAAGAGGGGCTATAATTTTGTTTTAACTTAATTGTTACAATAGCCTACTAGAACCGTTGCAATAGGACACAAACGATTCTCCATTAGAGAATCTAAACCGTTGCAATAGGTCCTATAAACCGTTGTAATAGGTCCGGTAAACCGTTCCAAAATGCCCTATAAACCATTCCAAAATCTCCTATAATTTGTTCCAATAGGTAGTTAAAACTGATGCAATATCTTTTTCTTTATTGTCATAGTTTATTATAAATTATAACAATACAAATAAAATTGTAACAATAGCTTACATAAGTGTTGCATTAGATAATATGGTAACGATTATGAACTGTTGCATACACAATATAGTAACGGTTTTAAACCGTTTCAATTGGAAAGGGCAATCGTTCCAACAGAGAAAGGAAAAACCGTTGGGATAGATGTCTCTTTAGCTACGCAGATGCAAACTGTTGCAAGAACCGTTCCTATAGCTCTATTAGCACACGATCGGATGTATCGCTAAACCGTTACAATACATCTATGGCAACGGTTTACCTAGCATTTGCAATGATTTTCCGTCGTTGCCATATGCCCATTTTCCAGTAGAATCAGCATTCAACAAAGTAACATATTAATACTAGTAGTAGTAGTACTACTACTACTACTACTACTAATAATAATAATAATAATAATAAATGATATATACAACAATAGTTCCCCCGCTTAAATCCCTTTTCATATTCGAGTTGTATCATATATATCGTTCGTCAACTATTAAAGGGTTTGGTTTGATAATTCAAAACTATAAAGAAAATGGAAGTACTTCATCGACTTAGAAAAGGTGTTAAAGTCATAAACATTCGAAATATTGTTTTTTCCATAATACTATCCTAATTTATTATACTAAATCTTGAATAATAAAAACACAAACACATTGGTGAAAGTTAGATTAAATAACATAATTAGTAAATAGCTTATTAGCTCCTCAACTTCACTTATGGTTTCAAGTTTGCGAACTAAATTGGAAAAAATGTAAATATAAATTTAGTAAATACCCCAAATTTTAAATCAATAAAACATAATTTGTTACGAGCCAAAGTAACCAAGCACGTGAGTTGTGCGTGAGTAGAGGACTACTTTGTAACTACCATGTTCTTTGTATAAACAGGGGAATACGACTTGTAATTGTATTGTGATTTGATATTGAAATTGATTTCCTTCCCGCTCTCTCTGTTACGTTCTTATTATTGACTCCATCGGCGACGCCGGCAGTCCACCGAAAAATCTGTTGAGGGACCATTCTTGCTCTTGGTTCCTTAGGATTTCCTATCTTCTTCATTGAAATTGTGACAATGGTATCAGAGCCATTCGATTCTCGGACAGCAATGGCTACCATGGAGGAACACAGACATGACATTGATGACTTCAAGAAATCAATTGCTGAACAAGCGAGGAAGCATAATCGATTACTTACTGAGATAAAGCAGATGTTGGTTTCCTTATGTCCAGAAATTAAACTGCTCATCGGCGAAGAAACTTTACCCAAAAGCTCTGAATCTGCTTCTACAAATCCAAGATTTAGAAGTACTCATGACAATTTAATTGTGCGCCAAAACAATCTAGCGGGTGCAATTAATGAAGGATTTGAGATTGATTTTAATTCCAGTAGTGCAATCAAAATTCAACAACCCACAAGAAGCCAATTATTGAGCAATCTATTCGGGAAGGTCATGTTCCAGAAATGATGTCAACATTCGGTGGCTAGTCTTCTAAAACTAGAGAAGATGGAAAATTTACAGAAGCTTACAAGTGGAATGACATGAAGGATGAAAATCTTGAAAGTAATGAAAGCTTTCTTCCAGAAAACGAAGGCAAGAAGGACTTGCGGATGATCGAAAGAAAGGTTTCATCATACGACTGGGATGTGTTCGATGAAATTCCCCAGTCAAATTTGCCTGTTAATTACAGAAGCAAAGTGGAGTTTCAGTTTCAGCATGCTGAAATGAACAAATATGACTTTGAGTTTGTAGAAGCGAAGAATAATCAGATTGAAGATGTTCTTGGTAATGAAACATTCATTTCTAGAAAGGTTCTTCAAAATGTTATTTTTTCAAATTCTATAGGGCAAGTTATAACTTCTGATAGAAGTACCAAAGAACAGAGAAAGAAATGGTCCAATCTATCAGTCAATGCCTTACTGCACAATAAACCAGGGAAGATCTTACTACCTATCCAGACTTTTATGATTGATGATAATTCACAAGTTACATTTCATCCCGGTGGCATTAGTTTTCAATTTAAACAGCTGAATTTCATCCTTGCGGACAAGGTTGAGTTCAATGAAGTTCCCCAGTCATATTTGTGTGGTAGTTTCAGCAACAATTTGATTACTAAAGAGAAATGTGATTTTTTTTGGAACACAATGGTAAAAGGATGTGAGCAAACTTGTACTATTTTTGAAGAGTTGAACTTGTTTAGGAAAGTAACTGCTAATGTCAAGTCTGTGGAAGTTTTCTTCTCAGTTATTTTGCCAACCTGTGTTCAGTTAATGACACTACATATGAAGAAACAATGCTATGCATATGTAATTAGAACAGAGTTTGGTCGCATCATGTATCTAAGTCATGGGCGGATAGTGTTTTTTTACTGGATAAGGAATCAGTGAAAATGTTACTGATGCATCTTCAAATTTCCATGACTTCTAGTTGTTCACTATTCCAATTTGGACTTGGTGGAGCCAAATTTTTCTTTCTACATTTCATCCGTGAGGACAAGGATTCCAGCTCAACAATTGTATCCTTTGCCTACCAGTCTTCTTGTGTTGAACTAGACCCATATTATTTCCTTAGTGCAAGATATGAACAGATTTATGATGAGCCGTGGAACAAGGTTATTTCTAACCAAGAAAATCCTTCTATAAAAAGAGGTTTTCAGCAAACCAAGAGTACAAAGGACGGGGTGTCTGAGAAGGTTATGTATGATCTCAAACCAGATGTTGATCTGACTTACAAGGCAATGGTGCCAGCTGTTTGTATCAGATGGTTTACCTTACTTCAGTTGCTTTATATCAGATGGTTTACCTCACTTCAGTTGCATATTCAAGCTCCTTCAATTGACGGTTGTTATTTCCTATTTGATTCAATTGGAATCGAAGTTCAGCTTCCACAATTCATCCTTGAGGACAAGGATATTTGAGAAGGGGGTATTTGTTACGAGCCAAATTAACCGAGCACGTGAGTTGTGCGTGAGTAGAGGACTACTTTGTAACTACCATGTTCTTTGTATAAACAGAGGAATATGACTTGTAATTGTATTGTGATTTGATATTGAAATTGATTTCCTTCCCCGCTCTCTCTGTTACGTTCTTGTTATTGACTCCGTCGGCGATGCTGGCCAGTCCAACGGAAAATCTATTCAGGGACCATTCTTGCTCATGGTTCCTTAGAATTTCCTATCTTCAACATTGAAGTTGTAACATAATTCTAGTAAAACATTGATTACACAGCAAAATATGGAATACCCATATTTAGGCAGTTTCGTTTTAGAACATAAAACATTTTTCTCTACTGTGGAATACGTAACAAATCAATTACCTTATTCTTGTCCGCACATGAGGAAATTAATTTTCAAATTTTGTGCGCTCCCTCTCGTTCTAGCTCACTCTTGTAATGACGGTAAAAATAGTCGTCGGAACGAAGCCTATTATCACGTCGACCATCTAAATAGGCCCTTCTCAAAGATTTGATGAAATGACGCACTCCATGGAAGGCAGACCAGTTGAACATAATTTGCCAAAATATTATAGTATTATGTATTTATATTAAATATTACGTATTTTGTACATTTATATACTAAAATTTGAACATCTTTAACTGTAACGACCCGACTTGTCGTTTTAAGAATTTAAGCCCCGCCTGGCGGCATAAGGCCCTGAGCAGCTTCTTATTATGTGTATTGACTTGCGTTCGTGGTTGAATTCAGTTACCGAATGACTTGGAGTGATTTGGGACACTTGATCCCCAAAACGGAAGCTTAAGTTTTAGAATTTTTACCGTAGTTGGAACTGTGTGAAGACGACTCCGGAATGGAATTTTTATGATGTCAATAGCTCTGTATGGTGATTATGGACTTAGGAGCGTGTACGAAAAATTATTTGGAGGTCCGTAGAGGAATTTGGCTTGAAATGGCGAAAGATGAATTTTGAAAAAGTTTGACCGGGGGTTGACTTTTTGATATCGGGGCAAAAATCTGATTCTGGAAATTGGAATAGCTTCATTATGTCAATTATAACTTGTGTGCAAAATTTGAAGTCATTCCAGATTGATTTGATGTGTTTCGGCACAAGATATAGAATTTGAAATTTCAAAGTTCATTAGGCTTGAATTGGGGTATGATTCGTGGCTTTGATGTTGTTTGATGTGATTTGAGGCCTCGAGCAGGTCCTGTTATGTAATGGGACTGGTTGGTACGATTGGACGGGGTCCCGGGGGCCTCGGGTTTGATTCGGGGTGGTTCCGGACCAAGTTTGGGTGTTTTGATGCTGCTGGTTCTGGTGTTGTTCTTCGTGTTCGCGAGGAGCCTCTCGCATTCGCGAAGAAGGATTTTGCTGTTAGGACTTTGTTCTTCGCGTTCGTGAAGAGGTTCTCGCGTTCGCGAAGAAGGAAACTTTGATGTTCATCATCTGACTTTAGAGGCCCATATCTCGCAATCTAAAAGAAATTTGGAGATGATCCAAAAACGAAAGTTGTAGAACTTTATGTCTAGTTTTTAGAAAGGTAAACCATTTATCATTTGGAGTTGTGTACAAGGCTGTCCGGGAAGGGTTTGGAAATCTCTGTTGCACAAGGCTGTCTTTAGAAGCTTATATCTCGTAATCTATAAGGAATTGGGAGATAAGCAACAAATAAAAGTTATAGCCCTTGGCGTCTAGTTTTTAGAAAGTCAAACCATTCATCATTTAGAGTTTTGTACGTAAGGTTATGACCATTATACTAAAGGCTATCTGAGAAGCGTTTGAAAATGACTTTTGAAGAATTTGTTCATCGCGAACGCGAGGGGAGTCTCGGGAACGCGAAGAACAAATCCCTGGGCAGCAGAATAAAGTCCAAATTCGTGTCATTCTTCCATTTTTGGACCAAAGAAGCTCGGGTGAGGCGATATTTCGAGAGTTTTTCAAGGAAAACATTGGGGGTAAGAATTCCTAACTTGATTTTGGTTAAATTACATGAATCTATTGTTGTTCTTATCACTAAATTAGTGAATTGGATTGAAAATTTTAGAAAACCCTCTTGGTTTAAATTTAAGAGTTGGAGGTCGATTTGTTATTGAAATTCGATAAAATTGATATGGTTGAACTCTTATCGGAATGGGTGTTCGGAATTCATGAAAATTATGTCGGGTTCCGAGAGACGGGTCCCGCGTTGACTTTTGTTGTCTTTTTGAAATAAAATTTTAAGTCGACGTATTATTATCCGGAATTATTTTCGATGAATTTTAATGAAGTTATACAATTAATTTGAATAGATTTGAGCTGTCCGGAGGTCAATTCAAGCAAGAATGCTATTTTGGAATATCGGCCTAACTTCAAAAAGGTAAGTGTCTTGCTTAACTTCAAGTGAAAAAATTACCCCTTAGGTATCGAGTCTTATGTGCCATTTGTGAAATGTGAAAAGTCGTGTACGCGAGGTGACGAGTACGTACTCGGCTTATATGTGTAAATTTTATTGAGTTAAAGTTATGAGCATATTGTGTGATAAATTGGGTAATTGTTGGTATATATTTAATCATCTAATTGTCGTGCCTAAATTCTTGTTGTTGTTGAATCTGTTGTTATATGACAATTTGATATGATTGTTACTTGATTATTTATATAATTCCATGAATTTGTTGGTTTGATAATTATTGGAATTTAATTTCATTATGGATTTTTCCTCTGCAAATAATTAATTAAATGAGCTTAAGAAGTGGCATTTATATAATTATTAAAAATTTGAATTTAATGAAGACTTTGCAATATGTTGAGTAATTTCTATCTCTATTGATTGTTTTTGGGTGTTGTACACATTGTGTGAAGCTTTTGGCTATTTGTTGTGAAATTAATTGACTTGGTTGTATCTTTGGAATTTGGTTGTGGCCATTGGGTAAATTGTGATATGAATTGATTTTGTTATGTTGCTGTGATAAGGGTGGAATTTTACCGTTGATATTATGTGGTTAAAAGGGTGCCATTTCACTATTGTGTTTGTTGGAATATTGTCTGGGCAGAGCGATAAGGATGGCCATAGGAGCGATAAGGGTGGCAATATGAGCGATAAGGGTGGCTATTGGTATTGTCTGGGCGGAGCGATAAGGGTGGCTATAGGAGTGATAAAGGTGGCAATAGGAGCGATAAGGGTGGCTATAGGAGTGATAAAGGTGGCAATAGGAGCGATAAGGGTGGCTATTGTCAGGGACGATATGTGATGATGTGGGGTTGTGGTGTTGATAATTTACATGTGATGATGAGATTTTTTTGTGTTTACTTTTATACCTTGTGCAATTTGTCTTGTTGGCTATAAATTGATAACAATCTGATTTATGTTGAAATTGAGAGCCTGTGGCTATTGCCGGGCGTTTATAAAATGAAATGTGGGCACGAGGTACCGTGAGTAAATAATGAGGATATTTGCCACGTGAATTGTTCATACAGTTGTGATATGAAATGTGGGCACAAGGTGCTGTGATGAAATGATAATGATGATTGGCACGTGAATTGTCCATGCAGTTGTGATATGAAATGAAGGCACGAGATGCCGGAGAAATATGATGATTTATTTATGGGCACGAGGTGCCGTGAAAATATGAAAAAGGGGCGAGACCCGTATTTTTATGATTATGAAATAAGGTGTCACATGGTGACTTTTTAATTGAAAGAATTATATTCAAAATATTTATTTGGAAGGATTTTTACTTAGAAAGTATTATATGAAAGAATTGTATTTGAAAGATATTTATTTGAGGAAATTATATTTGAAAAGATTTATTGAAAGAATTATATTTGAAAAATAATTATTTGAGAAAATTATATTTGAAAGAGAGTTATCTGGAAGAATTATATGTGAAAGACATTTATTTGAAGGACTTGATTTAATTGGGTGTAATAGTGTTTATTAATTGTTGAGTGATATTAATGGTATTCTTGTTGTCTGTCGTGCATATCACTGGTTGTTTTATCCTGCCCTTATTATTAATTGTTTCCTATTATTTTGTATATTATATTGCATATGTTATTAGACTAGTGAGTGTCTTGACTGTACCTCGTCTCTACTCCATTGAGGTTAGTCTTTATACTTACTGGTTACCGACCGTGGTGTACTCATACTACACTTCTGCATATTTTTGTGCAGAGTCAGGTATTAGAGACATCGGACTTGAGAAGAGTTAAAGCGGGATCGTAAGGATTCAAGGTAGAGCTGCTTGGTCGTCGCAGTCCCTTGGAGTCTTTTTATTTCATCGTACTGTTAATTTTAATCAAACAGTATTGTATATTCGGTCCTCGTGATCATTCTATGTATTCGGTTAGAGTTGGTGATTCAGTTCTACCTGTCTTGGGAGGTTGTACATTCATATTTATTCCGCTGTTAGTTTTGGTTACTTATTTAATTAAAAAAAAATAGCTCCAAAAATATAATTGAAATCGACTTACCTAGTCTTAGAGACTAGGTGCCATCACGACGCCTGTCGTGAGATTTTGGGTCGTGACCAGTTGGTATCAGAGCTCTAGGTTCATAGGTTGTACGAGTCACGAACGAGTCTTGCGGATCGGTACGGAGACGTCTGTACTTATCTTCGAGAGGCTACAGAACTGTTAGGAAATTTTCATTTCTTTCATTCCTGTCATGCGGAATTTGTTGAATTTGGAATTTGAGCCTTTGTATCTCTATTATCTCACATATGGTGAGGACACGTGCTACCACGTTAGCTGAGCAGGCATCCGCTCATACTGCTAGGGCTGCAAGAGGTCGGGGCCGAGATAGAGGTCGAGGTAGAGGTCGAGGAAGGGCATGTGCTGCGACTAGAGTACCTGTCAGAACAACACTTGAGGATCCACCAATACCTCCAGTTGGGGGACAGGTACCAGAAGCACTTGTTGTTACCCCAGGACTTCAGGAGAATTTAGCACAGTTCCTGAGTATGTTTGGTACATTAACTCGGGCGGGATTGATCTCTGTTGCACCAAATATTCCGCAGATTGGGGTAGTAGCTCAGAATCCTACCACAACTCCAGAGCAACAGGTTCCCATTTGTCAGGTTCTGGGTGTAGTACCAGTACAACCTGTTATTCCGATTCGACCTGACATAACGCCAGAGGCATCAGAAGAAGAATAAAAGAGACTAGAAAGGTTTAAGAAATATGATCCACCAATTTTCAGTGGCACAACCACAGAGGATGCCCAAGAATTCCTGGAAAATTATCACCGTATTCTCCGCACCATGGGTATTATGGACGTGAGCGGAGTTGCCTTTACTATATTTCAACTGTCAGGCGCAGCGTATCGGTGGTGGCAAATCTATGAAGAAGGCAGACCAGCCAATGCAACACCACCAACTTGGACACAATTTTCGGAAATGTTGTTGGAAGAGATTGTTCCCCATACTCTCCGAGATGTGTGGCGAACGGAGTTTGAATGGTTGTGTCAGGGCACTATGACAGTGTCAGAATATGCTATCAGGTTCAGTGAGTTAGCCTGTCATGCATCTATCTTAGATCTTACAATCAGAGAGTAGGTCCGCAGATTCATTGAGGGGCTCGATTATGATATTATAATATGTATGGCTCGAGAGTTGCAAACTGATGCTCCATTTCAACAAGTAGTGGAGATTACAAGGCAGATTGAGGGTGTTTTAGGCGAGGAAAAGGAGTCTAAGGAGGCCAAAAGGTCTCAAAGATCTGGAGGGTTCAGTGGATTTTACTCTTCAGCTAGAACCCATTATAGAGGACGCTCGAGCAGTCGGTCAACTTAGTCCACACATCAGATTACTCGGAATCCTCCAGTTTACAGTGCACCACCGACACGTGATTCTTATAGTGATTATTCCAGTTATCCAGCACAGGCTCAGTACGAGCAGCCGCGACCTCAGAGGGGTTGTTATGAGTGTGGTGATACTAGGCATATCATGAGAGATTGTCCCAGACTTGGGAGGGGTGGATTTCATCAGAACACTCCAGCTACAAGCTTTATTCCAGTTGATACTCCATGTGCACACTCAGCTAAAGGTAGAGGACGGGCGGGCAGTGGACGCCTAAGAGGTGGAGACCCGACTCGTTGATATAATCGCTATGATTTGGCTGAGGCCAATACACCAGATGGTGTCGTTACAGGTACGATCCTGCTTTTTTTATAAAAGTATATTTTTCCTTAATTTGATTTGGTTCTGAATATTGAGGTGAGTCCTCCTATTATGTTCCGCTTATGGGTATGTTTCGTAAAATTGTGACCCACTTATATGTTATCCATGTTGGGAGAATTGAGGGCTATAAGTCCAAAAGTAATTTTTTATTATTCATCACAGTGGGTTTAATGTGTTTCGGAATAATTGATTCCAATTTTTTTAATGAATTTTATGCCCTACCGGTATGAGGGTTCATTATGTGTGTCAAAACTATTTATGAAATATATGGAAAAGAAGAAAGAAAGGAAATTGAAAATTTTCAGTTGACACAATGTGCAAAATACTTGTGATTCGGAGTTGAGGACGAGATCCTCACAATTTTTATATGATGTGAAATATTTAAACCGGGCTACAAACCGCAGTGGAAGTTATATAAGGACGCTGTCCTTGCAGTGAAATAATTATGAGTTTAAAATTCTCCCTGTGTGAAATTTAATTTGTACAATAATATTAATAGGGAGTCATGCCCGTTAGGCTTATTTGATAATTCTTGTATATTTTCTGTGCATATTCAACCATTTTCGTGCTGTAAACATTGGGTTTTAGCCCATGAGATGAGTGCCCAGGTGGCGTTAAATGTGACTCATTAATCCGAGTAAGTAATCATGAGGTCTTCGTGCCTCAAATTCTGTTGTCGGTGTTGTGAAAATTTGAAACGAGGTACTGGTTAATATGAGATTAATTGATGATGTTGGAATTAATTATGAATAACTTTTAAGACCTGAGATGTAGTGATGAGCATACATATGATGTACTTCGTGTCCTGATATCATAATGATAATGCAATGCTTGTAATGCTGAGATCAGTGTTATTGATATATACCTTGCGGATGTGTTGTTAGGAGTCATTTTGGTATTACTCTGGCGGGTGGATAGGCCCATTTACAGGGGAGACTTTGCCGAAATTTTCTGAAAAATTTAGAAGTTAGAAAATAAATTTGGGAGATTGATATGTGTGAAAAAAGAGATAAATTATGTTATGTGTTTGAGGACGAATGATCCTAAGCGGGAAAGAATGTAACACCTCAGAAAGTTTTTGAAGTACTTCAACACCATCAAGAAAGTTGATGTGTGTATAGGCACGAGTTGCTAAAGCCAGTTGAGACTAATACCGTGCATTCATGAAAAATCGGACTTTCTGAAATGTTTGGAGTGTAAGAAATTAATTTTAAGGTTCACAAATAAGGATAAAAGAAATAATCTCAAATGATATGGTGTTGCCGGACTTACCTCCAATGCAATAACGTGGGATCAACCGTGAGTAGATGTGTAAAAGTAAAAATCATCAATTCGGTAACCTCAGAATAATTATTAGTACGTTCGAGGACGAACGTTTGTTTAAGTGGCGTAGAATGTAATGACCCAACTTGTTGTTTAAAGAATTTAAGCCCCGCGTGGCAGCATAAGGCCCTGAGCAACTTCTTATTATGTGTATTGACTTGCGTGCGTGGTTGAATTTAGTTACCAGATGATTTGGAGTGATTTGGGAAACTTTGTAACGACCCGGCCGGTCGTTTTGAGAATTTGATCCCCGATCCCCTAATATCTGCTTTCCCTATATTTGTTTCTGCTTTTGGGATTTGCTGGAGTGTTTGGTTATGGAAGTCGGGGAGTTTTGGGACACTTAGTCCCTAGTTGTGAGTTTAAGCCTTAGAATTTAGACCGTAGTCGGAACTATGTGAAGACGGATCCGGAATGGAATTCCGTTGACTCCGTTAGCTCCGTTGAGTGATTTTGGGGTTAGGAGCGTGTCCGGAATGTGTTTTGGGGGTCTGTAGTAGATTTAGGCTTGAATTGGTGAAAGTTAGTTTTTCGGCGATTTCGGCCGATTGTGGAAATTTTGATATCGAGCTAGAAATGGAATTCCAAAAGTGGTTGTAGGTTTGTAATGTCATTTGTGACCTGTGTGTAATAATTGAGGTCATTCAGACTAGATTTGATGTGGTTCGGCGTCGTTTGTAGAATTTGGAAAATTTTAAATTCTTAGGCTTGAATTTGTGCTTAATTCATGATTTTTGATGTTGTTCGATGTGGTTTGAAGGCTCGACTAAGTTCGTATGGTGTTTTAGGATTGGTTGGTATGTTTGGTGGAGGTTTCGGGGCCTCGAGTGTGTTTCGGATGCTTAACGGAATGAATTTGGACTTGGGAAAAATCAGGTGCTTTTGCTGGTTCTGCTGTAAGCGCACCTGCGCAAGGATGCCCGCAGGTGCGAGAAAAAATGGCGAAGAAGCGAGGTTGGGTGGATTGGTCAGGGGTCGCAGGTGCATGGGAAAAGGGCGCATATGCGATACCCGCAAATGCGCAAGACCGTTCGCAAGTGCGCAAGTTACGCAGAAGCTGAAGGGATTTTCGCAGGCGCACACGCGCAGGTGCGGCCCTTTTGTCGCAGGTGAGAAGGCATAGAGGGCAAGTGAATTGCGCAGATGCGCACTTTTTTCGCACAAGCGCACCCGCATGTGCGTGCCCAAGTTCCGCAGGTGCGGAAATACCTGGGCAGTGATTAAAACCGAAGGGCTTCGCTATTTTTATCATTTTTGGCTTTGCAAACTCGGGTTAGGGCAAGTTTTGAGAGCATTTTCGAGGCATTTCTTGAGGTAAGTTCCTTGTGCTTATTTTTGGTCAATAATCTTGCCTTGCCATGTATTTTCCCACCTAGTTAATGTGTAATTAAGGTGGAAATTGGAAGTTGGAGGCTAGGGATTTGGAAGTTTGAATTGTGGATTGGAGGACCATTTGGTGTCGGATTTTAGTGAATTTGATATGGTTAGACTCGTGAGTGAATGAGATTTCTAGTTTCGTTAATTTTTTCGGGTTTCGAGATGTGGGCCCGGGGACCGGATTTGAGCCAATTTCGGGTTTTGGCCTAATATTTGTAGTTTTTCTTGTGGGATTCATTCCATTAGCGTGTATTGATGGTATTGTACTGTTTTGAATAGATTCGGGCCATTTGGAGTCGGATACTCATGGAAAGAACGTGATATCAGGTTGATTTGAGCGGTTCGAGGTAAGTGACTTGCCTAACCTTGTGTTGGGGACTTTTCCCTTAAGGTGTTTGATATTAATTGATGTGTGGGCGCCATGTACGTGAGGTGACGAGTACGTACACGGGCTATTATTGCAAAAATCCCATTTCTCCTTTCTAAATCATAAATTATTTTTCCTTATTAAATTGCACTAATACGTTTAATTGTGAAACTTGACTAGAGAGGCATGCTTACGTGTTTTAACTGCCTAATTGACATTCTGTGCGTCATGTTTAGTTAAGTCCTTATTTGTCTTATCTGTGTCTAGTATAAATTGTATAACTCGATGTCATACCTGCCATTTCATCTTGCGTTGCATATTTAATTTGGGACTACAGACGTATTTCGGGAGATCCCCCTGCAGTGCATATATAAATTGGGACTACGGATGTATTCCGGGAGATCCCCCTATACTACATATTTACTTTGGGACTACGGACGTATTTCGGGAGACCACCCTGTACTGCATATTTACTTTGGGACTACAGACGTATTCCGGGAGATCCCCCAGCACTGCATATTTACTTTGGGTCTACGGATGTATTCCGGGAGATCCCCCCCCCGCCCCCCATACTGCATATTCATTTGAAACTGTGGGACGGTATCCCGAGAGATTCCCCACCGTGTTTACCTTGTTCTGAGCCGAGGGCTCCCTTAACTGTTAAATTTTTGAGAATTTCTTTAACTGTGTTACCGTAAAGTTTACTTATATCTTTTACTGTTTAATTTATTATATTTACTCCGGTAGGGCCTTGACCTGACCTCGTCACAACTCGACCGAGGTTAGGCTTGGAACTTACTTGGTACCATTGTGGTGTACTCATGCCCTAACCTACACATGTTTTCATGTGCAGATTCAGGTATGAGCTATCAGCCTTAGGGTTAGTGCGTGCTGCTGTTTCTAGGAGACTTCAAGGTACTTCTGCTTGCGTCCGCAGATCTTCGGAGTCCCCTTCTACTCCCTCGCCTAGAGACTTTTCTTTATTATCTTCAAACTTTTGTATAGAGCTACATAGATTATAGCAGCTTGTTACTTAGTGATATTTCGGGTCTTGGAAAATTATTTTGTATATTCCGAGTGGTACTACTCTTGGCTATTTAAAAATATGTTGTTTATCTTATAAATTGTTGTGTTTTCTTTATATTTTCCGCAATATTAGGCTTACCTAGTCGTAAAGACTAGGTGCCATCATGACACCTTACGGAGGGTTAATTTGGGTCGTGACACACTTGGTCCCCAAAATAGAAACTTAAGTCTTAGGATTTTTACCGTAGTCGGAACTGTGTGAAGACGACTCCGGAATGGGATTTTGATGATGTCAATAAATCTGTATGGTGATTATGGACTTAGGAGCACGTCCGGAAAATTATTTGGAGGTCCGTAGAGGAATTTGACTTGAAATGGCGAAAGATAAATTTTTGGAAAGTTTGACTGGGGGGTTGACTTTTTGATATCAGGGCCAAATTCCGATTCTGGAAATTGGAATAGCTTCATTATGTCAATTATGACTTGTGTGCAAAATTTGAAGTCATTCCAGATTGATTTGATGTGTTTCGGCACAAGATATAGAATTTGAAATTTCAAAGTTCATTAGGCTTGAATTGGGGTATGATTCGTGGCTTTGATGTTGTTTGATGTGATTTGAGGCCTCGTGCAGGTTCGTGCTATGTATTGGGACTGGTTGGTATGATTGGACGGGGTTGCGGGAGCCTCGGGTTTGATTCGGGGTGGTTCCGGACCAAGTTTGGGTGTTTTGATGCTACTGGTTCTGGTGTTGTTCTTCATGTTCGCGAGGAGCCTCTCGCGTTCGCGAAGAAGGATTTTGCTGTTAGGACTTGCTTCTTCGCATTCGCGAAGAAGAAAACTTTGCTGTTCATCATCTGACTTTAGAGGCCCATATCTCGCAATCTAAAAGAAATTTGGAGATGATCCAAAAACGAAAGTTGAAGAACTTTGTGTCTTTTCAGAAAGGTAAACCATTTGTCATTTGGAGTTGTGTACAAAAAGTTATGGTGGATACATTATAGGTTGTCCGGGAAGAGTTTGGAAATCTCTGTTGCGTAAAGCTGTCTTTGGAAGCTTATATCTCATAATCTATAAGGAATTGGGAAATAAGCAACAAATGCAAGTTATAGCCCTTGGAGTCTAATTTTCATAAAGTAAAACCATTCATCATTTAGGGTTTCGTATGAAAATTTATGACCATTATACTAAAGGCTGCCTGAGAAGAGATTGAAAATGACTTTTGAAGAGTTTGTTCATCGCGAACGCGAGGGGAGTCTCGCGAACGTGAAGAACAAATCCCTGGGCAGCAGACTAAAGTCCAAATTCGTGTCATTCTTCCATTTTTGGACCAAGGAAGCTCGGGTGAGGCGATTATTCGAGAGTTTTTCCAGAAAAACATTGGGGTACGAATTCCTAACTTGATTTTGGTTAAATTACATGAATATATTGTTGTTCTTATCACTAAATTAGTGAATTGGGTTGAAAAAATTAGAAAACCCTCTTGGTTTAAATTTAAGATTTGGAGGTCGATTTGTTATTGGAATTCAATAATATTAGTATGGTTGAACTCGTATCGGAATGGGTGTTCGGATTTCATGAAAATTATATCGGGTTCCGAGAGACGAGTCCTGTGTTGACTTTTTGGAATAAAATTTTAAGTCGACGTATTATTATATGGAATTATTTCCGCTGAATTTTAATGAAGTTATACAATTAATTTGGATAGATTTGAGCTGTCCGGAGGTCAATTCAAGCAAGAAGGCTATTTTGGAATATCGGCCTAACTTCAAAAAGGTAAGTGTCTTGCTTAACCTCGAGTGGGGGGAACTACCCCTTAGGTATCGAGTCTTATGTGCCATTTGTGAAATGTGAAAAGCCATGTACGCGAGGTGACGAGTACGTACTCGGCTTATATTTGTAAATTTTATTGAGTTAAAGTTATGAGCATATTGTGTGGTAAATAGGGTAATTGTTGGTATATATTTAAGCATCTAATTGTCGTACCTAAATCCTTGTTGTTGTTGAATCTGTTGTTATATGACAATTTGATGTGATTGTTACTTGATTATTTATGTAATTCCGTGAACTTGTTGGTTTGATAATTATTGGAATTTAATTTCATTATGGATTTTCCCTCTAAAAATAATTAATTAAATGAGCTTAAGAAGATGTGTTTATATAATTATTTAAAATTTGAATTTAATTAAGACTTTGTTTTATGTTGAGTAATTTCTATCTCTACTGATTATTTTTGGGTATTGTACACATTGTGTGGAGCTTTTGGCTATTTGTTGTGAAAATAATTGACTTGGTTGTAGCTTTGGAATTTGGTTGTTGCCATTGGGCAAATTGTGATATGAGTTGATTTTGTTATGTTGCTGTGATAATTTTCCGTGTAAATTGTTATGTTGTGTGAGTTGTTAGTTTGGGGAGATAAGGGTGGCATTTCACCGTTGATATTATGTGGTTATAAGGGTGCCATTTCACTGTTGTGTTTGTTGGAATATTGTCTGGGCGGAGCGATAAGGGTGGCAATATGAGCGATAAGTGTAGCTATTGGTATTGTCTGGGCGGAGAGATAAGGGTGGCAATAGGAGCAATAAGGGTGGCTATTGTCAGGGACGATATGTGATGATGTGGGGTTGTGGTGTTGATAATTTTCATGTGATGTTGTGATTTTCTTGTGTTTATTTTTATACCTTGTGCAATTTGTCTTGTTGGCTATAAATTGATAACAATCTGATTTATGTTAAAATTTAGAGCCTGTGGCTATTGCCTGGCGGTTTATAAAATAAAATGTGGGCACGAGGTGCCGTGAGTAAATAATGAGGATATTTGGCACGTGAATTGTCCATGCAGTTGTGATATGAAATTTGAGTACGAGGTGCTGTGATGAAATGATAATGATAATTGGCACATGAATTGTCCATGCAGTTGTGATATGAAATGAGGGCACGAGGTGCCGGGAAAATATGATGATTTTATTATGGGCACGAGGTGCTGTGAAAATATAAAAAAGGGGCGAGACCCGTATTTTTATGATTATGAAATGAGGTATCACATGGTGACTTTTTAATTGAAAGAATTATATTCAAAATATTTATTTGGAAGGATTTTTACTTAGAAAGTATTATATGAAAGAATTATATTTGAAAGATATTTATTTGAGGAAATTATATTTGAAAAGATTTATTGAGAGAATTATATTTGAAAAATAATTATTTGAGAAAATTATATTTGAAAGAGAGTTATCTGGACGAATTATATGTGAAAGACATTTATTTGAAGGACTTGATTTAATTGGGTGTAATTGTGTTTATTAATTGTTGAGTGATATTAATGATATTCTTGTTGTCTATTGTGTATATCACTGGTTGTTTTATCCTGCCCTTATTATTATTTGTTTCCTATTATTTTGTATATTATATTGCACAGGTTATTATACCTAGTGAGTGTCTTGACTGTACCTCGTCTCTACTCCATTGAGGTTAGTCTTGATACTTACTGGGTACCGACCGTGGTGTACTCATACTACACTTCTGCACATTATTGTGCAGAGCCAGGTATTGGAGACATCGGACTTGAGAAGAGTTAAAGTGGGATCGTAAGGATTCAAGGTAGAACTGCTTGGTCGTCGCAGTCCCTTGGAGTCTTTTCATTTCATCGTACTGTTAATTTTAATAAAACAGTGTTGTATATTCGGTCCTCGTGATCATTCCATGTATTTAGTTAGAGTTCCATGCATCGAAAGTTAAGTCAAACCGGAATCAAAAGGCTAGATCCGCCTTTACTATATATATACACACACACATTTAGTGAGTATCATTTTATCTAGGCTATCGAAATTCATGGCCTTTTCAGCCAACTATGAAGTGATGAAAGCACCCCCAACCCGTATTTTCTACAAAACTAACCAAACTATCGTTTGGTTATAGATTCTCAAATTTGTTTTGAAAAATCTGATTTGGGTGAAGTTTGGTTTGAAGATGAAAATGTGTTTGAACATTAGTTTTTAAAATATATTTCACTTTTGTTTTTTGAAAAAAATATGAAACATGACTTATACTCATATGTTCTAAGAACTATCACAAATACCCAACAGTACATTCATCAATAACATTCATTTTCATTATCACAAACCATAGTTCTTAACATAAATAAATTTGGTATAAAATTATTATTTTTATAATGAACTACATAATATACTATCAGATGACTGAGAAGACGAAGCAACATTATTACAAAGTAATAAATGATGGGCTCTTTAATAAAATACAAAAGTTTGGGACAATTTTTAAAAAAATATAATAGTAATATTTTGGGCCAAAACCAGCTCTTGCGCTAGTTTTGGGTTTGGGGCATTTGCCAAAATATGAATAACATTTATGAACAAACATGTATTTTCCAAAAAGAATTTGGCAAACTATATATATTGATCTTTTTAGTGATAATTGTGGAGGAAATTGGAGGAAATATACTAAAGTTTTAATCTTTTTATGGTTATATGCTAAAGTTTTAATCTTTTTCTCAAGATTAAGTTGAACTGATCTTGTCACGACCCGAAATTTTCCACCGACGGGACCGTGATGGCGCCTAACATTTTACTTGCTAGGCAAGCCAACATTAGAGAATCATTTACCAATTTCTTATTTCCATTCAGTAATTAACATTAAATAACTACAATAAAATATGACAAGTGCGGAATATCATAAATCTACATTAACTACTACCACCCAGATCTGGAGTCGCAATTCACGAGTATTCTAGAATTTACAATAAGTAATAGTCCGAAAGAAATACAACTGTCTGAACGAAAGAAAACAGTAAGACATAAAGGATAGACGGGGACTTCAAGGTCTGTGAACGCCGACAGATCTACCTTGAGTCTCCGGACAACGGATTAGTAGCAAATCTCGATCAACCTGAGCCGGTATCAAAATCTGCACAGAACGTGCAGAGTACATCATCAGTACAACCGACCCCATGTACTGGTAAGTGTCGAACCTAACCTCGGCAAAGTAGTAACGAGGCTAAGACAAGACACCAACATATAACCTGAATAGTATAATCATGCTAGAGGAACCAATAATAAGTAAAACAATAATGCATAAATAATGGGAGGGGAACATACAGTGGGGAAATATAACATAAAGAGTGAGAATAATGAAATGACATAATTAAATCGGAAATCCTTAAACGAATTGAGCAATCAAAAGAGCAAGGAAAACTGCACGGCATCACCCTTCGTGATTTTATATTCTTCCTCACAATATAATTAAATTATGCACGGCATCAATATAATTAAATTATGCACGGCATCACCCTTCGTGCTTTACACTCTTCCTCACAATTCACAAAATCAACAACAACGGATAGAGAGAAGTTTCACAAGAAATCAATATTTCATAAATGATTACTTTCACAATTTAACATCTCTACCTCGAATCAATATTCACAATTTTATCGACCTTGGTGGAACCGGATACAAGTCTTCCATTATTTCAACAACGACAATAAGCATGGATAGCAAGATTTATGACTACAAAATTACAAGAAATGGAATTTCACTCGCGTACTATGACTCGACCACAACGTATAGATGCTCGTCACCTCAACTATACGTCGTATTCAAAAACAAAACACGTAGCAAATACTCACACAATACCTATTCCCTCAAGCCAAAGTTAGACACGACACTTACCTCGCTCTGAAGGCCACTTAATTCTCAATCACAGCTTTTCCTTTGGAATTCACCTCCAAACCACTCGTATCTATTCAAAAATGACTCATTAATATCAAATATTGCTAAAGGAATCAATTATATTGCATAAATTAAATTTTCCAAATTTCCCTCCAAAAAGTCAAAAAATCGACATCGGGCCCGCTTGGTCAAAACCCGAGGTTCGGACGAAAATCCTTTTACCCATTCACCCCCGAGCCCGAATATGTCATTAGTTTTGGAATCCGACCTCAAATTGAGGTCTAAATCCCCAAATTCCCGAAATCCCTATTTTCTACCCTAACCCCTAATTCTACCATGAAAACTCTAGATTTTAAGTTGAAAATTCAAGAAATGTAATGGGTAATTGAAAGAAAATGGTTTAGAATCACTTACCAAAAATTTGGGGAAGGAATGACTCTTGAAAAATTGCCCCTCACCGTTTTGTTTTTGAGATAAAATGAATTTTGCTAAAATCCTGTTTTTGGGTTCTGTTAAGAGTTGGGCGATAGTGTTCAACGCGTTCGCGAGAGCACTGTCGCATTCGCGAAGGGTACTGGCTGCCAAGCCTTCGCGTTTGCGAGACCCAGCTCGCGTTCGCGATGATCACTACCCTCTGGCCTTCGCGTTCGCGAGGAATGACTCGCGTTCGAGCTGAAGGAACGACCAACCCCAACCCCCCCGGTCCCCACATGCTTCGCGTTCGCGTTGAGCCGATCGTGTTTGCGAAGGGTAAATCCCCCATCACTTCTCGTTCGCGAAGAAGAAGTCTCAGCCTCACCAGTTTACTCTTCGCGTTCGCGAGAGGACCTTCGCGAACGCGAAGAAGGATATGCCAGACACCAGAATCTGCAGAAACCAGATTATTCCCAAATCCAAAACATCCCGTGGCCTATCCGAATCTCACCCGATCCCTCGGGGCTCCAAACCAAACATGCACACAAGTCCAAAAACAACATACGAACTTGCTCGCGTGATCAAATCACCAAAATAATACCTAGAACTCTAAATTTAGCACCAAATCAAATGAAATTCTCAAGAACACTTTAAAACTTCTAATTTCTCAACTGGACGTCTGAATCACGCCAAATCAACTCCATTTCTCACCAAATTTCACAGACATGTCTTAAATATCATAATGAACCTGTACCGGGCTCCGAAACCAAAATAAGGACCCGATACTTACAATGCCAAATATCAATCAATTCTTAAAAACAAATAATTTTCAAACTTTTAATTTTCATCAAAAATTCATAACTCAAGCTAGGGATCTCCAAATTCGATTCCGGGCATACGCCCAGGTCCCGTAATTCGATACGGAGCTACCGGGACCGGCAAAGCACGGATCCGGGCCCGTTTACTAAAAACGTTGACACAAGTCAATTAAAATCAACTTTTAAGGCAAAAATTCTTATTTTAATTAGTTTTCAACATAAAAGCTTTTCGGAAACCTGCCCGGACTGTGCACGCAAATTGAGGAGGGTAAAAATGAGATTGTTAAGGCTTAAGAGCGCATATTCGAGTGTTAAAACATAAGATGACCTTTTGGGTCATCACATTCTCCACCTCTAAAATAACCGTTCGTCCTCGAACGGACATAGAAAAATACCTGGGCTGGTGAAAAGGTGAGGATATCTACACCGCATATCAGACTCGGACTCCCAAGTAGCTGCCTCAATAGGCTGACCTCTCCACTGCACTCGAACTGAAGGGTAACTCTTTGACCTCAACTGACGAACCTGTCGGTCTAGAATGGCCACCGGCTCCTCCTCGTAAGTCAAATCCTTGTCCAACTGGACAAAGCTGAAATCTAACATGTGGGATGGGTCACCATAATATTTTCGGAGCATAGACACATGGAATACCGGATGAACTGAGGATAACCCTGGAGGCAACGCAAGTCGATAAGCTACCTCCCTCACTCTCTCGAGGATCTCAAATGTCCCGATATACCTAGGGCTCAACTTGCCCTTCTTCCAAAATCTCATAACACCCTTCATGGGCGATACCCGAAGCAAAATTCTTTCTTCAACCATGAATGCAATATCACGAACTTTATGGTTAGCATAACGCTTTTGCCTGGACTGAGCTGTACGAAGTCGATCCTGTATAATCTTGACCTTGTCCAAGGCCTCCTGAACTAAATCTGTACCCAATAATCGAGCCTCCCCCGACTGGAACCACCCAACTGGCGACCTACACTATCTACCATATAATGCCTCATAGGGAACCATCTGAATGCTCGACTGGTAGCTATTATTGTAGGCAAACTCTGCTAATGGCAAAAACTGATCCCAAGAACCTCCAAAGTCAATAACACAGGCGCAGAGCATATCCTCAAAGATCTGAATAGTATGCTCGGACTACCCGTCCATCTAAGGATGAAATGCTGTGCTCAACTCAACCCTCGTACCCAACTCACGCTGAACTGCCCTCCAAAAGTGCAAGGTAAACTGCGTACCTCGATCAAAAATGATAGACACGGGCACACCGTGAAGACGGAGGATCTCACGAATATAAATCTCTGCCAACCGCTCTGAGGAATAGGTAACTACCACAAGAATGAAATGCGCTGACTTAGTCAGCCTGTCTACAATGACCCAAACTACATCGAACTTCCTCTGAGTCCGTGGGAGTCCAACAAAAAAGTCCATAGTGATACGCTCCCACTTCCACTCAGGAATATCTAATCTATGAAGTAAACCACCAGGTCTCTAATGCTCATACTTTACCTGCTGGCAATTTAGGCACCGAGCTACATAGGCAACTATGTCCTTTTTTATTCGCCTCCGCCAACAATGCTGCCTCAAGTCCTGATACATCTTGGTGGTGCCCGGATGAATAGAATATCGGGAACTATGGGACTCCTCAAGGAACAACTCACGTAGTCCATCCACATTAGGCACACAAATACGACCTTGCATCCTCAAAACTCCGTCATCTCCAACAGTAACATGCTTGGTACCACCGTGCTGCACTGTGTATTTAAGGACAAGTAAATGAGGATTGTCATCCTGCAGATCTCTGATGTGCTCAAATAAAGAAGACTGAGCAACTGTACAAGCTAGAACATGGCTGGGCTCAGAAACATCTAACCTCACGAACTGGTTGGCCCAGGCCTGAACATCCAATGCAAGCGGTCTCTCACCAACTGGAATATATGCAAGGCTATCCATACTGACTGATTTTCTACTCAAAGCTTCGGCCACCACATTGGGCTTCCCGGGATGACACAATATGGTGATATCATAGTCTTTCAATAGCTCCAGCCACCTCCTCTGCCTCAAATTGAGCTCCTTCTGCTTGAACAAATACTGCAAGCTCCGATGATCAGTGAATACCTCACATGGCACGCCGTAAAGATAGTGCCTCCAAATCTTGAATGCGTGAACAATCGATGCCAGCTCTAGATCATGAACATGGTAATTCTTCTCGTGAACCTTCAGCTGTCGTGAAGCATATGCAATAACCTTGCCACCCTGTATCAATACTGCACCCAGACCAATCCAAGATGCGTCACAATATACTGTATAAGATCCCGAACCTGTGGGTAATACTAATACCGGTGCCGTAGTCAAAGCAGTCTTGAGCTTCTGAAAGCTCGCTTGACACTCGTCTGACCACCTGAACGGGGCACCCTTCTGGGTCAATCTGGTCAACGGAGCTGCTATGGATGAAAACCCCTCCACAAATTGACAGTAATAGCCCGCCAAACCCAGGAAACTACGGATCTCTGTAGCTGATGTTGGTCTAGGACAGTTCTGGACTGCCTCAATCTTCTTAAGATCCACCTGAATATCCTCTGCTGATACAACGTGACCCAAGAAAGCAACTGAACTCAACCAAAACTCGCATTTTGAGAACTTAGCATATAACTGGTTGTCTTTCAAAGTCTGAAGAACAATCCGAATGCGCTGCTCATGCTCCTCTCGACTGTGGGAGTAGATCAAGATATCATCAATAAACACAACCACAAAGGAATCCAAGTAGGGTTTGAACACCCGGTTTATCAAACTCATGAATGCTGCTGGGACATTTGTCATCCCAAATGACATCACTAGAAACTCATAATGCCCATACCGAGTCCGAAAAGCTATCTTTGGAACATCGGATGCCCTAATCTTCAATTGATGGTATCCAGATCTCAAATAAATCTTTGAAAACACCTTGGCACCCTGAAGCTGATCAAATAAATCATCAATCCTCGGCAATGGATATTTGTTCTTGATAGTGGCTCTGTTCAACTCCCGATAATCTATACACATCCTCATCGATCCATCTTTCTTCTTCACAAACAACACAGGTGCACCCCAGGGTGAGACACTAGGTCTAATGAAGCCCTTATCAAGCAAATCTTCCAACTGCTCCTTCAATTCTTTCAACTTTGGTGGGGCCATGCGATATGGCGGAATGGAAATAAGCTGAGTGCCTGGAGCCAAATCAATGCAGAAATCAATATCCTTGTCGGGTGGCATCCCCGGCAGGTCTGCAGGAAACACATTTGGAAACTCACGAACAACCGGCACCGAATCTATGAAAGGAACCTCCGCACTAGAATCACGGACATAAGCCAAATAAGCTAGACACCCCTTCTCAACGATATGCTGAGCCTTCACATATGAGATAACCCTGCTGGAAGAATGGCCAAGATTTCCTCTCCACTCTATTTGAGGTAACCCCTGCAAGGCTAAGGTCACTGTGTTGGCGTGACAATCTAATATAGCATGATAAGGTGACAGCCAATCCATACCCAGTATGACATCAAAATCAACCATGTCGAGAAGTAGGAGATCTACAAGAGTCTCAAGACTCCCAATGGTGACCACACACGAATGATAAACATGATCTACAATAATAGCATCTCCCACTGGTATGGACACATACACAGGAGCACGCAAAGAATCACGGGGCACAACCAAATAGGAAGCAAAATAGGATGACACATAGGAGTAAGTAGATCCCGGATCAAATAGAACTGAAGCATCTCTTCTGCAAACTGAAACAGTACCTGTGATAACATCGTCGGATGACTCAGCCTCAGGCCTGGCTGGGAAAGCATAACACCGGGGCTCGGCCCCACCACCCTGAACTACGTCCCTAGTACGGCCTCTAACTGGCTGGTCTCTACCTCTAACGGCCTGACCTCTACCTCTAACAGTCTGGCCTCTACCTCTTGCTACCTGAAACCTGCCTCTGGCTGGATGAGCAGGTGGTGCAGCAACTGGTGCCAGAACCATGGCACGAGAACTCTGATGTTGTGAGCTGCCCGTTGCCCTCGGGCAAAATCTAGAAATGTGCCTCGGATCACCACAAGTATAACATAACTTTGGCTGATATGACTGCTGACCCTGAAACTGACTCTGTCGACCTGAATAACCACCCTGATAACTCTGGAGTGGAGGTGCACTAATAGGAGCTAGTGGTGCACTGTAGGCTAGCTGGTCGGAATAATGCATCTGAGGGCCACGACCACCTGAGGCACCGTGGGATGCCTGCAGCACTGAATGAAATGGCCTGGGAGGATGGCCTCTACCAAAAGTACTCCTGCCTCTAGATTAGGCACCGCTGAACTCACCGGAATGACGAGGTCTCTTGTCAGACCCCTGACCTCCTTGAGTAAGAACTAGTTCGACTCGTCTGGCAACATTAGCAGCCGCCTAAAATGAAATCTCACTCCCAGTCTCAGCCATCTGCATTCTGATAGGCTGAGCAAGTCCATCAATAAACCTCCTCACCCTCTCTCTCTCGGTGGGAAGCAGAAGAATAGCATGGCGGGCCAAATCCACAAAACGGGTCTCATACTGAGTAACAGTCATACTGCCCTGCTGGAGACGCTCAAACTGACGGCGATGCTCCTCTCTCAATGTGATAGGCAGAAATTTCTCTATGAAGAGCTGAGAGAACTGGTCCCAAGTAAGAGCAGGCAACCCAGCTGGTCTGGTCAACAAGTAATCTCTCAACCATTTCTTGGCGGAACCAGCCATCTGAAATGCAGCAAAATTGACCCCATTGGTCTCCACTATACCCATGTTCCGTAGAACCTCGTGATAACTATCAAGATACTCCTGGGGATCCTCTGAAGGAGAAACACTGTAGTGAATAGGAAAGAGCTTGATAAACCTGTCCAATCTCCATAAATCCTCAGAAGACATAGATGGCCCATCTCCGACCTGTGCCGCAATAACCGGCTTAACGAATCCGACAGGCTGAGCTGCTGGAGCCTGATACTGGGGAGCTATCTGCTCCAGAGCGGGAGTGGTAGGAGTCTGGGCTCCTCCTCCAGACTGAGAGACTGTTGGTTCCATGGGAAATGCGCCAGTCTGAGCCACACTCTCCATAAGGCCCACCAAACGGACCAAAGCATCCTAAAGTATTGGGGTAGTAATGAACTCCTCCGGAACCTGAGCTAGTCCGACAAGACCACTACTGGGGCTTCTGTTCAGGCCCTAGGCTGAGCCCTACCCCTGCCTCGGCCTCTGGCATGGCCTCGGCCTCGACCTCTGCCCCGCGTAGGAGCTGTCACTAGAGGTTCTGGCTACTGCTCAGCTGAGGAAGTGGTACGTGTTCTCGCCATCTGCGAGAGAATAAGAGTAGAAGAGTTCAATCAGTATTGAGAAAGCCAAATCGCACGACAGAGAAGAATTGAAGTGAAACTTGTTCCTAAACTTCATAGCCTCTAGAAGATAAGCACAGACGTCTCCGTACCGATCCTCCAGACTCTAATAAGCTTGCTCGTGAATCGTGAGACCTAGGCAACCTAGAGCTCTGATACCAATTGTCACGGCCTGAAATTTCCCACCGACGGGACTATGATGGCGCCTAACATTTCACGTGCTAGGTAAGCCAACGTTAGAGAATCATTTACCAATTTCTTATTTTCATTCAGTAATTAACATTAATTAACTACAATGAAATATGACAAGTGCGGAATATCATAAATCTGTATTAACTACTACCACCCGGATCTGGAGTCGCAATTCACGAACATTCTAGAATTTACAACAAGTAATAGTCTGAAAAAAATACAACTGTCTGAACGAAAGAAAATAGTAAGACATAAAGGATAGACGGGGACTTCAATGTTTGTGAACGCCGACAGATCTACCTTGAGTCTCCGGACATCGGACCAGTATCAAATCTCGATCAACCTGAGCCGGTATCAAAATCTGCACAGAACGTGCAGAGTACAGCATCAGTACAACCGACCCCATATACTGGTAAGTGTCGAACCTAACCTCGGCAAAGTAGTAACGAGGCTAAGACAAGACACCAACATATAACCTGAATAGTATAATCATGCTAGAGGCAACAATAATAAGTAAAACAATAATGCAGAAATAATGGTAGGGGAACATACAGTGGGGGGAATACAACATAAAGAGAGAGAATAATGAAAGGACATAATTAAATCGCAAATCCTTAAACGAATTGAGCAATCAAGACAGCAAGGAAAACTGCACGTAAATCCTTAAACGAATTGAGCAATCAAGACAGCAAGGAAAACTGCACAGCATCACCCTTCGTGCTTTTACGCTCTTCCTCACAATATAATTAAATTATGCACGGCATCACCCTTCGTGCTTTACACTATTCCTCACAATATAATTAAATTATGCATGGCATCACCCATCGTGCTTTATACTCTTCCTCACAATATAATTAAATTATGCACGGCATCACCCTTTGTGCTTTACACTCTTCCTTTCAATTCACAAATAAACAACAACGGATAGAGAGAAGTTTCACAAGAAATCAATATTTCATAAATGATTACTTTCACAATTTAACATCTCTACCTCGAATCAATATTCACAATTTTATCGACCTTGGTGGAACCGGATACAAGTCTTCCAACATTTCAACAACAACAATAAGCATGGATAGCAAGATTTAAGACTACAAAATTGCAAGAAATGGAATTTCACTCGCGTACTATGACTCGACCACAACGTATAGATGCTCATCACCTTAACTATACGTCGTATTAAACAACAAAACACGTAGCAAATACTCACACAATACCTATTCCCTCAAGCCAAAGTTAGACACATCACTTACCTCGCTCCGAAGGCCACTTAATTCTCAATCACAGTTTTTCCTTTGGACTTCACCTTCAAACCACTCGTATCTATTGAAAAATGACTTATTAATATCAAATATTGATAAAGGAATCAATTATATTGCATAAATTAAATTTTTTAAATTTTCCTCCAAAAAGTCGAAAAATCGACCCCGGGCCCGCTTGGTCAAAACCCGAGGTTTGGACCAAAATCCTTTTACCCATTCACCCCCGAGCCCGAATATGTAATTAGTTTTGGAATCCGACCTCAAATTGAGGTCTAAATCCCCAAATTTCCGAAATCCCAATTTTCTACCCTAACCCCTAATTCTACCATGAAAACTCTAGATTTTAGATTGAAAAATAAAGAAATGTAATGGGTAATTGAAAAAAATGGTTTAGAATCACTTACCAATAATTTGGGGAAGGAATGACTCTTGAAATATCGCCCCTCACCGTTTTGTTTTTGAGAAAAAATGAATTTTGGCTAAAATCTCGTTTTTGGGTTCTGTTAAGTGGTGGGCGACTGTGTTCATCGCGTTCGCGAGAGCATTGTCGCATTCGCGAAGGGTATTGGCTGCCAAGCCTTCGCGTTCGCGAGACCCAGCTCGCGTTTACGATGATCACTACCCTTTGGCCTTCGCGTTCGCGAGGAATGGCTCGCGTTAGCGCTGAAGGAACGACCAACTCCCCCCCCCCCCAGGTCCCCACATACTTCGCGTTCGCGTTGAGCCGGTCGTGTTCGCGAAGGGTAAATCCCCCATCACTTCTCGTTCGCGAAGAAGATGTCTCAGCCTCACCAGTTTACTCTTCACATCGCGAGAGGACCTTCGCGAATGCGAAGAAGGATATGCCAGACACCAGAATCTGTAGAAACCAGATTTTTCCCAAGTCCAAAACATCCCGTGGCCTATCCGAATCTCATCTGAGCCCTCGGGGCTCCAAACCAAACATGCACACAAGTCCAAAAATATCATACGAACTTGCTCGTGCGATCAAATCGCCAAAATAACACCTAGAACTCTAAATTTAGCACCAAATCAAATAAAATTCCTAAGAACACTTTAAAACTTCTAATTTCTCAACTGGACGTCAGAATCACGCAAATCAACTCTATTTCTCACCAAATTTCACATACATGTCTTAAATATCATAATGAACCTATACCAGGCTCCGAAACCAAAATACGGACCCGATACTAACAATGCCAAATATCAATCAATTCTTAAAAATAAATAATTTCCAAACTTTTAATTTTCATCAAAAATTCATAACTCAAGTTAGGGACCTCCAAATTCGATTTCGGGCATACGCCCAGGTCCCATAATTTTATACGGACCTTCCGGGACTGTCAAAGCCTAGATCCGGGTTCGTTTACCAAAAATATTGATCAAAGTCAACTAAAATCAACTTTTAAGGCAAATATTCTTATTTTCATTAGTTTTCAACATAAAAGCTTTTCGGAAACCTTTCCGAACTATGCACGCAAATCAAAGAGGGTAAAAATGAGATTTTTAAGGCTTAAGAGCACATATTCGAGTTCTAAAATATAATATAACCTTTTGGGTCATCACGGATCTTTTTTAGTTGTTGGGTATTTTTGAATTTGTGGTTTTAAAGCTGGCTGTGGAGGAAAGGGAAAATTTTGATAATCTTCCTACTTGTATGAGAGTTATTGATGTTGATGATGACCCTATTTATTTGAATTTATTGGATGGATTGCTTAGGAAATGCCAATATTAGGGTATGTTGCTTCTATGGTTTTTGCTAAATTCTTTTGGTGTCTTACAAATTTCAATTTGGAGTATTAATTTGGAGTTGTAAAATTTTCTGAATTGGTTTGTACTTTGAGGCTAATTGCAATTTTTGCTGTTTGAGAAGTTGTTTTCTGTTCCATTGTTCTGATTTAGACTTTCAAAAGGCACAGTTTAGATTTTTTATTTTTATTTTTATTTTTATTTTTGAGTTGTTAAAGGAGCAGTTTGGATCTCAACTTCCAGAAAAAGGTTTTCAATTTTTTTTGCATAGTTCCAAGACTTTTTCATGTTTTTCGATCGCTGTTAATCATTCCTTTTTGTTTTGGTATTGTTCCCTTTTCAAGTAATTGAACTTCTTTTGATTTGATTTTAGGCCTTTCTTTTTAGTTTTTACTATGTAACTGGTAATAACAAAGTCCAAATTCTGATCTTTCAATTTGTCCTATGGATACTCTGGTTTGAAGCCTAGGTTTCTCTCAGATGTTCATTGGAGTTCAACTAAGCTCATATACCACTGTAAATTTATTAGGAGATTTGAATTATTTGCTCTCTGTCGTTTGAATCTTCCTAGGACTGAGTTTGTTGTTCATTTATTTTGAGTTCTTCTTCCCCCCAAGAAACTTTTTAATTATATTACAATTTTCTGAATATGATCTGTTGTGTCACAATAATTACGACAAGTCAGGAAAAAATAACATTGAAAATGTTGAGGAAAAATCGAGATAGATTTGACCTGGTAATCAGTGATATCTACATACCTAATATGGATAGCTTTAAACTTTTGGAGCTTGTCGGTCTTGAGATAGATCTTCCCGTCATAAGTAAGTGCAATCAAATATCCCTATAACAACTTTGTTTGTCCTAACATTTTCTTGGCTTTTATAGTGAAAGGTTACATACCTATAACAAAATTTGACGTTTAAAAATTATTTGATTATTATAAAGAGATAAAATATAACATAAATAATTGGTTACGAGAAAAATGACTTTTATAGTGTGAGCGATATATAGGATGTTGTTATAGAAATGTTTGAATGCATAAATGCTTCATTTATCTTAATTGTAGATCTATCCTTAATGTTCTTTTTCCCTTGACTTCCTTTAGATAAAATATTCTTGCATCAAGCTTTGAATATCCTTCTCTTTACTTATATTGAACTATTTTGTCTAGTGTTGTCAGCAAACAGTGATAGCAGACTTGTAATGAAAGGAATAACTCATGGTGCTTGTGACTATTTGGTGAAACCTGTCCGGCTTGAGGAGCTGAAGAATATATGGCAACATGTAATAAGGAAAAAGAAAGTTGAACCTAAGAACCACATCAAGTCTAATAATCAAGACACGGCAAATTAGGGAGGTGGAGAAGGTGGCAAAGGACCACAGCTTTCAGGTAACACAGATCAAACGGGAAGCTTAACAAGAGAAGGAAAGATGAAGAATACGAAAGCGATGAAAATGGAAATGACGATGACGATCCAAAAATTGAGAAGAAACCTCGTGTTGTTTGGTCTATAGAGCTTCAAATGAAATTTGTTGCAGCTGTTAATCAGTTGGGCCTTGAAAGTGAGTTCTTTAGCATTAATATGGTAGTGTTTTTCTATATTTATTATGGATGTTTCCATATTAGCAGACTAATTACTCATCTTGTTTGTGACGCAGAAGATGTTCCTAAGAGGATTCTCGACATGATGAATGTTGATGGACTTACAAGAGAGAATTGGGCTAGCCATCTTCAGGCATTAACCTCTCTTTGTTCTTTTAGAATTCTATATATTGCGATTGAGTCCCATTTCTTTGCGAGTTTAGCAGGCTATTTGTCACGACTCAAAATTCTAACCTGTCATGATGCCGCCTATATCAATACTAGGAAAGCCGATAATCTCAATAAACCACAATTTCTCTTAAGTTTTAAAATATAATATTCAAATACAATATAAAATCCCACAAATACTGATACAAACACTCCCCAAAACCTGGTGTCACTGAGTACATGAGCATCTAACATGGATACACGTCAAAAGGAAATGGAATATAATAGTCTAAGACCAAATACAGTAAACAAGGAGATAGGGAAGGAGAGACAAGGTATGTGAAACATGGCAGCTACCTCTAAATCTCCGGATAATCAATTGTGCGAGAAAACTCAACACCCGCTATGTCCAGAAGCACCTGGATCTGTACACGAAGTGCAGAGTGTAGTATGAGTACAATAAACTCAGCAAGTAACAATATTAAATAAGGAATTGAAGATAGTGGCGAGCTACACAGTTATAGTTCATTTTCAGTAATTCCAAAAGTGAATAGACATGCATTCAATCCAGTAGTTTAAGTCAAATCAATTTATACAGTTCAAGTTCATGTAATCCGGATATAAAATCTTTAAGTGAATTTCACAACAATGATAAATAGCAACTAAGTGCAACAAAATCACTCCACTCATCACAACAACTCAACCACTCGGCTCTCAGCCCTAGCCCTCAGCACTCACACTCAATGGGTAACCACACTCACTAGGGTTGTACAGACTCCGGAGGAGCTCCTACAGCTCAAGCGCCATAATCTGCACGGACAACTCACGTGCTATAATATCATCCACGGACAACTCACGTGCCATAATATCCTTACCTCACCGACATGCCCTCGGTCTTACTCCGTCCTCAACCTCTCTAGTCTCTCGGGCTCTTAGAAATCACAAAGATCGGCCCAAACAAAGATAACATAGTGTATCAACAAATATCCAGAAAGACTGAGGTATAATACGCAAGAAAAATCATGATTGAGTACAAGACAACAATTAGCAAATAATTCAACAAGTGTGTGACCACTGCGGGTCCCAACAGTGCTATAACATAGCCTAAATATCATTTACAGTCAAATTTCTTCAACACATAGAGAACATAGAGCTAACAATAAATTATTCAACTATACAGTTTCCACGGGACGAACCAAGTAATAATCCTCTTAGTGCACGCCCACAAGCCCGTCACCTAGTATGTGCGTCACCTCCAAAACAATCACATGACACTACATTTCGGGGTTTCATACCCTCAGGACCAGCTTTATAACTATTACTTACCTCAACCGCGTAATTATTTATTCCGCTATGCCCTTGCAAAATAATTCGTTTTAATCAATAAAATTTATTGGAATTAATTCCATAAGAAAATACTAAATTTCCATAAAACTCCAAAATTTAGCTCAAAAATCGCCCTCCTCGAAACCCGACAAAAGTTACAAAATATGAACGCTCATTCAACCATGAGTCCAACCATACAAATTTTACTCAAATCCGACATCAACTCGACCCTCAAATCTCTAATTTAAACCAAGAGAGTTTTCACAATTTTCCAACTTAATTCACCGATTAAATGTTAAAAATAATCATGGATTCGGGTAATTTAACCAATATTGAGTTAAGAACACTTACCCCATTGTTTCCTCCGAAAATCTCTCAAACATCGCCTCTTCCCGAGCTCCAATCCGTCAAAAATAGAAAATGGAACGAAATCCTATTTTCAGAACTTAAACTCTCTGCCTAGACATTTGCTCTACGCGATCGCGGACAAACACACGCGATCGTGAAGCACAATTTTCCACTGCCTAGAAAAGACTCTACACGATCGCTGACTTTCCCACGCGATCGCGATGCGCAACATCATAGACCTACGCGATCGCGGACTAGCCCATGTGATCACGAAGCACAAACGCGCGATTTCTATTTCTGCCCATTTCCTCTATGTGAACGCGTCCTTCTTTACGCGTTCGCGAATAACAAACTCACATAGCTACGCGATCACGTCCCGCTTCACACGGTCGCGAAGCGCAAAATGTCACTGCCTCAAATTAACCCTACGCGATCACAGATATCCCCACGCGATCGCGTAGAACCAAACCCCCACTGACCAACTATGCCTACACGATCGTAGATGCATTCACGCGATCGCGTAGAAGAAAAACAACATCAGATATCAGAAAATTCCAGCAGTTGTTCAAGTCCAAATTATTTATCCGTTAACCATCCAAAACTCACCCGAGCCCCTCAGGACCTCAACCAAATATACCAGTAAGTCTTAAAACATCATATGAACTTAGTCAAATTCTCAAATCACCTCAAACAACGTTAAAATCATGAATTCCACCTCAATTCAAGCCTAATAAACTTTGAAATTTCTAATTTCTATAAATGACTCCGGAACCTATCAAATCACGTCCGATTGACCTCAAATTTTACACACAAGTCATAAATGACAGAACGGAGGTATTTCAATTTTCATAATCGAATTCCGACCCCGATATCAAAAAGTCAACTCCCGGTTAAACTTCCCAAAAAATAAACTTTTGGCATTTCAAGCCTAATTCCACCACGGACCTCCAAATAATTTTCCGGACAAGCTCCTAAGTCTAAAATCATCATACGGAGCTATTGGGATTATCAAAATTCAAATCGGAGGTCGTTTACACATAGGTTCATATCCGGTCAACTTCTCTAACTTACATTTTTTAATTATGATACTAAGTATCTCATTTCACTCCTAATTCATTACAAGTAATAGTTTGAAAGAAATACAACTGTTTGTATGAAATAAACAGTAAAAATGAAAAGATAGACGGTGACTTCAGGGTCTATGAACGCTGGCAGATCTACCTTGAGTCTCCGGATAGCGGGTCCAATAGCTAAAATCTCGATCAACCCGAGTCGATACCAAAATCTGCACGGAAAGTGTAGAGTGCAATATCAAAACAACCGACCCCATGTACTGGTAAGTATCGAGCCTAACCTCGACGAAGTAGTGACAAGGCGAAGGCAAGTCACTTACAAATCAACCTGTACAATTTAATAATGTATATACAAATAACAGTAATGAAGAACTAGACAAGTATTATCGGGAGGGGATACATGCTGGGGGGCAAATTGAAAGATCAGATACCCAAAAGGTGAACTACGTACCTCGAGCAGAAATGATAGACATGGGCACACCGTGAAGAAGGACGATCTCACGAATGTAAATCTCTGCCAACCGCTCCGAGGAATAGGTAACTGCCACAGGAATGAAATGCGCTGACTTAGTCAGCCTGTCCACAATGACCCAAACTGCATCGAACTTCCTCTGAGTCTGTGGGAGTCCAACAACAAAATCCATAGTGATACGCTCCCACTTCCACTCAGGAATCTCTAACTTGTGAAGTAAACCACCAGGTCTCCGATGCTCACACTTTACTTGCTGGCAATTTAGGCACCGAGCTACATATGCAACTATGTCTTTCTTCATCCTCCTCCACCAATAATGCTGCCGCAAATCCTGATACATCTTGGCGGTGCCCGGATAAATAGAATACCAAGAACTGTGGGCCTCCTCAAGAATCAATTCACGTAGTCCATCCACATTAGGCACACAAATACGACCCTGCATCCTCAAAACTCAGTCATCTCCGATAGTAACCTGCTTGGCACCACTTTGCCGCATTGTGTCTCTAAGGACAAGTAAATGAGGGTCGTCATCCTGCCGATCTCTGATGCGCTCAAACAAAGAAGATCGAGCAACTGTACAAGCTAGAATGCGACTGGGCTTAGAAACAACCAACCTCACGAAGTGGTTGGCCATGTCCTGAACATCCAATGCAAGTGGTCTCTCACCAACTGGAATATAAGCAAGGCTACCCATGCTAGCCGACTTTCTATTCAAAGTATCAGCCAACACATTGGCCTTCCCGGGATGATATAATATGGTAATATCATAATCTTTCAATAGCTCTAACCACCTTCTCTGCCTCAAATTGAGTCCCTTCTGCTTGAACTAATACTGCAAGCTCCGATGATCTGTGAATACCTCACATGGCATGCTGTAAAGATAGTGCCTCCAAATTGTCAGTGCGTGAACAATGGATGCCAGTTGTAGATCATGAACATGGTAATTCTTCTCGCGAACTTTCAGTTGTCGCCAAGCATATACAATAACCTTGCCACCCTACATCAATACCGCACCCAAACCAATACTAGATGTGTCACAATATACTGTATAAGATCCTACACCTGTGAGTAACACCAATATCAGTGTCGTAGTCAAAGCTATCTTGAGCTTCTGGGAGCTCGCCTCACACTCGTCTGACCACCTGAATGGGGCACCCTTCTGGGTCAACCTGGTCAACAAGGCTGCTATGGATGAAAACCCCTTCATGAATCGATAGTAGTAACCTGCCAGTCACAAGAAACTACGAATCTCTATAGCTGATATGGGTCTAGGCCAGTTCTGAGCTGCCTCAATCTTCCTAGGATCCACCTAAATACCCTCTGTTGATACAACGTGACCCAAGAAAGTAACTGAACTCAACCAAAACTTGCATTTTGAGAACTTAGCATATAATTGGTTGTCTCTCAAAGTTTGAAGAACGATATAAAGGTGCTTCTCATGCTTCTCTCGGCTGTGGGAGTAGACCAAGATATCATCAATAAACATAATCACAAAGGAATCCAAGTAGGGCTTGAACACCCGGTTCATCAAATCCATAAATGCTACTGGGGCATTGGTCAGCCCAAAGGACATCACTGGAAACTCATAATGCCCATACCTAGTCCGAAAAGCTGTCTTAGGGACATCAGATGCCTTAATCCTCAACTGATGGTAGCCAGATCTGAAATCAATCTTTGAAAATACCTTGGCACCCTGAAGCTGATCAAATAAATCATCAATCCTCGGCAATGGATACTTGTTCTTGATGGTGACTTTGTTCAACCGTCGATAGTCTATACACATCCTCGTCGATCCATATTTCTTCTTCACAAACAACACAGGTGCACCCCAGGGCAAGATACTAGGTCTAATGAAGCCTTTATCAAGCAGATATTGCAACTGTTCCTTCAATTCTTTCAACTCTGGCGGGACCATACAGAATGGAGGAATGTAAATGGGATAAGTGCCCGAAGCCAAATCAATGCAAAAATCAATGTTCCTGTTGGGTGGCATCCCCGACAGGTCTGTAGGAAACACCTCTGGAAACTTACAAACAACTGGTACTGAATCCATGGAAGGAACCTTAGCACTCGAATCGCGGACATAAGCCAAATAAGTTAGACACCCCTTCTCGACCATATACTGGTCCTTCACATAAGAGATAACCCTGCTAGTAGAATGGCCAAGAGTCCCATTCCACTCTAATCGAGGCAATCCCTGCAAGGCTAAGTTCACCATCTTGGCGTGACAATCTAATATATCGTGATAAGGTAACAACCAATCCATACCCAATATGACATCAAAATCAACCATATCGAGAAGTAGAAGATATACACGAGTCTTAAGACTCCTAATGGTGACCACATACGAATGATAAAAATAATCTACAACAATAGCATCCCCCACCGGTGTGGACATATACACAGGAGCACTCAAAGAATCACGAGGCACAACCAAATATGAAGTAAAATAGGATGACACATAGGAGTAAGTAGACCCCGTATCAAATAGAACTGAAGCATCTCTGCTGCAAACTGAATTACTACCTGTGATAACAATGTTAGAAGACTCAGCCTCAGGCCTGTATGGGAAAGCATAACATCGGGGCTGGGCCCCACCACCTTGGACTACGTCCCTGGGACATCCTCTAGCTGGCTGGTCTCCACCTCTAACTGCCTGACCTTCACCTCTAACAATCTGGCCCCTACGGTAAATTACCTATCAAATGAAAGCTCTTTGAGTCTAGTTTCTAACGCTTCAAACAAATAGGGTCATCATCAATAGCAATAACTTTCATACCAATAGGAAAATTATCAAAATCTTCTCTTTTCCTCCACAGTCATCTTTAAAACCACAAATTCAAAAATACCCAAAAGCTAAAAAAGATCACTTCAACTGAATCTTGAGAAAAAGATTAAAACTTTAGCATATAACCATAAAACTATTAAAACTTTAGTATATTTCCTCTAATTTCCTCCATAGTTATCACTAAAAAGATCAATATATATAGTATAGTTTTGTTTATAGTCTTCGTGGATGAGTAGAATGGAGAATCTCGTCTCTTAACTGCTAATGATATTTTTCCAATAACTGAAGAAACGATCAAACATTTAGGATATCAACTTTTATTTTTAACTTTTAAGGAAATTATTTCTCGTTAATTAGTGTATGAAATGACTAGTTATCCCATTCATGAGGTATTTTTTAGTACGACACTATATTTTTGTCACGACCTAAAATCCAACTAGTCGTGATGACACCTAACCCAACCCGTTAGGTAAGCCAATTACTGAATATCTCATTCCAATAATGATTATTGAAGCCATTTAAGTAAATAAAGGTCTTAATCTTATACAATCCCCAAGGACCGGTAGTACAAATCATAAGCTTCTAAGAATAGAGTATACCAAGCGGAAATAAAATAATTAAATAGTCTGTTTGAATAATACATAAACAAAGCATTTATAAATCTAAGACTACCATGGACAAGAGGCAGATACAACAGGAACACAGGTCCATCTTCAAATCCCGCAACCATCGAGCACAACAGCCAACATCTGCATGCAATGTGCAGAAATGTAGTATTAGTACAACCGACCCCATGTACTGAGTAAGTAACAAACATAACCTTAGGTTGAAAGTAGTGATGAGATTCAACCAAGGTCGGGTCCACAACCACTAGTCCACAACAGTCCATAACACTATAAAGTAAATAATACCAGAAGTAACTCAGAGATAAAATGCTCAGCCAAATCATGATTTCAAAAAAATAATGATTCTTCATTTCAAATACATCAGTGAAAACCCAAATCGTTTGCCGAAGTTGCCAAAAATATGAATAGTTTGAAAACAATAAAATTCTCCCAAAATATTTTCAATAATAAATAAGTTGTTTCATTTTTTCTTCCGGATAACCCATGTAAAACGAATGCATCACTATGCCCATCTGTCTAAAATGTGTGAAAATCATGAATAATGTGATGTAGTACAGCATGAGGAAATACATCTCTATGCCAGTATGTCATGTGTGCATGCCAATGCGATTAACTCATGGTCAACTCAGTGATAAAATCTTAAACAACCCCTCGGGTAGAACATCCCTCATATACAGCCCCTCGGGCAAAACCTTACGGTCACTCATGCCACTCGGGCATACCTCACAATCACTCTTGCCACTCGGGCATACCTTACAATCGCTCATGCCTCACAGTCACTCAGCACTCGACACTCAGCACTCGTACTTAGTAGGTACCTGTGCTCACTGGGTGTGTGTACAGACTCCGGAGGGGCTCCTACAGCCCAAGCGCTATAATCTGCACAGAAAACTCACGTGCTATAATATCATATCAGAATCTGCACGTTCCATAATAAGCCAATAAGGCCTACTGCAGGAGGGCAGCCCCGATCCATATAATAGTGATAATATATATAAAGCCAACATGGCCTGCTACCGCGTGCAGCTCGATCCCAAAATATCCTCACAATCAGGCCCTCAGCCTCTCTCAATCATCAATCTCTCCAGTCTCTCTCTCATGGGTTCACAATGTCATGAGAATAGCCCAAGAATGATGATGTGATGTATCAATGAATAACAACAGAGGCTGAGATATGATATGTAATGAAATGAATATGACTGAGTAAGAATTTTCAATTTTAAAAAAATAATTCACAACAATATGACCTCTGCGGGTCCCAAAATACTGGCACATAGCCTCAACATAGTTTTTAATATATTTTTCAGCTCAATTTCTTTAACACATAAAACCGCATGGAGAATGCCAAGATTATTTAACTATACAATTCCACATAAACAATTATGTCACAATTTGTGATGACCCAAAATGTCATCTTCAAATTTAATA